>NC_041393.1:23172517-23256447 GCF_002162155.2 Triticum dicoccoides | reverse complement strand
TCTAGAGGCAGCATCGATCGGCTTCAGTTAGCAGCCGTAGTGAAGGAATCGCTCGATCTCTCGCGTTCAGTAACGCGTAACCTCCAGTGCAATCGCTCGGGTTCAGTTAGGCGACGCCTCGCTCGGGTTCAGTTAGAGCCCAACGCCTCGCACACACGCATGTACATGTACGAGAGAAACGCACATCGCTCGGCCCCCGACCACCCACCATAACCGGCCACTCCCCGAAATTTTCCTTGCCCTCGCTTCTACCACGGTTTTTTGCGTCATGGACGGCCCAAAGAATGTCATGCAGCTGCGTCTCCGGCCCGCCCAGGACGGAAATCCCATTTTCTTTCATGATTTTTTGTCATAGAAGAAGGAGCCCACCACATCTATGATGATACCGGGTTTTGTCACAATTATCGTCAGAGAAGTGTCATATGTATGACAGAAAAAAAATCCATTCGGCCCAAAATGTCATAGATGTGTCTTTTTTTTGTAGTGTTTGCAATGAATAAAGCACTAAAACAAAAACTAATTGGATCATTGGAGGAGTCACATACCAAGCAACAATCTCCCAAAGCAGTTATGTGAATGGAGCTTTGAGCAAGGAGATCAAAAATCGCAGCAAAATGAGCTAGAACTCGTGCTTGAGCTGGATGGTGATTTTTTTTGGGAGGAAGATGGAGTGTGTGGTGCAGGAATAAGTGGAGGGGAGCCACCATGGGCCCACGAGGCAGGGGGCGCGCCCTGGACCCTCTTGGCCAGGTGCTTGCTTCCCCTGATGTGTTCTTAGTGCCAAATATTCTCCAATATTCCAGAAAAAATCATATTAAATTGGCATGGCATTTGGAGAACTTTTATTTTCGGGATATTTTTTATTGCATAGATAATTCAGAAAACGGACAAAATATACAATTTCTACTTTATTTATTCTAAGTAATAGGAAGTAAAAGAAGGGTACAGAAGGTGGTTCCTTCTAGTTTCATCCTTCTCATGATCATCAAAAGGAATCCACTAACAAGGTTGATCAAGTCTTCTTAACAAACTCATTCCAAATAACATGGAACTGGAGAAATTTCGAATTGACACTAGGTTACCTCAACGGGGATATGAACATCCCCAATAATAAGAATATCATACTTTTTCTTTGTAGTAGGAAGAGGAAATTCAAAATCTCCAATAATTATTGATGGAATTTTCCCAATAGAATTTATGCTGTGAACTTGAGGTTGTTTCCTCGGAAAGTGTACCATATGTTCATTACCATTAACATGAAAGGTGACATTGCCTTTGTTGCAATCAATAACAGCACCTGCAGTATTTAAGAAGCGTCTACCAAGGATAATCGACATACTGTCGTCCTCAGGAATATCAAGAATGACAAAGTCTGTTAAGATAGTAACATTCGCAACAACAACAAGCACGTCCTCACAAATACCGATAGGTATAGCAGTTGATTTATCAGCCATTTGCAAGGATATCTTAGTAGGTGTCAACTTACTTAATTCAAGTCTACGGTATAAGGAAAGGGTCATAACACTGACACCAGCTCCTAGATCACATAAGGCGGTTTTAACATAATTTCTTTTGATGGAGCATGGTATAGTGGGTACTCCGGGATCACCAAGTTTCTTAGGTATTCCACCCTTAAAAGTATAGTTAGCAAGCATGGTGGAGATTTCAGCTTCACGTATCTTTCTTTTATTTGTAATGATATCTTTCATGTATTTAGCATAAGGATTTGTTTTAAGCATATCGGTTAAGCGCATACGTAAGAAGATAGGTCTAATCATTTCAGCAAAGCGCTCAAAATCCTCATCATCCTTTGTTTTGGATGGTTTAGGAGGAAAGGGCGTGGCTTTCTAAACCCATGGTTCTCTTTCTTTACTATGCTTCCTAGCAACAAAGTCTCTTTTATCATAACGTTGATTCTTTGATTGTGGGTTATCAAGATCAACAGCAGGTTCAATCTCTACATCCTTATTATTGCTAGGTTGAACATCAACATGAAAATTATCATTAATATTATCACTAGGTTCATGTTCATCACTTGATTGTGTTTCAGCATCAGAGGTAGAAATATCATTGGGATTCTCAGGTGTGTCTACAACAGGTTCACTAGAAGCATGCAAAGTCCTATCATTTTTCTTTTTCTTCTTTTTAGGAGGACTAGGTGCATCTAAATTATTTCTCTAAGAATCCTGCTCGATTCTCTTAGGGTGGCCTTCAGGATACAAAGGTTCCTGAGTCATTCTACCAATTCTGGTAGCCACTCTAACAGCAAAATCATGATTATTATTTAATTCATCGTACAAATCACTTTGAGCTTTCAGTACTTGCTCTGCTTGAGTGGTAACCATAAAAGCATATTTTCTAATGAGTTTAAGTTCACCATTAACTCTAGCCATATAATCACTCAAGCGTTCTATCATGAAAGCATTACCCTTTAATTCTATTCCAACATAAGCATTAAAACTTTCTTGCCTAGCCATAAAGCCATCAATCATCCAAACATTGGCTATGAAATTTAGTATCCGGGATTTCAACTTTATCATATCTATAGAGAGAATTTACCTTCACTACCTGTGTCGGGTTATCAAGACAATGTGTTTCTTCAGCAGGCAGTATATTAAGACCGTGTATTTCTTCAATAGGAGGTAAATTCTTAACATCTTCAGTTTTAATACCTTTTTCTTTCATTGATTTCTTTGCCTCTTGCATATCTTCAGGACTGAGAAATAGAACACCCCTCTTCTTTGGAGTTGGTTTAGGATTAGGCTGAGGAGTTGGCTCAATTGTCTCAGGAATTGGCTTAGGAACAGTCCAATTATTTTCATTAGTCAACATATTATTCAATAACAATTCAGCTTGGTCGACTGTTCTTTCCCTGAAAACACAACCAGCACAACTATCCAAGTGGTCCTTCGAAGCATCGGTTAGTCCATTATAAAAGATATCAAGTATTTCATTTTTCTTAAGAGGATGATCAGGCAAAGCATTAAGTAATCAGAGAAGCCTCCCCCAAGCTTGTGGGAGACTCTCTTCTTCGATTTTGCACAAAATTATATATTTCCCTTAAGGCAGCTTGTTTCTTATGAGCAGGGAAATATTTAGCAAAGAAGTAATAGATCATATCCTGGGGACTACACACACAAGCAGGATCAAGAGAATTAAACCAAGTTTTAGCATCACCCTTTAATGAGAACGGAAATATCTTAAGGATATAATAATAGCGAGACTTCTCATCATTAGTAAACAGGGTGGCTATATCATTCAACTTGGTAAGATGTGCCACAACAAATTCAGATTCATTGCCATAAAAAGGATCAGATTCAACCAAAGTAATTATCTCAGGATCAACAGAGAAGTCATAATCCTTATCAGTAACAAAGATAGGTGAAGTAGCAAAAGCAGGGTCGTATTTCATTCTAGCATTCATAGTTTTCTGTTTAAGTTTAGCTAGTAATTTCTTAAGATCAGATTTATCATTGCAAGTAAAAAGATCTCTAGCAGTTTCTTCATCCATGACATAACCCTCAGGAACAACAGGCAATTCATACTTAGGGGGAGAACCTTCATAATCACTATCATCAATGATTTCATCTTCAATAATTTCATTCTCTCTAACCCTAGAAAATTGTTCATCAAGATATTCACCTAATGGCACAGTAGTATCAAGCATAGAAGTAGTTTCATCATAAGTATCATGCATAGGAGAAGTGGCATCATCAATAACATGCGACATATAAGAATTCATAGCAGTAGCAGGTTTAGGTGTCGCAAGCTTACTCAAAATGGAAGGAGAGTCCAGTGTAGAGCTAGATGGCAGTTCCTCACCTCCCCTCGTAGTTGGGGAAAAATATTTGTTCTTTCATCTTTCAAGTTCCTCATAGTGATAAGCAGATATAAATCCCAAGTAACTCAAAGAATAGAGCTTTGCTCCCCGGCAACGGCGCTAGAAAATAGTCTTGATAACCCACAAGTATAGGGGATCGCAATATTTTTCGAGGGTAGAGTATTCAACCCAAATTTATTGATTCGACACAAGGGGAGCCAAAGAATATTCTCAAGTATTAGCAGTTGAGTTGTCAATTCAACCACACCTGGATAACTTATTATCTGCAGCAAAGTATTTAGTAGCAAAGTAGTATGATAGTAATGGTAACAGTGATAAAAGTAACGATAATAGTTTCTAGTGATTGTAATAGCAGCAACGGAAAAGTAAATAAGCAAAGCACAATATGTGAAAAGCTCGTAGCCATTGGATCAGTGATGGATAATTATGTCGGATGCAATTCATCATGTAATAGTTATAACATAGCGCGACACAGAACTAGCTCGAGTTCATCGATGTAGTGTAGGCATGTATTCCAAATATAGTCATACGTGCCTATGGAAAAGAACTTGCATGACATCTTTTGTCCTACCCTCCTGTGGCAGTGGGGTCCTAATGGAAACTAAGGGATATTAAGGCCTCCTTTTAATAGATTACCGGACCAAAGCATTAACACATAGTGAATACATGAACTCCTCAAACTACGGTCATCACCGAGAAGTATCCCGATTATTGTCACTTCGGGGTTGTCGGATCATAACACATATAGGTGACTATATACTTGCAAGATAGGATCAAGAACTCACATATATTCATGAAAACATAATAGGTTCATATCTGAAATCATGGCACTCGGGCCCAAGTGACAAGCATTAAGCATAGCAAAGTCATAGCAACATCAGTCTCAAAACATAATGGATACTAGGGATCAAACCCTAACAAAACTAGCTTGATTACATGGTAAATCTCATCCAACCCATCACCGTCCAGAAAGCCTACGATGGAATTACTCACGCACGGCGGTGAGCATCATGAAATTGGTGATGGAGGATGGTTGATGATGACAACAACGACGAATCCCCCTCTCTGGAGCCCCGAACGGATTCCAGATCAGCCCTCCCGAGAGAGATTAGGGCATGGCGGCGGCTCCGTATCGTAAAACATGATGAATCTTTCTTTCTGAATTTTTTCTCCATGAAACGGAATATATAGAGTTGGAGTTGAGGTCGGTGGAGCATCAGTGGGCCCACGAGACATGGGGCGCGCCCAAGGGGAGGGGGCCCGCCCCCCACCCTCATGGACAGGGTGTGGGCCCCCTGATGCTATTTCTTTCGACAATATTGTTTATTAATTCTGAAAAGTTTCTCTGTGGATTTCCAGGACATTCCGAGAACTTTTATTTCTGCACAAAAATAACACCATGGCAGTTTGCTAAAACCAACGTCAGTCCGGGTTAGTTCCATTCAAATCATGCAAATTAGAGTCCAAAACAAGGGCAAAAGTGTTTGGAAAAGTAGATACGATGGAGACGTATCAGTCAACATAGATGGATCTACGGATCGCGGGGCGCGCCCTGGGGCGCGATGATGGCTGCCACACTAGGTACAATAAAAACCAAACTGTCCGGGCCGAATACCGCAGACCAGCTCCATCCGAACTGCGTCGCGACATAGCCCGACATAGAGGCACTGCACACCCCCTATACTTCACTGATGAAGTAATGGAACATGAGTTCCCAGAAGGGTTTATACCCGTAAACATCGAATCGTATGATGGAACAACAAATCCGGCGGTGTGGATTGAAGACTTCCTTCTCCACATTCATATGGCCCGCGGTGATGATCTCCATGCCATCAAGTATCTCCCACTAAAACTCAAGGGACCAGCTCGGCACTGGTTGAACAGTCTGCCCGAAAACTCCATTAGAAGTTGGGAGAACCTGGAAGACGCATTTCTTGACAACTTCCATGGCACTTGTGTACGACCATTGGACGATGATGATTTAAGTCACATAGTCCAACAGCCCGGAGAGTCAGCCAGGAAATTCTGGACTCGGTTCTTAACTAAAAAGAACCAAATCATCGACTATCCGGATGTCGAAGCCCTAGGGGCCTTTAAGCATAACATCCGTGATGAATGGTAGCCCGACACCTTGGACAAGAGAATCCGAAATCCATGGCAGCCCTTACGGCACTCATGATCCGCTTCTGTGCGGGAGAGGACAGTTGGCTAGCATGCAGCAATAGCACCTCAAGTAAGCCTAGACATTCCAAATCCAGAGAGGACAAAGGTAAGCCCCGGCGCAACAAGCGCGAACGCAGAAACAATAGTGATGGCGCAAAAGACACAGCTGTCAATGCCGGATTCAGCGGCTCTATTACCGGCCAGAGGAAGAAACCATTCAAAAGAAATAATCCGGGCACGTCCAATTTGGATCGCATACTCAACCATTCATGCAAATTCATGGCACCCCAGGAACACCAGCTAACCATACCAATAGAGAATGCTGGGTCTTCAAACAGGCCGGCAAGTCAAATGCCGACAGCAAGAAGAGGGGGTTGCAAAGCAATGACGATAACGAGGAGCCCCGGTCACCAAAGATAGGAGGGAAAAATAAGTTCCCTCCGCAAATTAAAACGGTGAATATGATATACGCCACCCACATTCCCAAGCGGGAGCAGAGGCGTGTACTCGGGGACGTTTACGCGATGGAGCCAGTCACCCCAAAGTACAACCCATGGTCGTCCAGCTCAATCACCTTTGATAGCAAAGCTAATCCAACAAACACCCGTCGAGGCGGCTTAACCGCACTGGTCCTCGACCCAATAATCGATGGATTTCACCTCACGCGAGTCCTCATAGATGGAGGCAGTAGCCTGAACCTGCTTTTATCAGGATACAATGCACAGGATGGGCATAGATCCTTCAAGAATCAAACCCACTAAAACCACCTTTAAGGGTGTAATACCAGGCGCAGAGGCGTGTAGTATAGGCTCAACTACACTGGAGGTGGTCTTCGGATCCCCAGAGAATTTCAGAAGCGAAGAGTTAATCTTCGACATCGTGCCTTTCCGCAGGGGCTATCACACACTGCTTGGACAAGCCGCACTTGTCTGATTTAATGCGGCACCGCACTATGCTTACCTTAAGCTCAAGTTGCCTGGCCCACATGGCGTTATAACAGCCAACGGAAACACCAAACGCTCCCGCCATACCGAAGAGCACACCACGGCCCTTATGGCATAAGAACGAAGTGGTCTCTCGCTGTCAGACATCAATTCAACAGCTCAGCTCCTGGACACTGACAAAAGAGGCCGAACTATCTTGCGTCACGATAGCTCGGCCTCACTAATAATTTCGGCAATGAACGGTGGCACAGCCAGGTGGTGTCCCACAATATGGATCAATCACTTGGGGACACGCAAACATTTTTGCATTTTCTTTTCAGTTTTTGCCTTTTTGGCCTAGGTCATCATTAGGCGACCTGGCAACCGGACCTATGAAAGGATGGACTCATCACAACGGGAGACAGCTCGGACATGCAGGGGAACCCCTAGATACTTCCCTCAATGATTATCATGCTATTATCCGGGTCCGCATGCAGCTCCCGCCCTGGCCACAACAGGTTTCGAGGTCATATTCCCTTTTATCAGACTACTTGTATTCGTACGCTTTGACGTATTATTCAATTACAAAATTGCGGTTGCATATGATGTTCACTTGCTTTCTTCCTTTTATTTGTATTGATATTATCTATCAATTAGCAGCCGTACACTTTGGTAAGCATCAATATGCCAGGGGCTTTTACTGTACCCATAATACGGCAAACAAGACCAAACATCTTCGCGGTTGTTCGGCACCCTGAACTTATAGCACTATATGCATCAGCTCTGAATCATGCCTTTGGTCAAATGTTGGGTTTTCCCATCTCCCGTGTTTTGCTACCTTACGTTTCGCTATATCGGCTAAGGCGGCACAGGGAGAACTACTATGATGGTGTCCCAGTTCTTCCAGACGAGCACCTCAGTAGAGAAAGCCGAAAACTGACTTTCATGATGCGGCGAGAGCAGGTCGCTGTTCGAGAGGTCTCAAAATCCATAAAGATTTCTTCCGCATTATGTGATAATCAATGCAGCGTGCGATGGATCGGTTTTTCCGATCAGGTGTTGATAGAGCCCCTAGTCCGGTCTTCTGAGCACTAGGGGCTGCGCCTACTTTTCTTTCGTCAAACTCCTATGGCTAAGTGAGGGTGATAAAGCTGTATAGTCTGATTGCCTGGTTCGTTGCGCCGAACACCTCCTTAAAGGACCCAATACTGGGGTAAAGAGTGTTTGGATTCATCCCGAACACCCCCGTACTTCCTATGTGGGGGCGGAAGCCGACGACTGGCCAACTCTCAGAATTAATATAACTAATGGCCACATAGGAGGCAAAATTATTAAAAAAACAAGCACTACATAGTAACCTTGTTTCATATTACAACGCCGGACGACATGAATATTCATGGGTAAATAACGTCCTGGGCACAATGCTCTGCCACATGGCGGGATCCCTCCAGGACACCTTCATAGTACAATTCAGGCTTGCAGTGCTGCTTCCCTTCGGCTGGTCCTTTGGTCATCAGCTTAACAACGTCGATCTTCAGCCAGTGCACTTTGACATAGGCGAAAGCCATTCGGGCACCCTCAATACAGACCGTCTGCTTGATCACGTCATTCCAAGGACATGCGCTAACTAGCCGCTTAACAAGCTTGAAGTAGCTACTAGGAATTGCTTCAGCAGGCCATAGCCAAATTATCAAGTCTTTCATGGCTAGTTCGGCAGCCCTATGCAGCTTGACCAGCTGTTTCAGCTGATCGATAAAGGGCACATGATATTATGGTGCAAGTTACTGCGACCAGAACAGCTTCTCCATAGAGCTCCCTTCTTCAGCTCGATAAAATTGCACAGCATCAGATATGATGGATGGCAAATCCGCAAACACCCCTGAAGATCCCCGAATTCGGGTTAGCAACAGGAATCTTTCCTTCACATACTTGCTTTCCATAGAAAAAACCTTACCCGCCGCGATCTTTCTGGCCTCTCGGATTTCCTGGAGGGCGCCTTGGCACTCATCCCGGGCATCGCGTGCGGCTTGCTGAGCCTTGTCGAGTTCGGATTCTTTATCCGACTAGCTTTGCTCCAAGGTCTTGTACCTTTCCACAGCTTCCTGGAGTTCTTGTTGAACCTCAGCAACCCTGGCCTTGTGTTTTTCATGATTGGCCTGCTCCTTGGCTGCCATCTTTTCGGCAGCGGCCATCGCCTTCTTAAGACCTTCGACTTCAGGCGTCGCTCCAGGCGCACAGCACGACGTTTTTCATCAAAATCAATCATCGATTGCTAATAAATCAAGACAAGGTTTTACATACCTTCCTTATCTTCCAACTGCTTCTTTGCTTGGCCGAGCTCTTCTTCGGCCTGCTCCAGCTGCTGCTTCAGTCCGGAGACTTCCAGAGTATGACAAGCGACAGTCAACAACGATGCCTGCTTAGACAAAACATGGTAATAATTAAGGTTGTGGCATGGTCAGTCCCCTGCGAACACATATCCGATCCTCTGTCCGGTTTTTCTTTTCGAACACCGAACAGTGTATCAGGGGCTACTATCTATACTATGACACTCTTCAAGCCTCATCACTTACCTCAAAACCTATTAAAAGGCTGGTGCAGGCTTCAGTCAGCCCGCTTTCCGTGGATCGGATCTTCTCCATCACCGCACCCATAAGGGCGCGGTGTTCTTCAACGATGGAGGTGTTATTCAACGCTGCCAACAAAGCATTTGGCACCTCTGGCTGGACGGAGGTCGCCGGTGGAACAGGCGCACACCCTTCTGTCAAACAAGGTTTTGTGCCTGATTCTGGAGCCTCGATGGTCTCCGGCACAGTGTCCGGACTGGAGCGGAATTCGAGCCGACCCCCACCAACAGTACCCGCGGCGGTCCCCTCCCCTGTGTGGCCGGCCACCGGGATTTGGCCCGCTGGCGCCGCTCGAGTGGTCTTCCAGGCCCCTCCTTGGCATGAGCCCATTAGAGACGACACTTTGGCATCATCTGCATGTTTGGGGGAGGTGGCCGTAGGGGGAGTTCCGCTGTCCATCGCATCCGAACCTAGTGAATCCTCTGATGAGGACTGCTCGGCGCGGGACTTGGCCGGGCTACAAGATGTATGGCTCATCACGATCAGCATTGAGCGATAATGAGTTTAGATATGTTAATGTATTCGGATTCTGTGTACTCACGATTTAACTAGGGGCTGGACCCTGGGATCCCACTCAAGGCTGCTGTCGGTGGTGGTGGTGGAATCGTCTACGGAGGAGATTTTCCCCCTCTTAGATGACTTGGCCTCCAAGTGTATGAAGGCTGTCCTTTTCTTTCTCCCCTTCGCTGGGGGGATTGGTTTTCCTCCTTTTCCTTATCCTCTTCGGAGGAAGGGCGGGCCTATGAGTATTCGAACATTTTGTCCGAGATGCCTCTGCGACGAAGGCCTCCCCTGGTCTCTTCGGTTTTCTTCTCAGCTTTCTTAGGTGCCGGGACCAGCATCTTCGTTAAGAGTGGGCCGACTTGCTCTTCTGGTAGCGGGGCCGGACAATAGATCTGCTCCACCTTCTTCGTCCAGCCTTGGGAAAATTATCGGAGAATATGTTAAGCATTTTTTGAAAAATAGGCGGCTAAAGCATACGTTCGATTAAATATCCGAAAACTTACCGAACTTGCGGGACGGGACAATTTTTACCCACAGTCCTCGGCCGAGTCCGGCCGTGATTTGCCAGACTTGAAGAGCGCCTTCCAGATATCTTCGTGCATTGAGCCGAACAGCTTCGTCAGGGTCTGGTGCTCAGCTGGATCAAATTCCCATAAATTTCAAGCCCTGCGTTGGCATGGGAGAATCCGGCGAACCAACATCACTTGGACTACGTCGACAAGTTTGATGTTCTTATCTCCCATGCCGTTGACACGCGTCTGGAGCACTGCCAGTTCGTCTGGCGAAGACCAGTCTAGGCCCTTCTTAGGCCAGGATGTAAGCCGAAACGGGGCTCCAGATTGAAATCTGGGAGCCACGGCCCATTTGATGCCGCGTGGCTCGGTGATGTAGAACCATTGTTGCTGCCACCCTTTGACGGAATCATTAAATGTACCTGATGGCCATGTGACGTTGGGCATCTTGCTCACCATGGCTCCTCCGCACTCGGCGTGCTCGCCGCCCACCACCTTGGGCTTCACGTTGAAAATCTTCAGCCATAAGCCGAAGTGTGGAGAGATGCGGTGGAAGGCCTCGCACACGACGATGAACGTTGAGATGTTGAGGAAGGAATTGGGGGATAGGTCATGGAAATCGATCCCATAATAGTACATGATGCCACGAACGAATGGGTGGAGGGGAAACCCCAACCCGTGGATAAAGTGAGGGAGGAACACGACCCTCTCGTGGGGTTCCGGTGTAGGAACGATCTGTCCCACCGTCAGAAGACAATGCATGGTCTTCTTAGCCAGATACCCGGCCTCCCGAAGTTCCTTGATATCCTTCTCCTGGTCAGTCGAGGGTATCCACTTGCCTCCAGCTCCGGATCTAGACATTTTCGGAACGCTTTAGTGGGCGGAGAAGACGAATGCTTGGGTGTTGGAGCCCGAGAGGAGGGTAAGCAGAGGAAGGAGAAGGCGTGGGTGAAAATGGGGAATCCTTATTCCTTTATAAAGGTGGATCATGTGCCTCCCCACATGCCCTAAGACTCTCTTATTCCCCAAGCGTCGTGTTAATGGCGCGGTTGGGGTACCCACACCCGTATTGATGAGAATCCCATGGCAAGGGGACATGATCTCTGCTTCAACAAGATGTGCCAATGAAACCGCCTCGTTGTGGCAGGCTGATAAAATGGTTTGAATAGTAACCGGGCCGCAGTGTAATGTTACGCTACAAATAAACTGTAAGCAGATTAGATCCGTGAAATATTATACTCTCTACGGTGGTATGTGGAATTTGTTTTTGCAGAGCCGGACACGATCCTTGTGTTTAAGATCTACTTTGGAGTATTCGGAGAAGGAACCCGAAGATAATCTGCGCGCCGGACTCAATCGTCATTGAAGCCTGGTTCAGGGGCTACTGTGGGAGTCCTGGATTAAGGGGTCCTCGAACAACTGGACTATATACTTTAGCCAGATTGTTGGACTATGAAGATACAAGATAGAAGACTTCGTCCCGTGTCCGGATGGGACTCTCCTTTGCATGGAAGGCAAGCTTGGCGATTCGGATATGTAGATTTCCTTCTCTGGAACCGACTCTGTGTAACCCTAGCCCCCTCCAGTGTCTATATAAACTGGAGGATTTAGAACACAGGACAAAGAACAAGGATAATCATAGGCTAGATTCTAGGGTTAGCCTCATCGATCTCGTGGTAGATCAACTCTTGTAACACTCATATCATCAATTTCAATCAAGCAGGAAGTAGGGTATTACCTCCATAGAGAGGGCCTGAACCTGGGTAAACATCGTGTCCCCCGCCTTCTGTTACCATTAGCCTTAGACGCATAGTTCGGGCCCCCCTACCTGAGATCTGCCGGTTTTGACACCAACAACGGGGTCCTGTTCATCCAACCCCCACCGGGAACTGTTCATCCAACCCCCCAACAACACTCACTGTTCATCAAGGGAAGCGAGTCAGTACGTTCGATCGGCTTCAGTTAGCAGCACCAGCGAACAAAGGAATCACTCGATCGGGTTCAGTAACGTGTAGCCTATAGTGCAATCGCTTGGGTGTAGTAGGCGAACACCTCGCTCGGGTTTAGTTAGAGCCCAACGCCTCGCACCCACGCACGTACGTGTACGAGAGAAACGCGGATAGCTCGGCCCCTGACCACCCACCGTAACCGGGGACTCCCCGAAATTTTCCTCACCCTCGCTTCTACCATAGTTTTTTCCGCCATGGACGGCCCAAAGAATTTCATGCAGCTGCGTCTTTGGCCCGCCCAGGATGAAAAGCCCATTTTCTATCATGATTTTTTGTCATAGAAGTAGGAGGCCACCACATCTATGATGATACCAGGTTTTGTCACAATTATCGTTATAGAAGTGTCATAAGTATGACAAAAAAAATCATTTGGCCCAAAATGTCATGGATGTGTCTTCTTTTTACAGTGTAAAGTTTCAACTGTGGTTAACAAAAGCTATGTTAGAACACCTAAACCTGATGAACAAATTAAAGTAGAACCTAGCATTGCTATGGTTAAAGATCTCTTGGAAGAAGATAAGGATGGGCATGTTATTTACTTCTGTGAAGAAGCTGCTAGAATTGTTAAACCTGAGGGGAAAGATAAACACAGACCAGTTGTTGGCATGCATGTTGTTTCAGTTAAAATAGGAGATCATTGTTATCATGGTTTATGTGACATGGGTGCTAGTGTGAGTGCTATTCCCCACTCCTTATGTGAAGAAATTAGAGATGAAATAGCACCTGCTGAAATAGAAGACATAGATGTTACTATTAAAGTTGCTAATAGAGGTACTATATCACCTATTGGGATTCTTAGAGATGTTGAAGTCTTGTGTGGGAAGATAAAATACCCTACTGATTTTCTTGTTCTTACCACCCCACAAGAAAAATTTTGTCCCATTATATTTGGTAGACCTTTCTTGAACATCGTCAATGCTAAAATAGATTGTAAGAAACAAACTGTCGGTGTTAGATTTGGTGATGAATCTCATGAGTTCAATTTTTCCAAGTTTAGTAGAAATCATCATGCAAAAGAATTGCCTAATAAGGATGAATTAATTGGTCTTGCTTCTATTGTTGTGCCACCTACTGATCCTTTAGAACAATACTTGCTAGACCATGAGAATGATTTACATATGCATGAAAGAAATGAAATAGATAAGATCTTATTTCAACAGCGTCCTCTGCTTAACACTATTTTGCGTATTGAAACTCTTGGAGGTCCTCCTCCACCTAAGGGTGACCCTGTGTTTGAATTAAAAAAATTGCCAGACACTTTGAAATATGCTTATCTTGATCAAAGGGAGATATATCCTGGTATTATCAGTGCTAACCTTTCAGAACATGAAGGAGAAAGATTATTGAAAGTTCTAAGGAAGCACCGAGCTACTATTGGGTATACTCTTGATGATTTTAAGGGCATTAGTACCACTCTATTACAGCACAAAATTAATATGGAACTTGATGCTTAACCAGTTGTTGATCATCAACGTTAGTTAAATCCGAAGATGAAAGAAGTGGTAAGAATGGAAATATTAAAACTTCTCGAAGCAGGTATAATCTATAGCTGATAGTAAATGGGTAAGTCAAGTTCATTGTCTCCCTAAGAAGGGAGGTATTATTGTTGTTCCTAATGATAAGAATGAGCTTATTCCACAACGAATTGTCACGGGCTATAGGATGGTAATTTATTATAGGAAATTAAATAAAGCTACTAGAAAAGATCATTACCGTATGCCTTTTATTGATCAAATGTTAGAAAGACTATTTAAGCACACACATTTTTGTTGGGGAACGTAGTAATTTCAAAAAAAATTCCTACGCACACGCAAGATCATGGTGATGGCATAGCAACAAGAGGGGAGAGTGATGTCCACGTACCCTCGTAGATCGTAAGCGGAAGCGTTATGACAACGCGGTTGATGTAGTCGTACATCTTCACGATCCGAGCGATCCAAGTACCAAACGTACGGCACCTCCGAGTTCAGCACGCGTTCAGCTCGATGACGATCCTCGGACTCCGATCCAGCAAAGTGTCGGGGATGAGTTTTGTCAGCATATCGGCGTGGTGACGATGATGATGCTCTACCGGCGCAGGGCTTCGCCTAAACTCCGCGACGATATGACCGAGGTGGAATATGGTGGAGGGGGGCACCGCAAATGGCTAAGGAACGATCCGTAGATCAACTTGTGTGTCATGGGGTGCCCCCCTGCCCCCGTATATAAAGGAGCAAGGGGGGAGGAGGCCGGCCCTAGGAGGGGGCGCGCCAAGTGTGGAGTCCTACTAGGACTCCCTAGTCCTAGTAGGATTCCACCTCCCTTGTTGGAGTAGGAGAAGGGGAAAGAGGGGGAGAGGAAGAAGGAAAGGGGGGCTGCGCCCCTTGTCCAATTCGGACCAGAAGGGGGGGCGCAGGCCTCCTTCCTTTTGGCATCTCTCCTCTATTCCCGTATGGCCCAATAAGGCCCATATACTCCCCGGCGAATTCCCGTAACTCTCTGGTACTCCGAAAAATACCCGAATCACTCGGAACCTTTCCAAACTCCGAATATAGTCGTCCAATATATCGATCTTTACGTCTCGACCATTTAGAGACTCCTCGTCATGTCCCCTATCTCATATGGGACTCCGAACTCCTTCAGTGCATCAAAACTCATAAACTCAAAATATAACTGTCATCGAAACCTTAAGCGTGCGGACCCTACGGGTTTGAGAACTATGTAGACATGACCTAGAACTATTCTTGGTCAATAACCAATAGCGGAACCTGGATGGCCATATTGGCTCCTACATATTCTACGAAGATCTTTATCGGTCAAACCGCATAACAACATACTTCGTTCCCTTTGTCATCGGTATGTTACTTGCCCGAGATTCGATCGTCGGTATCCAATACATAGTTCAATATTGTTACCGGCAAGTCTCTTTACTCGTTACGTAATGCATCATTCCGTAACTAACTCATTAGCTACATTGCTTGCTAGGCTTATAGTGATGTGCATTACCGAGAGGGCCCAGAGACACCTCTCCGACAATCGGAGTGACAAAACCTAATCTCGAAATACGCCAACCCAACATGTACCTTTGGAGACACCTGTAGTACTTCTTTATAATCACCCAATTACGTTGTGACGTTTGGTAGCACCCAAAGTGTTCCTCCGGCTAACGGGAGTTGCATAATCTCATAGTTACAGGAACATGTATAAGTCATGAAGAAAGCAATAGCAACATACTAAACGATCAAGTGCTAGGCTAACGGAATGTGTCATGTCAATGACATCATTCTCCTAATGATGTGATCCCATTAATCAAATGACAACTCATGTCTATGGTTAGGAAACTTAAGCATCTTTGATTAACGAGCTAGTCAAGTAGAGGCATACTAGTGACACTATGTTTGTCTATGTATTCACACATGTATTATGTTTCCGGTTAATACAATTCTAGCATGAATAATAAACATTTATCATGATATAAGGAAATAAATAATAACTTTATTATTGCCTCTAGGGCATATTTCCTTCAGTCTCCCACTTGCACTAGAGTCAATAATCTAGTTCACATCGTCATGTGATTTAACACCAATATTCATATCTGTATATGATTAACACCCATAGTTCACATCGTCATGTGACCAACACCCAAAGGATTTACTAGAGTCAATAATCTAGTTCACATTACAATGTGATTAACACCCAAAGAGTACTAAGGTGTGATCATGTTTTGCTCGTGAGAGAAGCTTAGTCAACGGGTCTGTCATATTCAGAGTCGTATGTATTTTGCAAATATTCTCTGTCTTCAATGCTCTACATGGAGCTACTCTAGCTAATTGCTCCCACTTTCAATATGTATCCAGATTGAGACTTAGAGTCATCTAGATCGGTGTAAAAGCTTGTATCGTTGTAACTTTTACGACGAGCTCTTTTATCACTTCCATTATCGAGAAATATTTTCTTCGTCCTCACTAAGGATATTCTTGACCGCTGTCGAGTGATCTACTCTTAGATCGAAATCGTACTCCCTTACCAAACTCAGAGCAAGGTATACAATAGGTCTGGTACATAGCATAGCATACTTTATAGAACCTATGACTGAGGCATAGGGAATGACTTTCATTCTCTTTTCTATTTTCTGCCGTGGTCGGGATTTGAGTCTTACTCAATTTCACACCTTTGCAACACAGGCAAGAACTTTTTCTTTGACTGTTCCATTTTGAACTACTTCAAAATCTTGACAAGGTATGTACTTATTGAAAAAACTTATCAAGCGTCTTGATCTATCTCAATAGATCTTGATGGTCAATATGTAAGCAGCTTCACCGAGGTCTTTCTTTGAAAGAACTCCTTTCAAACACTCCTTTATGCTTTGCAGAATAATTCTACATTATTTCTGATCAACAATATGTCATTCACATATACTTATCAGAAATGATGTAGTGATCCCACTCACTTTCTTGTAAATACAGGCTTCACCGTAAGTCTGTACAAAACTATATGCTTTGATCAACTTATCAAAGCGTATATTCCAACTATGAGATGCTTGCACTAGTCCATTGATGGATCGCTGGAGCTTGCACATTTTGTTAGCACCTTTCGGATCGACAAAAACTTCTGGTTGTATCATATACAACTCTCCTTTAAGAAAACCATTAAGGAATGCAGTTTTAACATCCATTTGTCAGATTTCATAAAATGTGGCAATTGCTAACATGATTCAGACAGACTTAAGCATCGATACGAGTGAGAAAATCTCATCATATTCAACACCTTGAACTTGTTGAAAACCTTTCGCAACAAGTCGAGCTTAGTAGATAGTAACACTACTATCAGTGTCCGTCTTCCTCTTGAAGATCCATTTATTTAACATGGCTTGCTGATCATCGAGCAAGTCAATCAAAGTCCATACTTTGTTCTCATACATGGATCATATCTCAGATTTTATGGCCTCAAGCCATTTCGTGGAATCTGGGATCATCATCGCTTCCTCATAGTTCGCAGGTTCATCATGGTCTAGTAACATGACTTGCAGAACATGATTACTGCACCACACTAATGCGGATCTTACTCTGGAAGACCTACGAGGTTTGGTAGTAACTTGATCTGAAGTTTCATGAGCATCATCATTAACTTCCTCACTAATTGGTGTAGGAATCACTAGAACTAATTTCTGTGATAAACTACTTTCCAACAAGGGAGTAGATATAGTTACCTCATCAAGTTCTACTTTCCTCCCACTCACTTCTTTCAAGAGAAACTCCTTCTCTAGAAAGGATCCATTCTTAGCAACAAATGTTTTGCCTTTGGATCTGTGATAGAATGAGTACCCAACAGTTTCCTTTGGGTATTCTACGAAGACACACTTCTCTGATTTGGGTTCGAGCTTATCAGGTTGAAAACCTTTTTCATATAAGCATCGCAACTCCAAACTTTAAGAAACGACAGCTTAGGTTTAATGCTAAACCATAGTTCATACGGTGTCGTCTCAACGGATTTAGGTGGTGCCCTTTTAACGTGAGTGCAACCGTCTCTAATGCATAACCCCAAAACAATAGTGGTAAATCAGTAAGAGACATCATAGATTGCACCATATCCAATAAAGTGCGGTTACAACATTCGGACACACCATAACATTGTGGTGTTCCAGGTGGCGTGAGCTGTGAAACTATTCCGGATTGTTTTAATTGAAGACCAAACTCGTAACTCAAATATTTGTCTCCGCGATCAGATCGCAGAAACTTTATTTTCCTGTTACGATGATTTTTCCACTTCACTCTGAAATTCTTTGAACCTTTCAACTATTTCAGACTTATGTTTCATCAAGTAGATATACCCATATCTGCTCAAATCATCTTGTGAAGGTCAGAAAATAACGATACTTGCCATGAGCATCAACACTCATTGGATCACATACATCGGATGTATTATTTCCAATAAGTCAGTAGCTTGTTCCATTGTTCCGGAGAATGGAGTTTTAGTCATCTTGCCCAAAAGGCACGGTTCGCAAGCATCAAATGATTCATAACCAAGTGATTCCGAAAATCCATCTTTGTGGAGTTTCTTCATGCGCTTTACACCGATATGACCCAAACAGCAGTGCCACAAATAGGTTGCACTATCATTATTAACTTTGCATCTTTTGGCATCAATATTATGAATATGTGTATCACTACGATCGAGATCCAACAAACTATTTTCATTGGGTGTATAACCATTAAAGGTCTTATTCATGTAAACAGAATAACAATTATTCTTTAACTTCAAATGAATAACTTTATCGCAATAAACATGATCAAATCATATTCATGCTCAATGCAAACGCTAAATAACATTTATTTAGGTTTAACACTAATCCCGAAAGTATAGGGAGTGTGTGATGATGATCATATCAATCTTGGAACTATTTCGAACACTCATCATCACTTCCCCTCAACTAGTCTCTGTTTATTCTGTAACTCCTGTTTCGGGTTACTAATCTTAGTAACCGAACAAGTATCAAATACTCAGGGGCTACTATAAACACTAGTAAGGCACACATCAATAACCTGTATATCAAATATACCCTTGTTCACTTTGCCATCCTTCTTATCCACCAAATATTCAGGGCATTTCCGCTTCCAGTGACCATTTCCTTTGCAGTGTAAGCACTCAGTTTCAGGCTTTGGTCCAGCTTTGGTCTTCTTCATGGGAGTGACAACTTGCTTGCCATTCTGTTTGAAGTTCCCTTTCTTTCCCTTTGCCCTTTTCTTGAAACTAGTGGTCTTGTCAATCATCAACACTTGATGCTCTTTCATGATTTCTACCTTCGTCGATTTCAGCATCACGAAGAGCTCGGGAATCGTTTTCATCATCCCTTGCATTATAGTTCATCACAAAGTTCTACTAACTTGGTGGTGGTGACTAGAGAATTCTGTCAATCACTATCTTATTTGTAAGGTTAACTCCCACTTGATTCAAGCGATTGTAGTACCCAGACAATCTGAGCACATGCTCACTAGTTGAGCGATTCTCCTCCATCTTTTAGCTATAGAACTTGTTGGAGACTTCATATCTCTCAACTCTGGTATTTGCTTGAAATATTAACTTCAACTCCTGGAACATCTCATATGGTCCATGACGTTCAAAACGTCTTTGAAGTCCCGATTCTAAGCCGTTTAAGCATGGTGCACTAAACTATGAAGTAGTCATCATTTTGAGCTAGCCAAACGTTCATAACGTCTGCATCTGCTCCTCCAATAGGTTTGTCACCTCGCGGTGCATCAAGGACATAATTCTTCTGTGCAACAATGAGGATAAACCTTAGATCACGGATCCAATCCGCATCATTGCTACTAACATCTTTCAACACAATTTTCTCTAGGAACATATCAAAATAAACATATGAAAGCAACAACGCAAGCTATTGATCTACAACATAATTTGCAAAATACTACCAGGACTAAGTTCATGATAAATTAAAGTTCAATTAATCATATTACTTAAGAACTCCCACTTAGAAAGACATCCCTCTAATCCTCTAAGTGATTACGTGATCCATATCAACTACACCATGTCCGATCATCACGTGAGATGGAGTAGTTTCAACGGTGAACATCAATATGTTGATCATATCTACTATATGATTCACGGTCGACCTTTCGGTCTTCGTGTTCCGAGGCCATATCTGTTATATGCTAGGCTCGTCAAGTTTAACCTGAGTATTCCGCGTGTGCAACTGTTTTGCACCCGTTGTATTTGAACGTAGAGCCTATCACACCCGATCATCACGTGATGTCTCAGCACGAAGAACTTTCACAATTGTGCATACTCAGGGAGAACACTTCTTGATAATTTAGTGAGATATCTTCTTAAAATGGTACCGTCAATTAAAGCAAGATAAGATGCATAAAGGATAAACATCACATGCAATCAATATAAGTGATATGATATGGACATCATCATCTTGTGCTTGTGATCTCCATCTTCGAAGCACCGTCGTGATCACCATCGTCACCGGCGCGACAGCTTGATCTCCATCGTAGCATCGTTGTCGTTACGCCATCTATTGCTTCTACGACTATCGCTACCGCTTAGTGATAAAGTAAAGCAATTACAGGGCGTTTGCATTTCATACAATAAAGCGACAACCATATGGCTCCTGCCAGTTGCCAATAACTTCGGTTACAAAACATGATCATCTCATAGAATAAAATATAGCATCACGTCTTGACCATATCACATCACAACATGCCCTGCAAAAACAAGTTAGACATCCTCTACTTTGTTGTTGCAAATTTTACGTGGCTGCTACGGGCTTAGCAAGAACCGTTCTTACCTACGCATCAAAACCACAACGATAGTTCGTCAAGTTAATGCTGTTTTAACCTTCCCAAGGACCGGGCGTAGCCACACTCGGTTCAACTAAAATTGGAGAAACAGACACCCGCTAGTCACCTGTGTGCAAAGCATGGCGGTAAAACCAGTCTCGCGTAAGCGTACGTGTAATGTCGGTCCGGGCCGCTTCATCCAACAATACCATCGAACCAAAGTATGACATGCTGGTAAGCAGTATGACTTGTATCGCCCACAACTCACTTGTGTTCTACTCGTGCATATAACATCAACGCATAAAACCTAGGCTCTGATACCACTGTTGCGGAACGTAGTAATTTCAAAAAAAAATCCTATGCACACGCAAGATCATGGTGATGGCATAGCAACAAGAGGGGAGAGTGATGTCCACGTACCCTCGTAGACCGTAAGCGGAAGCGTTATGACAACGCGGTTGATGTAGTCGTACGTCTTCACGATCCGACCGATCCAATTACCGAACATACGGCACCTCCGAGTTCAGCATATGTTTAGCTCGATGGCGATCCCCGGACTCCGATCCAGCAAAGTGTCGGGGATGAGTTTCGTCAGCACGACGTTGTGGTGACGATGATGATGCTCTACCAGCGCAGGGCTTCGCCTAAACTCCGTGACGATATGACTGAGGTGGAATATGGTGGAGGGGGGCACCGCACACGGCTAAGGAACGATCCATAGATCAACTTGTGTGTCATGGGGTGCCCCCCTGCCCCCATATATAAAGGAGCAAGGGGGGAGGAGGCCGGCCCTAGGAGGGGGCGTGCCAATGTGGAGTCCTACTAGGACTCCCTAGTCCTAGTAGGATTCCACCTCCCTTGTTGGAGTAGGAGAAGGGGAAAGAGGGGGAGAGGAAGAAGGAAAGGGGGGCTGCGCCCCTTGTCCAATTCGGACCAGAGGGGGGGCGCAGGTCTCCTTCCTTTTGGCCTCTCTCCTCTATTCCCGTATGGCCCAATAAGGCCCATATACTCCCCGACGAATTCCCGTAACTCTCCGGTACTCCGAAAAATACCCGAATCACTCGGAACCTTTCCGAACTCCGAATATAGTCGTCCAATATATCGATCTTACGTCTCGACCATTTCGAGACTCCTCGTCATGTCCCCGATCTCATCCGGGACTCCGAACTCCTTCAGTACATCAAAACTCATAAACTCATAATATAACTGTCATCGAAAACTGAAGCGTGCGGACCCTACGGGTTCGAGAACTATGTAGACATGACCTAGAACTATTCTTGGTCAATAACCAATAGCGGAACCTGGATGCCCATATTGGCTCCTACATATTCTACGAAGATCTTTATCGGTCAAACCGCATAACAACATACTTTGTTCCCTTTGTCATCGGTATGTTACTTGCCCGAGATTCGATCATCGGTATCCAATACCTAGTTCAATATCGTTACCGACAAGTCTCTTTACTCGTTACGTAATGCATCATTCCATAAATAACTCATTAGCTACATTGCTTGCAAGGCTTATAGTGATGTGCCTTACCGAGAGGGCCCAGAGACACCTCTCCGACAATCGGAGTGACAAAACCTAATCTCGAAATACGCCAACCCAACAGGTACCTTTGGAGACACCTGTAGTACTCCTTTATAATCACCCAGTTACCTTGTGACGTTTAGTAGCACCCAAAGTGTTCCTCTGGCAAACAGGAGTTGCATAATCTCATAGTTACAAGAACATGTATAAGTCATGAAGAAAGCAATAGCAACATACTAAACGATCAAGTGCTAGGCTAACGGAATGGGTCATGTCAATCACATCATTCTCCTAATGATGTGATCCCATTAATCAAATGACAACTCATGTCTATGGTTAGGAAACTTAACCATCTTTGATTAACGAGCTAGTCAAGTAGAGGCATACTAGTGACACTATGTTTGTCTATGTATTCACACATGTATTATGTTTCCCGTTAATACAATTCTAGCATGAATAATAAACATTTATCATGATATAAGGAAATAAATAGTAACTTTATTATTGCCTCTAGGGCATATTTCCTTCAATTTTTGCTTCCTTGATGGATACTCTGGCTTTTCACAAATACCTGTTTTACAATCTGATCAAGAAAAGACCACTTTTACTTGTGCTTTTGGAACATTTTCTTATAGACGTATGCCTTTCGATTTATGTAATGCACCTGCTACCTTTCAAAGGTGTATGACTGCTATATTCTCTGACTTTTGTGGAAAGATTGTTGAGATTTTCATGGATGACTTTTCGGTTTATGGGAAGTCCTTTGATGATTGTTTAAGCAATCTTAAGCGAGTTTTGCAGAGGTGTGAACAAACAAATCTTGTCTTGAATTGGGAGAAGTGCCACTTTTATGGTTAATGAGGGCATTGTCTTGGGTCATAAAATTTATGAAAGAGGTACTGAAGTGGGCCAAGCTAAGGTTGATGCAACTGAGAAAATGTCATGTCCTAAGGACATCAAAGGTATTCATAGTTTCCTAGGTCATGCTGGTTTCTATAGGAGATTTATTAAAGACTTCTCTAAAATTTCTAGGCCTCTTACTAGTCTTATGCAAAAGGGCGTTCCTTTTGTTTTTGATGATGATTGTTTAGAAGCCATTGAAACAATCAAGAAAGCCTTAATTTCTGCACCTATTGTTCAACCACCTGATTGGAACTTGCCTGTTGAAATTATGTGTGATGCTAGTGATTATGCATCTGGTCCTGTTCTAGGACAAAGAGTTCATAAGAAATTGAATGTTATTCATTATGCTAGTAAAACTCTAAAGAGTGCTCAAAGAAATTATGCTACTACTAAAAAATATTTTTAGCACTAGTATTTGCTTGTGATAAATTTAGACCTTATATTGTTGATTCCAAAGTAACTGTTCACACAGACCATGCTGCTATTAAATTTCTTATGGAAAATAAAGATGCTAAACCTAGACTTATTCATTGGGTTCTCTTGTTACAAGAATTTGATTTACATATTATGGATAGAAAAGGAGCTGAGAACCCCGTAGAAGGTAACTAGTCTAGGCTTGAAAATGTGCTTGATAAGCCACTACCTACTGATGATAGTTTTCCTGATGAGTAGTTAGCTGCAATAAATGTTGCTAATAGTACTCCTTGGTATGCTGATTATGCTAATTACATTGTTGCTAAATATTTACCTCCTAGCTTTACATTCAACAAAAGAAAAAATTCTTCTATGATTTAAGACATTTCTTTTGGGATGACCCACATCATTATAAAGAAGGAGTAGATGGTATTATTAGACATTGTGTACCTGAGCATGAGCAGCGACAAATCCTACGGAGATGTCACTCCGAGGCCTATGGAGGGCATCATGCTGGAGATAGAACTACTCACAAAGTATTGCAATCTAGATTTTATTGGCCTACTCTCTTCAAGGATGTCTGAGGGAGTCCCGGATTAGGGGGTGTCCGGATAGCCAGACTACCATCGTCGGCCGAACTATCATCGGCCGGACTATCATCATCGACCGGACTCCAAGACTATGAGATACAAGATTGAAGACATCGTCCCGTGTCCGGATGGGACTTTCCTTGGCGTGGAAGGCAAGCTTGGCGATACGGATATGTAGATCTCCTACCATTGTAACCGACTCTATGTAACCCTAGCCCTCTCCGGTGTCTATATAAACCGGATGGCTCTAGTCCGTAGGACAACATGCATTACAACAATCATACCATAGGCTAGCTTCTAGGGTTTAGCCTCCTTGATCTTGTGGTAGATCCACTCTTGTAACATCCACAATATCAATATCAATCAAGCAGGACGTAGGGTTTTACCTCCATCAAGAGGGCCCGAACCTGGGTAAAACATCGTGTCCCTTGTCTCCTGTTACCATCTGCCTAGACGCACAGTTCAGGACCCCCTACCCGAGATCCGCCGGTTTTGACACCAAAATTGGTGCTTCCATTGAGAGTTCCTCTGTGCCGTCACCGATAGGAGGGATGCCTTCTCCCGTCTTCAAGGACGGTATTTTCGCCAAAGGAGCCTTGGCTGTTGGCCAAACTATACGGCTAGGTGGTTTTCTTATGACCGCCTGTCCGGCCACCGCTTCAACAATGACTTCTCAAGTCGTTAAAAGCAATCTTCACGTCAGCTCGGAATTTGCCGAGTGGCTGGATCCAATAGAGCTTTCGTCTGTCAACGAGCTCTTGGATCGCATCGCCACCCTGGAGTCGCTACAGACTACAATCAGATTGGGCTTAAAACCGATCTGAGAGAGATTAACTCTCCCGAGGTCACCCACCACGTTGCGGTGGTAGAAGAACAATGCGGCGACTTTTCTTCTGTATTGAAAACTAGTCATGTCCGGGCTCCCAAACCCTCCATGCCGGATTCCCGCGGAGGGACGGACTTCGATCGAGCACTGAACTTAAAATCAGGCCTCGTCCCGGACTCATTGGACAACGTCCATCAATCAAAGCTTCCAAATTTGGAAACTTCTCGGCCTTCGAGCCTTGAGATGGGTAGGGTTCCGGACTTAATTCCACCCACCCAACCAGATATATGCGATCTATCTCTAATCCAGCAAGAGCCCGCTGAAACAGTACATCACTACTGGGCCAGATTCCTCCTAGTTATGGACAGGATAAAGGACTGCCGAGAGGAAAATGCAATCTCAATCTTTTGCAATAATTGCACGGACAAGGGAATCTTGAACGCCGTCAGCCGTCGTGACATTACACGCTTTGCCGACCTGGCGTCCATAGTACGAAAGTACTGTGCGATGGAGAGTGTCCGGAAAACCGAAAATAAATTTTGGGACAATCCGGCCCTGAATACAACCCTAGTCCGCAACAAAAGGGTGCACTATACTCAGGCACCGGACACAAAAATCAAAAAGCAAATACCCCATAGAGGGCACGGAACCGTAGTGGAGGGATGGCTTAGCGGACCCTGTAAAATTTACAATACATAAGGCGCCGTCCCAACACATAGCCTTCGAGCATGTTGGATATTACGGCAGGTGGCCAAAAGTGGAGAGGAGCTTCTAGCCCCGGAAAACCACTCCAACAATATCGGTACGGTATCAACAGTCTTCGAGACTTTCGCATCAAATAATATGCGGAAACGAACAATCCGCAGCCTCACCGAAGTCTACCAAGTGGCAACAACTAATCCATGGAGCGACACAGCCGTCACCTTCAACGCCAGCGACGAACCTAAATTCCGAACAGCCCGAGCTCCAGCTGCACTGGTACTTAGTCCAATAGTGGACGGCTTTCGACTTACAAAGGTCCTCATGGATGGCGGCAGCGGATTAAACCTCATCTACGAGGAAACCCTTCAAAAAATGGAAATAGACTGGAGCCGCATTGAGCGAAGCAGCACAACCTTCAGAGGAATAATCCCTAGCCGGGAAGCGCGCTGCACAGGAAAACTCACACTCGATGTGGTATTGGCTCGCCGAACAATTACAGATCCAAATAAGTCACATTCCAAGTGGCCCCGTTCAACAGCGGATATCACGCTATATTAGGACGAGAGGCATTCACAATTTTTCAAGCCGTACCCCATTACGGGTACATGAATCTCAAAATGCCTGGGCCCGGCGGAATAATCACTCTCGTTAGTGATCCGGACATAGCACTCCGCACCGAAAACAAGACAGCCGCATTAGCCTTAGAGGCACTATCCGAAGCCCTAGCGGTAGAGGAACTCACCACGCTACGCTCTACGGTGAATAGGGACGATGTGACACTCGATAAGAGATCCAAGTCCACCTCCTTTAAACCAGCAGATGAAATAGTAAAATTCCAGGTCCACCCGACGGACCCGACAAAGACGGCCTCCATCGGGGCACAATTGAACCCTGATGTAGACGCCGCACTGCGAGAATTCCTTCGGGAAAATTGGGACATTTTCGCCTGGCACCCCTCGGATATGCCCGGAATCCCACGCAGATTGGCAGAACACAGCCTAAACATCCTAAAAGGATTCAAGCCAGTCAAACAGGCTCTTCGACGATTTTCCGAACCCAAAAGACAGGCAATGGGAGAAGAGCTAGCCAAACTATTGGAAGCCGGATTCATCAAAGATATCAAACATCCGGATTGGCTAGCAAACCTGGTAATGGTACCAAAGAAGGACAAATCCTGGCGCCTATGCATCGATTTCAAAGACCTAAATAAAGCCTGCCCAAAGGATCCCTTCCCCCTCCCCCGCATCGACCAAATCATCGATGCCACTGCAGGGCACGATTCATTGTGCTTCCTGGACGCATACTCCAGCTATCATCAAATCAAGATGGCAGAAGCGGATCAAGCCGCAACGGCATTCATTACTCCATATGGACCATTCTGCTTCAACACGATGCCCTTCGGACTTAAAAACGCCAGCGCAACATATCAGCGCATGATTCAGACATGTCTGGCTACCCAGATCGGCAAAACAGTAGAGGCATACGTAGACGACGTAGTCATCAAAACTAAACACGTCGAAACTCTCGTAGACGACTTGAGGCTCACATTAGACAACCTCAGAGCATATGACATCAAGCTGAATCCGGAAATATGCGTTTTCGGCGTACCAGCTGGAAAGCTACTGGGCTTCATTGTATCCGGTAGAGGAATTGAAGCAAATCCGGCTAAGATCCGAGCTCTATCACAGCTGGATATTCCAAAAAATCTCAAATAGATCCAAAAACTGACTGGATGCGTGGCGGCTCTCAGCCGCTTTATCTCCCGCTTAGGAGAAAAGGCATTGCCCCTCTATCGCCTCCTCAGACACACTGAACACTTCGAGTGGACGGATGCTGCCACTGCCGGACTCGAAGAAATAAAGGCCGTATTGGCAACAAATCTGGTCCTGACTGCGCCCAACCTAGTCGAACCTATGTTGTTATACATCGCGGCAACACATCAAGTTATGAGCGCGGTGCTCGTCGTAGAATGAGAGACAGAAGGGCATAAATTCCCTCTTCAAAAACCAGTGTACTATGTATCCACTCTTTTAACTCCCTGCGAGTCCCGCTACCCACACTGCCAAAAATAGCATATGCGGTGTTCATGGCATCCCGGAAGCTGCGACACTACTTTCAAGAGTGTTCGATAACAGTGGCCTCCGAAGTACCCCTGAATGACATTATAAACAACCGCGAGGCGACAGGCAGGATTGCAAAATGGGCCATTGAGCTCCTACCATTTGATATAACTTACAAACCCCGGCGAACTATAAAGTCGCAAGTTTTGGCTGACTTCATCGCTGAATGGACTGAAACCGAACTCCCTAAAGAGTACGGCGCATACTCCAACTGGATTATGCACTTCGACGGGTCCAAAATGTTGGCCGGATTGGGGGCTGGCGTCGTATTGACGTCCCCAACCGGGGACACAGTCCAATACGTACTTCAGATAATGTACACATACTCCAACAATACAGCCGAATACGAGGCCCTCTTACATGGCCTCCGGATGGCAATCTCTATGGGCATTCAACGCCTAGAGGTGCATGGGGACTCAAACCTCGCAATATCCCAAGTAAACAGAGACTTTGACGCCAAGGATCCGAAAATGGCAGCCTTCCGTAACGCTGTCCTTAAAATGTCAGCTCGGTTCGACGGACTCGAATTCCATCACATAGCCAGGGATAATAACCAAGCGGCCGACGTATTGGCATGCATCGGCGCAAAACGTGACGCTGTCCCTCCAAACATCTTCCTGGAGCGGCTGTTCAAGCCATCCGTACTATGGGAAGAGGAGTCCGGAAATAACAAACCGGAAGCAGCCACACCAACCGACACAGAGCAATTAGACATAAGCGGCGATTCCGCCGATGAAGTAACACCTTCAGCCCACGCCATAATGGCCGTAATCGCCCCGTGGACAGAGCCATTCCTAGCCTACTTGCTTAGGCAGGAACTTCCCGAAGACCAAAATGAGGCCCGCTGCATAGTTCGGCGATCTAAAGCCTACAAGGTCCATGAGGGAGAACTTTATAAGAAAAGCACAACCGGAGTCCTTCAAAGGTGTATCTCCGAAGAGGAAGGGCGAGACCTCCTGGCTGAAATTCATGCCGGACTAGGCGGACACCATGCCGCAGCTCGGGCCCTTGTAGGAAAGGCATTCAGTACAGGATTTTATTGGCCAACGGCCCGAGCAGATGCTCAGGACTTAGTCCAAAGATGCGTTGGTTGTCAGCTCTTTGCTAATCAGAGCCATATGCCACCCACCGCCCTCAAAACTATACCCATTACCTGGCCGTTCGCGGTCTGGGGGCTTGACATGGTTGGACCACTTAAAGGGGGAACCCACAAGCAAAGATACCTATTGGTCATGGTGGACAAATTCACCAAATGGATAGAGGCCAAGCCAGTTAAAACGGCAGAGTCCGGACCAGTGATAGACTTCATATCTAGGGTAGTACACCGTTACGGTGTCCCCCCACAGCATCATCACCGATAATGGCATGAACTTCACGGCCGATGAGGTTAAATCATGGTGCAAAAATATGGGCATCAAGCTCGATTACGCTTCAGTCTATCACCCTCAAACCAACGGTCAAGTGGAACAAGCAAATGGTCTAATAATGAGCGGCATCAAACCCAGACTAGTGCGGTCCCTTACGAAATCTGACACGCACTGGGTAGAGGAGCTCGACTCCGTACTCTGGGGGCTGCGGACAACGCCTAACCATACTACCGGATTCACACCATTTTTTACGGTATACGGCGCAGAAGCAGTTTTGCCCTGCGACGTCATTCATGACTCACCTCGAGTGCGCGTGTACGAAGAAAGAGAAGCCGAGTTGGATCGGCAGGACAGCTTGGACGCATTGGAGGAAGAACGCGACGTCGCCAAGGCTCGTTCCGCATTTTATCAGCAACAGGCTCGAAGATACCAAAGCAGAGAAGTACGGGCCAAGACTTGCAACGTTGGCGAACTAGTTCTACGCCTGCCGGACAAGAAAAAGGACAAGCTCAAGCCCAAATGGGAAGGCCCCTTCATCATTGATCAAGTCCTGACCGGCGGAGCGTACCGTCTATGAAATGCATCGGATAACCGACTCGAGCCGAACCCATGGAACGCAGCCCGCCTCCGAAGATTCTATGCCTAGCGCTGGACTAAGAGTTCGTCCCTTTCCCCCATCCAAATTTTTTACACTTCAGCTGCCCTTTTGTTTCTCTTTTTTCTCTCACCCCTATTCATAATAGCCTTAAAAGGCTTATTTGTGCATAGTTCGCACGTAATTGATGTGCTATCCGCACTCATTATACCTGGGGGCTTCTTTACAAGAAGCTTAATTATAGGGGCTTCATGCCCAGCACGCGTGTTAAACTTCCACATGTACCTTTTATTCACCAATATATGCATCGATATGACTTAAGTTTTGGCCAAGCTGGGTTGCCTGGCTCTTGTGCTTACCCCTACGTTCCCGATTGTTCGGCTAGGAGGTAAAGGGAGCACCTCTGCGATTGTTACTGCCGGGTCAGCCGGATGTGTACCTTAGACTGGGTGAAGCCGAAAGCTAGCGTTCTTAAGGGAATATTCGGTCGGTGATTTGAAAGATGATTCTTTTTACCAATTGATTCATCTGCCCCTAGATGTTATCCTGCTCTTTTCATAGTCCGGACATGCACTTTAGGGCATGCCTCCCCCAGAGGAAAGGAACCCTTAACGGAACTATTCTCCCTGGAATATGTTTCTTACTAACCATGTAATATAACATAACTAGTTGGGCACTTGTCTGATAAAGCACTAATGACCCCTACGCCTGGTCTCCATGCATACCCCGGTTGTTTCATAACCGAGAAGGTATTCGGACACACTCCAGACTCTAGGGTCCCGAGGTCAAAGCGAAAAGGTCGGCAAAGACAAACGATCTACAATCCGGCTAGAAGGCATTTTACATGTCATTTTATAATACATTGTCAAATCGACTGACTGTATTCTTCCTCGATCCCGTCTAACAGGCTGTCTAATTTACAGTCCTGCTGGGAAAACCTAGCGTCCAACTCTACTTGGCCGTATACTAAACTCACAGGGATCTCCTTCCCATCGGGCCCCATAGGTCCGACTTCGGCCATGTGGTTGGGATCCGCCTTCTTGTACCGCGTCTTCACCATGGCCCAGGCCTCCCTAGCACCTTGGCGGCAGGCTGAAATCTTCCATAAATGGAAGCGCTGCCGCACTCCCTGAAGCTTCTCCGCAAGCTCCCCAAGGCCCTCGGGTAGGGAGAAGGCTGGCCATAAAGCCTGGATGACGCCGCACATTGCCTGCCGAACTCGTTCGATCAGTTGCAACAGCTCGAGAAGTTGATCACCCGTTGATACGGGCATCTCCTCTGTAGGACGACCTGTGAGTATACCTACAGACATATCTTGTCAATGGACTTCCTCGCCAAACTCTTCTTTTCAAAGGAGTTCGCTCAAGCACTTACTATACATGCCGCGAGGAAGTCGCTGATTCTCCTTAATGGAGCCGGACAGCTCGGCCCGAACGCCTTTCAGCTCTTCTCCATGCTGGGCATGGGCATCCTGGAGCTTGTTCCTTTCGTGCTGCACCTTATGCAGCACCCTCTCGCCGGCCTTCAGCTGGCGCAGAAGTTCTTGCCTGTCCCGATCTTGTCCGGCAGCACCTGCAACGTCATTATCAGACTTGCACACAGGCCAAACACTACTCATCTTTTCAAATAATGTGTTACCAGGAGAGGTCCCTGTGTTTCCTCCTGCGGCAGTGAGTGCGGCCTCAAGTTGAGCCTTACACTCTTGCAGCTCCTGAGACAGTTGGATATTCTTCTTTGAAAGATCCTATAGTTCATATGATCCTTAAATTAGTTAATATAACTACTTTAAGTCTCGGGGGCTACTCGCATATACAACTATTAAATCTCTTACCCGTATGTCTTTTACATACTGCTCCGTGGCTCTGGTCAAACCATCTTGAGCGGCACGGAGGTGCGCGTCCCCTGCGTTAAAGGCATTCAACGCCTCAGGGAAGAAGCACGCGTCACGAAAAACTGTCCGGCGGCGCTTGTGGTTCATGGCGCTCTCCACCTCAGATTTGGTGGCGGACAGTCTTTCAGCATCCTCCATTGGAGGAGTATCCGGCTCGCGCCTTGCGCTCCCCTCCCCCTCCGGACCAGGCGCTGGAGCTTGGCTGGTAGAGGCCGGATTGGCAACCTCTATGCCCGCAGTCCAGTGGACGCTTTTTCTCCTACAAAAGTTATAAGCACTCAAACACTTCCTAGGAACGTTGTTCTAAAAAAGGAACCGTGAGATATACCTTTGTGGCGACGCTTCGACTCGCGCCGCACTCCTCTTCCGCCTGCTGGGCCGAACTGACCCTTGTTGGTCAGCCGTCATGGGTTCGGCTTCTTGCCTTGAAGGTGCAGCCTGCATGATACCGTTGTATATGGTGGTCAGAAATGCGCGAAGATGGAGTAATGGTGTTAAGAATCCGGTCATAAGTACCTGGGAAGCCGGTGACAAGCCGGGGTAGTCGGATGTGATGGCGACTAAAGCATTATCGATGCTGAGCTGATGGAACACCCCATCAATTAGCTCCACCTTTATATCCGGATCCTCTTCGGAGGTCGGATCGAGGGATCTTCCCGGATCCTCGGGTTGCGGAGCCGGACTGTGAATGTCCTCCACATCCCGGCGCAGTTCCTGTGTCAAAATCACAGAGTATGGAACTCGGCTTTAGAAGCACGGGTCGGATGAATAAACGTCCGCTTACCCAGCTCCGAGGGTTACTCATGGAAAACCCATTCAATGGGTTCGTACGGAGGAAGTCTTCTCTCTCCCCCTTATACAGGCCGGAAAGGATCTTCGCCAGATCCTCGGCCGAGCCCGGCCACTTGCGGCCATGGCGGGTGGCGTCGTCCTCCCCGTTAAAATCCCACATTGGGTGGCCCCTGTATTGCAACGGCTGCACCCCCCGCATGATGCATGTTGCCATGATTCCAATCATGGTCAACCCGGAATGGGCCAGTAACCTTATCAGGCCCATCAAATAATGGACGCTCTTGTCTTCCTCCAGTTGGGGGCTCCGCGGACGCCAACTAAGGCGTTTCTTCAGAGGAATATTGCTGAACTCCGGGAGGCCGATCCGAACAGGGTCCGGCAGCGGAGCGTCTTCTATATAAAACCATTCCGAAGGCCAGTCTTCGGATGCCTTCTTAGGGGTTCCGGATGGATATCCGGTCCCGGCAACGCGCCATATTTCGGCGCCGCCCACTTGATATATGGACCCCTCGTAAGAGCGGGGTACAAGGCAGAACAACCTCTTCCACAACGCGAAATGGGGCTCGACGCCCAGGAATAGCTCGCAAAGAGCTATGTAACCCGCAACATGCAGGATCGAGGCGGGCGTGAGGTGATGAATCTGGAGTCCGTAGAACTCCAGGAGCCCGTGGAGGAACGGATGTACAGGAAATCCGAGCCCCCTTATCAGATAGGGGTCAAAGCATACCCGCTCCCCTTTGTTGGGACTTGGGATAGCCTCCGCTTGCTTCCCACCTTTGTAGGTGGCCAGCTCGGCTCGAACCGGAACCATGAAGGCCGGAGGGAGATATCCCCCTGCTTGGAGCTTCACCAGCTCATTGTCCGGAACAGAGCATCTCCTCCAATCTCCTGGCAGAGGGCTGGGAGCGCGAGAAGAGGAGCCGCGTTGACGGTCCATGTTGGAATGGATTCTTGGTCGAAAGAGCTCCGATGAGTATTTGCGGGAGGAAGACGGTGTGATTTGGATCTGGATTCTTGCCTCTCTTATAGGCAGATTATTCGCACAACTAGGGGGTAAAACATAAAATACACCCTGCCTTTTCGCATTCGTGCGATGCGTGGAAGAAGGCCATTATTGGGCGTGGGAGCCAAGAAACGCAACATTAATGAGGAAGCCGGACACTGTTCGGCAGGTACGTGGAACGTGAAGGAGAACCCGCCTTGCAACACCGAAGACTATATACGCGCTGGACTTATCATCATTGAAGCCTGGTTCGGGGGCTACTGAGGGAGTCCCAGATTAGCGGGTGTCCGGATAGCCGGACTACCATCGTCGGCCGAACTATCATCGGCCAGACTATCATCATCGACCGGACTCCAAGACTATGAAGATACAAGATTGAAGACTTCGTCCCGTGTCCGGATGGGACTTTCCTTGGCGTGGAAGGCAAGCTTGGCGATACGGATATGTAGATCTCCTACCATTGTAACCGACTCTATGTAACCCTAGCCCTCTCCGGTGTCTATATAAACCGGATGGCTCTAGTTCGTAGGACAACATACATTACAACAATCATACCATAGGCTAGCTTCTAGGGTTTAGCCTCCTTGATCTCGTGGTAGATCCACTCTTGTAACATCCACAATATCAATATCAATCAAGCAGGACGTAGGGTTTTACCTCCATCAAGAGGGCCCGAACCTGGGTAAAACATCGTGTCCCTTGTCTCCTGTTACCATCCGCCTAGACGCACAGTTCGGGACTCCCTACTCGAGATCCGCCGGTTTTGACACCAACAATGCCCGTAAGTTTGTCTCATCTTGTGATGAATGCAAAGAATAGGTAATATTGGTAAGCATCAAGAAATGCCTATGAATTATTGACTTGTTGTTGAACCATTTGATGTTTGGGGATTTGATTACATGGGACCTTTTCCTTCCTCTAAGGGGTATACACATATTTTGGTTGTTGTTGTTTGTGTTACTAAATAGGTAGAAGCTATTCCAACTAGCAGTGCTGATCACAACACCTCTATTAAAATGTTTAATGAAGTTACTTTCCCAAGGTTTGGAGTCCCCAGATATTTAATGACTGATGGTGGTTCACACTTTATTCATGGTGCTTTTCGTAAAATGCTTGTCAAGTATGATGTTAACCATAGAATTGCATCACCTTATCATCCTCAGTCTGGTGGTCAGGTTGAACTTTGTAATAGGGAAATAAAATTAATTTTGCAAAAGACTGTCAATAGATCTAGGAAGAATTGGTCTAAAAAATTAGATGATGCACTTTGGGCTTATAGAACAACATATAACAATCCTATGGGTATGTCTCCTTATAAAATGGTTGATGGAAAAGCTTGTTATTTGCCTCTTGAGTTAGAACATAAAGCATACTGGACAGTTAAAGAACTCAACTATGATTTCAAACTTGTCGGTTAAAAGAGGTTATTTGATATTAGCTCTTTAGATGAATGGAGAACCCAGGCTTATGAAAATGCAAAATTATTCAAAGAGAAAGTTAAAAGATGGCATGACAAAAGAATCCAAAAGCGCGAGTTCAAAGTTGGAGAATATGTTTTTTTGTACAACTCTCGCTTTAGATTTTTTGCAGGAAAGCTCCTCTCGAAATGGGAAGGCCCATATGTCATCGAGGAGGTTTACCGGTCTGGAGCCATCAAAATAAATAATTACGAAGGCACCAACCCGAAGGTTTTCAACTGGCAACGAATAAAGCATTTTATCTCACGTATGCCTATCAATGTTGAAAGTAATATTATCCAAACTTTGACACCGGAAGAACACATAAAAGAGTCCTTCTGGAACACCCCAGAATCATCAAGATAAGGAGGTACATGTTACTGAAAGTAAAAGTTCTCCAAAAAATCCGCAAAAATATTTTTTGTTAGTTTTGGAATATTTTAGAATTTTGGAAATAAAGAAACTCCTAGGAAATGTCCCCTGGTGGGCATAAGACACCAGGGTGCGCCTGGCATGCATGGCGCGCCCAGGTGGGTTGTGCCCACCTGGGGCACCTTCTGGATTCTGTTTTTCTTCTATTTATTTGTCCTGCAAGATAAAAAAATTATATATACTTCCCGAACCTGTTAACCACTGTATCACAAAGAAATCCTATGTTCTCTTTTCTTGTTGTTCCTTGTCAGATTTATCAAGCAAGGTGTCAGCGTTCTGGATATGGGGGTATCCAGACATGCCTGCCTGTGGCCCAGCACGTGGCTCCATCAACTGCCTGGTACGGCTCAGCTTCAGCATCAACGACTCAAGACCCTCGCGAGGGGCCAAGCCTCGCGAGGAGGACGACACCAAGACCCCTGAGGGAATCGGCCTCCTCAAGCTGGCTCTCGATGCGTGGAGAGTTCTATGTAAGGTGCACCTCACGAGGCTCAGTTGATGTGAGCCATGACGACCAAGGCTAGGCGGGCGCCAGGCGAGCGCCAGTGGGTGCATAGCACCAGCTTCCTCTTTGGTTTAAGGGAGGCAATCCATAGGCGTGGAGTCCCGAGGAATAAGTCAAAGGTTTCCATTCTGGTGCAACATGACCAAGACCACTAGGACGGCAGGACGGAAGTCATCACCGAGCCCACCGTAGCGTCACGACGAGAGGCTTTTCGCAGGCGAAGACCACTTTAGTCAGGATAAGTTGTACTACTTGTCCCCTTTCAAATCCGGCCGTTGTGGGATCCCTTACCGCCAACATTTGGGAAGAGGACCAAGGCCAATATAAATAGGACTTAGCCACCACCATAGAGGGGCATCTGGTGGACATCTAGTTCAGAACGGGGGAAGAGATCCACTCTCACCCGACCATCTCACCAGCTAACTCGAGCCCAAGAACACCTCACCTCCTGAGGCCACTTCATCCACTGTACTAGTTCATCCTCAGCCCCTCGAGGCAATCTACCAAAAATGTTGGAGTAGGGTATTACACCGCAAGGTGGCCTGAACCAGGATAAACTGTTATATCTCTTTGTCTCTTCGAGCCCGGCGCGATAGGCTTAGGAGGACGCGAGTAGGCAGGCTTGGTAGGTTGAGATCTCCGCACGCACCCCAGAGTTCGAACCTTTCAAGGGTTTGCAGAACCCGTAATCTGACATTTGGCGCGCCAGGTGGGCGTGCGTCGGATCTTCACTTCCGTCGATCGATCCACCGTCACTTCGACACCTCCATGGCTGATGCACGTCGGGCTCGCGCCGAGCGTCAGGCCGCAGTTGCCGCCCACATTGCTCAGATAGCTCTGGCGGGTGATGGTTGTGCTCGTCATGCTCCGTCTCCGGTGTCCAACGCCACCACGGGCCCTGCCAGCCACGGGCAGCAAGCTTCTTCGCTGCACCCTTCGGTGCGCCGTGACGGGCGCACTGCCACTATGTCACTGACCCTGGCGGCTTCATCCTCCCATGCGCGTCATGGCCCGGCGAATGCGCAGGCTACTCTGTTCATGGCGCGAGAACTCCTTCGCTACTGCCCGGTCGACGACTTCTACGAGGAGTGGCTTGAGCGGATCGCTGACGTTGTCAACGCGGTTGGGGGTTCCGCTGCACCAGCCTGCTCACTGCCTCAGCAGCCACCTGCCACGGGCGACGTGGCTCATGGGGCTCCTCCGCCACCTCCGGCCCAGGGCATCATCATCGAGCCAAGGCGTGTGGCACCACTGCACGACCGGCCACGCCAGGCACCTGCACGAGAAGAGGTGAGCTGCCAGGTGGTGCAGCAGCCTCAAGGAGAAGCATGCGTGCTTCCTGCACCCCCACGTCAAGCCCGCATGCCGCCACAGGAGGTGGTGGCGCGCGTGCACCAGGACCAAGCTCCACCTCCTCGACGAGCCCCCATGGCCACAACAGGATGTCGCGCGTTCACCTCAGAGCTTTGCAATGTCATCTGGCCGAGAAAGTTCAAGCCTGACCTACCTCCATGCTATGACGGCATCCCGACCACGCCGAGCTCCTGCAGCTCTACGAGCTAACCATCGAGGCGGCCAGTGGCGATGAGAAAATCATGGCGAACTGGTTCCCGATGGCCCTCAAGGATGGAGCGCATTCTTGGCTCCTGAACCTCCCCGTGGGGTCGGTCTCTTCCTGGGAGGATATGTTCGGCTGCTTCATCGCCAACTTCCAGGGCACTCGCGACCGTCGGCCGGCCACGGGTGACCTGCGACGCATCAAGCAGCAGCCAAGAGAGACGCTGTAGAAGTACATCCAGCGCTTCAACAACGTTCGCCTCAAGATCCCCAAGGTATCGGACGAGGCCATCATTTCAGCGTTCACCAATGGCGTCTGCGATGTCAAGATGAAGGAGGAGCTCGCCATCCACGAGGACCACTGCACGGCCTTGGAAATATTCAATATGGCGAACAAGTGTGCAAGGGCTAAGGAGGGGCGCCTCTCCCTCTTGGAGATCCCCGATGTTGACCCCGAAGACAAGAAGGCCAAGACCAAGGACGTAAAGTGCAAAGGGCCGGCCATGCTTGCGGCCAAGCCAGAGATGAAGCGTGGGTACGACCACCCCGAGTCGTCCAAGAGCAACCGACCATTCTGTGTCTTCCACAACGTCCACAGCTACAACACCAATGACAGCCAGGAGCTCAGGGCCCTCCGTGCCGGGCGCCTCGGTTGATGCCCCGAGCGCAATGATCGGGGCTACGGCTGCGGAGGTGGCCGAAGTGGAGGACGCTGGGACGGACGTGACCATCGCCAGGAGTGGCACGACCATCCTCACGAGGACCGCTGGCAGGGCTCACCTCGCAAGGGCGCCTGGAGGGAGCAGCCTCGCGAGGATCGCCCTCGGGGCAATGCCGGTCTTCCTCCACTGCCTCCACCACCAAGAAGGAATGAAGATCATCACCAGGACGAGAGGGCTGGGGGCTTCCAAGAGCCTCGAGCCCTGCATCCTGGGTGGCTCACAGGCACCGGCTTCCCACCGCATCTTCAAGCAGTTCACGTGCGAGGTGAACGCGGTGCTCCCCAAGCCCGAAGCAACTCGCCTACTCAGGCGGTCCAAGTGCACCATCACCTTCAACTGCTCAGACCAGCTCAAGTGCGTGGCCACTGCTGGCGTGCTCCCCATGCTCTGGTCACTCGTCATCAGCAACGTGGTCGTCACCAAGACTCTCATCGATGGTGGAGCTGGACTCAATGTCCTATCTGTTCAGACATTCGACAGGCTCCAAGTGCCGTACTACCAGCTTCAGCCAACCAAGCCATTCTCAGGAGTGACAGATGGTTCCACACACCCGATAGGGCAGGTCCGCCTCCTTGTCACCTTCGGCGAATGCAACAACTACAACACCGAGCTCATCGACTTCGATGCCACCGACATTCGCCTGTCGTGCAATGCCATCCTAGGGTACCCAGCACTGACCAAGTTCATGGCAGCGATGCACCACGGCTACAACGCCCTCCAGATGCCAGGAAGCGGTGACATAATCACGGTCGCATGCCAGGAAAAGGACACGGTGTGCTCCCTCGAGCGCGCCTACCAGGCTACAGTGATTGAGAACCCTGAAGATGAGGGCAGCGTCCTTCCTCCTGAGGTCGCCCCCAAAACAAATAAGCTGCAGCTAGGTCAGGAATCTCGCGAGGAAGCATCGCCCGGGGACGCCACGCTGAGCCTTAAATCCCCAGACGGGGCGCCTTCACCTATCGCATAGGAAGGCGTGCTAGGCGCCCCTCTCAGGCTGGGCTCGGGGGCTCTCCTCGGGAGGGCCTCAGACCTATCCAGAGTCACGAGGGAGGCACTCGGGCACCATGCGGAGGCGCGCTTTAGCGCACGCTTCCCAGGAGAAGGCGTCAGGCGGAAGGCGCCAGACGTACAGGAGTTCATCAGCAAGGCAATTAGGAGATTCAAGAGGCAAGGGTTCTGCAAGGCGATCGCCGCCTACCACGAGGGGCGGCTCACTGCCCTGGCGAGGGTAAGGAGTTCCGTGTCTGCATCAGCATCCCAGGGCTCAACAGGGCTGCATCCCGGTAGCTCTCCCGGCCGTCTCGCGTCGGCCGATGCAAGGGACCGCCCCACAGCTATGTCAGCATGCCTTTCGGCCTGCTAGGCGCGGTTGTGGCATTCCAGCGTTGTACAAGGGATGCCTTGGAGGCTCGTGAGGCCAGGCACCAGGAAACCCTGGCGGAGAGGAGGTGCATCTTTGGGAGCCTCCCGGGGCCCCTAGGCCTCTCGAGGCTCGGTGCCAAGGCGGCTCTGTTGGTGAACGTTGTAGAAATTCAAAATTTTCCTACGAGTCACCAAGATCTATCTATGGAGAGAGTAGCAACGAGGGGAAGGAGAGTGCATCTACATACCCTTGTAGATCGCTAAGCGGAAGCGTTCAAGAGAACGGGGTTGAAGGAGTCGTACTTGTCGTGATCCAAATCACCGGAGATCCTAGTGCCGAACAGACGGCACCTCCGCGTTCAACACACGTACAGCCCGGTGACTTCTCCCATGGCTTGATCCAGCAAGGAGAGAGGGAGAGGTTGGGCAAGACTCCATCCAGCAGCAGCACAATGGCGTGGTGGTGGTGGAGGAGCATGGTAATCCTGCAGGGCTTCGCCAAGCACCGCGGAAGAGGAGGAGAAAGAGAGGTAGGGCTGCGCCAACAGGAGAAGAACTTCGTGTGTTGGGCTGCTCCTTTGCCTCCACTATATATAGGGGGAGAGGGGGGGGCTGCGCCCCCACCTAGGTTTCCACCCCTAGGTGCGGCGGCCAGCCCTAGATCCCATCTAGGGGGGCGGCCAAGGGGGGAGAGGGGGAAACTTGCCCCCCAAGAAAGGTGGAGGCGCCCCTCCCCAAACCCTAGGCACCTTGGGCCCTTGTGGGGGGCTCACCAGCCCACCTGAGGCTGGTCCCCTCCCACACTTGGCCCATGCAGCCCTCCAGGGATGGTGGCCCCACTTGGTGGACCCTCGGGACCCTCCCGGTGGTCCCATTACGTTACCGATAAAACCCGAAACTTTTTCGATGACCAAAATAGGACTTCCCATATATAAATATTTACCTCCGGACCATTCCGGAACTCCTTGTGACGTCTGGGATCTCATCCGGGACTCTGAACAACATTCGCTAACCACGTATATCTATTCCCTATAACCATAGCGTCATCGAACCTTAAGTGTGTAGACCCTACGGGTTCGGGAACCATGCAGACATGACCGAGACGTTCTCCGGTCAATAACCAACAGCGGGATCTGGATACCCATGTTGGCTCCCACATGTTCCACGATGATCTCATTGGATGAACCACGATGTCAAGGACTCAATCGATCCCGTATAAAATTCCCTTTGTCTAGCGGTATTGTACTTGCCCGAGATTCGATCGTCGGTATGCCGATACCTTGTTCAATCTCGTTACCGGCAAGTCTCTTTACTTGTTCTATAACACATCATCCCATGATCAACCCCTTGGTCATATTGTGCACATTATGCTGATGTCCTACCGAGTGGGCCCAGAGATACCTCTCAGTTAACCGGAGTGACAAATCCCAGTCTCGATTCGTGCCAACCCAACAGACACTTTTGGAGATACCCGTAGTGCACCTTTATAGCCACCCAGTTACGTTGTGACGTTTGGTACACCCAAAGCATTCCTACGGTATCCGGGAGTTGCACAATCTCATGGTCTAAGGAAATGATACTTGACATTAGAAAAGCTTTAGCATACGAACTACACGATCATTGTTCTAGGCTTAGGATTGGGTCTTGTCCATCACATCATTCTCCTAATGACGTGATCCCGTTATCAACGACATCCAATGTCCATGGTCAGGAAACCGTAACCATCTATTGATCGACGAGCTGGTCAACTAGAGGCTTACTAGGGACATGGTGTTGTCTATGTACCCACACATGTATCTGAGTTTCCTATCAATATAGTTATATCATGGATAATAAACGATTATCATGAACAAGGAAATATAATAATAATAACCATTTTATTATTGCCTCTAGGGCATATTTCCAACAGTCTCCCACTTGCACTAGAGTCAATAATCTAGTTCACATCGCCATGTGATTAACACTGATAGGTCACATCGCCATGTGACCAACATCCAAAGAGTTTACTAGTGTCACTAAACTAGTTCACATCACCATGTGATTAAGACTCAATGAGTTCTGGGGTTTGTTCATGTTTTGCTTGTGAGAGAGATTTTAGTCAATGGGTCTGCAACATTCAGATCCGTATGTGAGAGAGGTCATATTGTAAATGCTGCTTCCACGCTCCACTTGGAGCTATTCCAAATGGTCGCTCCACTATACGTATCCGGTTTGCTACTCAGAGTCATTCGGATAGGTGTTAAAGCTTGCATTGACGTAACCCTTTACGCCGAACTCTTTATCACCTCCATAATCGAGAAATATGTCCTTATTTACTCCAAGGACAATTTTGACCGCTGTCCAATGATCCATTCATGGATCACTCTTGTACCCCCTTGCCAGACTCATGGCAAGGCACACTTCCGGTGCGGTACACAACATAGCATACTATAGAGCCTACGTCTGAAGCATAGGGGACAACCTTCATCCTTTCTCTCTCTTCTGCCGTGGTCGAGCTTTAACTCTTAACTTCATACCTTACAACTCAGGAAAGAACTCCTTCTTTGACTGATCCATCTTGAACACCTTCAAGATCATGTCAAGGTATGTGCTCATTTGAAAGTACCATTTAGAATTTTTGATCTATCCTCATAGATCTTGATGCTCAATGTTCAAGTAGCTTAATTCAGGTTTTCTATTGAAAAACACTTTTCAAATAACCCTATATGCTTTCCAAAAATTCTACATCATTTCGGATCAACAATATGTCATTCACATATACTTATCAGAAATTCTATAGTGCTCCCAATCACTTCTTTGGAAATAAAACTTTCTCATAAACTTTGTATAAACCCAAAATCTTTGATCATCTCATCAAAGCGTACGTTCCAACTCCGAGATGCTTACTCCGGTCCTTAGAAGGATTGCTGGAGCTTTGCATTCTTGTTAGCGTCTTTCAGGATTGTCAAAACCTTTCTGGTTGTATCACATACAATCTTTCCTTACGAAAACTGATAAGGAAACTTGTTTTGACATCCATTTGCCAGATTTCATAAATGCAGCTAATACTAACATGTTTCCAATGGACTTAAGCATCGCTACCGATGAGAAAATCTCATCGTAGTCAACTCCTTGAACTTGTGAAAAACCTCTTCGCCACAAGTTGAGCTTCATCAATGGTGACATTACCATCCACATCCGTCTTCTTCTTAAAGATCCATTTATCTCAATGGCTTGCTGATCATTGGGCAAGTCCACCAAAGTCCATGCTTTTGTTCCGATACATGGATCCTATCTCGGATTTCATGGCCTCTCGCCATTTGTCAGAATCCGGGCGCACCATTGCTTCTCCATAGTTTGTAGGTTCATTGTTGTCTAGCAACATGACCTTCAAGACATGATTACTGTACCACTCTGAAGTAGTACACATCCTTGTCACCCTATGAGGTTCGGTAGTGACTTGATCCGAAGCTTCATGATCACTATCATAAGCTTCTACTTCAATTGGTGTAGGTGCCACAGGAACAACTTCCTGTGCCCTGTTACACACTAGTTGAAGTGATGGTTCAACAACCTCATCAAGTCTCCACCATCCTCCCACTCAATTCCTTCGAGAGAAACTTTTCCTCGAGAAAGGACCCGTTTCTAGAAACAATTACTCTTGCTTCCAGATCTGAGATAGGAGGTATACCCAACCATTTTGGGTATCCTATGAAGATGTATTTATCCGTTTTGGGTTCGAGCTTATCACGATGAAACTTTTCACATAAGCGTCGCAGCCCCAAACTTTTAAGAAACGACAACTTAGGTTTCTCCAAACCATAGTTCAAACGGTGTCGTCTCAACGGAATTACGTGGTGCCCTATTAAAGTGAGTGCGGTTGTCTCTAATGCCTAACCCATGAACGATAGTGGTAATTCGATAAGAGACATCATGGTACGCACCATATCCAATAGGGTGCAACTATGATGTTCGGACACACCATCACACTATGGTGTTCCAGGCGGTGTTAATTGTGAAACAATTTCCACAATGTCTTAATTGCGTGCCAAAGATCGTAACTCAGATACTCATCTCTCTGTTCATATCATAGACATTTTATCCTCTTGTCATGATGATCCTCAACTTCACTCTGAAATTACTTGAACCATTCAATAATTCAGACTTGTGTTTCATCAAGTAAATATACTAAACATCTACTCGAATCATCTGTGAAGTAAGAACATAATGATATTCACTGCATGCCTTAGCACTCATTGGACTGCACACATAAAAAATGTGTTACTTCCAACAAGTTTCTATCTTGTTCCATCTTACTAAAAAAGAGGCTTTTCAGTCATCTTGCCCATGTGGTATGATTTGCATATCTCAAGTGATTCAAAATCAAGTGAGTCCAAACGATCCATCTGCATGGAGTTTCATCATGCGTATACACCAGTAGACATGGTTCGCATGTCTCAAACTTTTCAAAAACGAGTGAGTCCAAAGATCCATCAACATGGAGCTTCTTCATGCGTTTTATACCAATGTGACTTACATGGCAGTGCCACAAGTAAGTGGTACTATCATTACTATCTTATATCTTTTGGCATGAAAATGCGTATCACTATGATCAAGATTTAATAAACCATTCCTTTTAGGTGCAAGACAATTGAAGGTATTATTCAAATAAACAGAGTAACCATTATTCTCCTTAAATGAATAACCGTATTGCGATAGACATAATCCAATCATGTCTATGCTCAACGCAAACACCAAATAACAATTATTTAGGTTTAACACCAATCTTGATGGTAGAGGGAGCGTGCAATGCTTGATCACATCAACCTTGGAAACACTTCCAACCCATATCGTCAGCTCACCTTTAGCTAGTCTCCGTTTATTCCGTAGCTTTTATTTCGAGTTACTAACACTTAGCAACCGAACCGGTATCTAATACCCTGCTGCTACTAGGAGTACTAGTAAAGTACACATCTAATTCAATGTATATCCAATATACTTCTATCGACCTTGCCAGCCTTCTCATCTACCAAGTATCTAGGGTGGTTCTACTTCAATGTCCGTTCCTCTCATTACAGAAGCACTTAGTCTCGGGTTTGGTTTTAACCTTGGGTTTCTTCACTAGGGCAGCAACTGTTTTGCCGTTTCATGAAGTATCCCTTGTTGCCCTTGCCCTTCTTGAAACTAGTGGATTCACTAACCATCAACAATTGATGCTGCTTCTTGATTTCTACATTCGCGGTGTCGAACATTGCGAATATCTCAAGGATCATCATATCTATCCCTGTTATGTTATAGTTCAACACGAAGCTCTAGTAGCTTGGTGGCAATGTCTTTGGAGAAACATCACTATCTCATCTGGAAGATTAACTCCCACTCGATTCAAGTGATTGTTGTACCCAGACAATCTGAGTACAAGCTCAATGATTGAGATCTTCTCCCTTAGTTTGTAGGCTAGAAAACTCGTCAGAGGTCTCATACCTCTTGACGTGGGCACGAGCCTAAAATCCCAATTTCAGCTCTTGGAACATCTCATATGTTCTGCACATCTCAAAAATGTCTTCGGTGCCTCAATTTGAAACCATTTAACATTACCGAACTATCATGTAGTCATCAAAACGTGTATGTCAGATGTTCGCAACATCCACAGACCACGTTCGAGGTCTAGCACACCGAGCGGTGCATTAAGGACATAAGCCTTCTACTGTCCGCATAATTGCTATTGTCAACTTTCAACTATATTTTCTCTAGGAACATATCTAAAATAGTAGAACTAAAGCGCGAGCTATGACATAATTTGCAAAGGGATTTTGACTATGTTCAGGATAATTAAGTTCATCTAATGAACTCCCACTCAGATAGACATCCCTCTAGTCATCTAAGTGATTACATGATCCGAGTCAACTAGGCCGTGTCCGATCATCACGTGAGACGGACTAGTCATCATCGGCGAACATCTTCATGTTGATCGTATCTACTATACGATTCATGCTCGACCTTTCGGCCTCTTGTGTTCCGAGGCCATGTCTGTACATGCTAGGCTCGTCAATTCAACCTAAGTGTTTCGCGTGTGTAAATCCGGCTTACACCCGTTGTATGTGAACGTTAGAATCTATCACACCCGATCATCACGTGGTGCTTTGAAACGACGAACTTTCGCAATGGTGCACAGTTAGGGGGGAACACTTTCTTGAAATATTAATGAGGGATCATCTTATTTACTACCGCCGTTCTAAGCAAATAAGATGCATAAACATGATAAACATCACATGCAATCAAAAAGTAACATGATATGGCCAATATCATTTTGCTCCTTTTGATCTCCATCTTCGGGGCTCCACGATCATCATCGTCACCGGCATGACACCATGATCTCCATCATCATGATCTCCATCATCATGTCTTCATGAAGTTGTCTCGCCAACTATTACTTCTAATACTATGGCTACCGGTTAGCAATAAAGTAAAGTAATTACATGGCATTGTTCAATGACACGCAGGTCATACAATAAATATAGACAACTCCTATGGCTCCTGCCGGTTGTCATATTCATCGACATGCAAGTCGTGATTCCTATTACAAGAACATGATCAATCTCATACATCACATATCATTCACCACATTCTTTTTGGCCATATCACATCACATAGCATACCCTGCAAAAACAAGTTAGACGTCCTCTAATTGTTGTTTGCATGTTTTACGTGGTTGCTATGGGTTTCTAGCAAGAACGTTTCTTACCTACGCAAAAGCCACAACGTGATATGCCAATTGCTATTTACCCTTCATAAGGACCCTTTTCATCGAATCCGATCCGACTAAAGTGGGAGAGACTGGCACCCGGTAGCCACCTTATGCAACAAGTGCATGTCAGTCGGTGGAACCTGTCTCACGTAAGTGTACGTGTAAGGTCGGTCCGGGCCGCTTCATCCCACAATACCGCCGAATCAAGATTGGACTAGTAACCTCAAGCATATTGAACAAAATCAACGCCCACAACTACTTTGTGTTCTACTCGTGCATAGAATCTACGCAATAGACCTAGCTCATGATGCCATTGTTGGTGAACGTAGCAGAAATTCAAAATTTTCCTACGAGTCACCAAGATCTATCTATGGAGAGACTAGCAACGAGAGGAAGGAGAGTGCATCTACATACCCTTGTAGATCGCTAAGCGGAAGAGTTCAAGAGAACGGGGTTGAAGGAGTCGTACTCGTCATGATCCAAATCACCGGAGATCCTAGTGCCGAACGGACGGCACCTCCGCGTTCAACACACGTACAGCCCGGTGACGTCTCCCATGCCTTGATCCAGCAAGGAGAGAGGGCGAGGTTGGGGAAGACTCCATCCAGCAGTAGCACAACATCGTGGTGGTGGTGGAGGAGTGTGGCAATCCTGCAGGGCTTCGCCAAGCACCGCGGGAGAGGAGGAGAAGGGCTGCGCCAACAGGAGAAGAACTTCGTGTGTTGGGCTGCTCATTTGCCTCCACTATATATAGGGGGCGAGGAGGGGCTGCGCCCCCACCTAGGTTTCCACCCCTAGGTGCGGCAGCCCGCCCTAGATCCCATCTAGGGGGCGGCCAAGGGGGGGGAGGGGGAAACTTGCCCCCCAAGTAAGGTGGAGGCGCCCCCTCCCAAAACCCTAGGCGCCTTGGGCCCTTGTGGGGAGGTGCAACAGCCCACCTGGGGCGGGTCCCCTCCCACACTTGGCCCATGCAGCCCTCCGGGGATGCTGGCCCCACTTGGTGGACCCCCGGGACCCTCCCGGTGGTCCCGGTACGTTACGGATAAAACCCGAAACTTTTTCGGTGACCAAAACATGACTTCCCATATATAAATCTTTACCTCCGGACCATTCCGGAACTCCTCATGACGTCCGGGATCTCATCTGAGACTCCTAACAACAATCGGTAACCATGTATATCTATTCCCTATAACCCTAGCATCATCGAACCTTAAGTGTGTAGACCCTACGGGTTCGGGAACCATGCAGACATGACCGAGACGTTCTCCGGTCAATAACCAACAGCGGGATCTGGATACCCATGTTGGCTCCCACATGTTCCATGATGATCTCATCAGATGAACCACGATGTCAAGGACTCAATCGATCCTGTATACAATTCCCTTTGTCTAGCGGTATTGTACTTGCCCGAGATTCGATCGTCGGTATACCGATACCTTGTTCAATCTCGTTACCGGCAAGTCTCTTTACTCGTTCCGTAACACATCATCCCGTGATCAACCCCTTGGTCACATTGTGCACATTATGATGATGTCCTACCGAGTGGGCCCAGAGATACCTCTCCGTTAACCGGAGTGACAAATCCTAGTCTCGATTCGTGCCAACCCAACAGACACTTTTGGAGATACCCGTAGTGCACCTTTATAGCCACCCAGTTACGTTGTGACGTTTGGTACACCCAAAGCATTCCTACGGTATCCGGGAGTGGCACAATCTCATGGTCTAAGGAAATGATACTTTACATTAGAAAAGCTTTAGCATACGAACTACACGATCATTGTGCTAGGCTTAGGATTGGATCTTGTCCATCACATCATTCTCCTAATGATGTGATCCCGTTATCAACGACATCCAATGTCCATGGTCAGGAAACCGTAACCATCTATTGATCAATGAGCTAGTAAACTAGAGGCTTACTAGGGACATGGTGTTGTCTATGTACCCACACATGTATCTGAGTTTCCTATCAATACAATTATAGCATGGATAATAAACGATTATCATGAACAAGGAAATACAATAATAATAACCATTTTATTATTGCCTCTAGGGCATATTTCCAACAGTCTCCCACTTGCACTAGAGTCAATAATCTAGTTCACATTGCCATGTGATTAACACTGATAGGTCACATCGCCATGTGACCAACATCCAAAGAGTTTACTAGTGTCACTAAACTAGTTCACATCACCATGCAAGCCACATGTCAGGGCGGAGTTGCACATGCCCCGGGGGCTCTCCTTAGAGGGATCCCCCTCCCACGCACCAGTGGAAGCACCATGCTCCGCACTGGCCGTCGACACTGCCGTGGAGCGGCTATGCCCGTGAAAGAGCGGAAGCGCTATGCTCCTCGCTGGTAATAAAAAACTAGGGGTGGCCTCACGGCTGCATTAACCCCAGGGAGCTTCCAGGCTCAATGTCCAGCCTCACCGCGCTGCTCTCTCTCGGGAGCGTAGCGTGAGGGGGCTGGCCACGGGTGAGGGTGTCCTGGATTAAAGGGTGCTCGGATAGCCGGACTATGTTACATGAGCCGAACTGATGGACTATGAAGATACAAGACCGAAGACTCTCTCCCGTGTCCGGATGGGACTCCCCTTGGCGTGGAAGGCAAGCTTGGCGACCGGATATGAAGATTCCTTTCTCTGGAACCGACTTTGTACAACCCTAGTCCCCTACGGTGTCTATATAAATCGGAGGGCTTAGTCCGTAGAGATGGATACATACACAATCATAATCTCCATAGGCTAGACTTCTAGGGTTTAACCATTACGATCTCGTGGTAGATCAACTCTTGTAATACTCATATTCATCAAGATCAATCAAACAGGAAGTAAGGTATTACCTTCATAAAGAGGGCCCAATCCCGGGTAAACATCGTGTCCCCCATCTCCTATTACCATCAACCTTAGACACACAGTTCGGGACCCCCTACCCGAGATCCGCCAGTTTTGACACTGACATTGGTGCTTTCATTGAGAGTTCCGCTGCGTCATCACCAGGAGGTTTTGATGGCACCATCGATCATCTACAACAATGCAATCTAGGGTGAGGTTTTGCTCCCCGGACAGATCTTCGTATTCGGCAGCTTCGCACCGCGGACCAACTCGCTTGGCCATCTAGAGCAGAACGACAGCTACGCCCCTCGCCATCAGGTCGGGTTTGGAAGCTTGAATGACAGCACTGACATCCGCGGAGACTTGATCTTCGATGGATTCGACCCCACGACAGCCGCTCCCTGCCGCCACGATGAACATGACTTAAATCTGTCATCGGACCATGCCTAGGAGATAGCGCCTATAACTGCTCTGGCCCTAGATCCGGAGCAGACTGCGCCATCCGAGGACTGGAAGTTTGACCCCGCCATGGAAGCCACAGACTCAGCAGCGTTGGAGCCGAACATAGATTTGACCTCAAACGAGGCATGTGTCACCGGAACCTCGGACTTGACTCCGGCCATAGGTTCCAAACCGGGTGCATCTGCGCCCGTTGATCAGGCATCGATCGTTGAGTTCAGCTCCGCGGATATCTTCCGACACTCAACTTTAGGCGATGTGCTAAACTCATTAAAGGCTCTTGCCTTATCTGGGGAATCCCAGCCGAACTATATCCGGTTCGGATTGGAAGCTAATGTCGGAGAATTCCACTCCGCACCCACCACCCACTTCATATCCACTGTCGAGGACTTAACTGACATGCTCGATTTCGACTCCGAAGACATCGACGGCATGGATGACGATGCCGGAGAGGAGCAAACACAAGAGCCACCGCACACAAGGCACTGGGCGCCTACCTCCTTGTATGACATATATATGCTGGATACACCCTAGGAAAACAATGGCGACAAAAAGGATCCAATCGAGGACAAACCTCCTGAGAAGTAGCCAAAGCACCGACGCCAGCGGCGCCGCTCTAAACCACACCATAGAAAAAACAGCGATACCGGCACAAGAGAAAATAAGACTCTGGACGATGCCGAAGACAATGAAGACCCCGTTGAGCCAACTTCCGAATAGGACGAACGGGAAGACGGGCGAGCTAGCCCTGATAAACAGGACATGAATGAAGACTCGGGGGATAGCAATTACATGGCGCTCTCCAAGGTTGAGGTGAGCCTTGGTGACGACGATTTTACCGTGCCTGAGGAACCCATCAAGCAGGAGCGCTTTAAGCGTCGGCTAATAGCCACTGCAAAGAGCCTGAAAAAGAAGCAACATCAGCTTCAAGCTGATCAAGATCTGCTCAATGATAGATTGACTGACGTCGTGGTAGCCGAGGAATACGCCTCGAGTGCCAACCAAAAGCTACCCGAAGTGCAAATTGCTACCCCAATTCGATGACGAGGCGCTGGAGCCCATCCTACCAGCGCATAATGCGACTGACCGACCACCACATGGCCGGGACAAAGCGGCAACTCAGGTCAAACACCAGCCTACACTACCTCGCCGAAGAAACAGAAACACAGCAGCTCAGGGATACACACATGACCTATGGCATGACTTGGAAGACAGAGCAGGACATACCAGATTGATCTATGGATCATGGGGGTGTGCCCCAATGCGCAACGACGGCCACCTCGCTGGCGTGACAAATAAAAACATGTTTGGGCCGAATGCCACTGACCAGCTCCATCTGAGTTGCGTCGCGACGTGGCCCGACATAGAGGCGCCGCACACCCACTATGCTTCACTGATGAAGTAATGGAACATGAATTCCCATATGGGTTTAAAGACTTAAACATTGAATCATATGATGGGACAACGTATCCCGTGGTATGGATTGAGGACTTTCTTCTCCACATTCATATGGCCCAGGGTGATGATCTCCATGCCATCAAGTATCTCCCGCTAAAACTCAAGGGACCAGCTCGGCACTGGTTGAACAGTCTGCCCGAAAACTCCATCGGCAGTTGGGAGGACTTGGAAGATGCCTTCCTTGATAACTTCCAAGGTACCTATGCCCGACCTCCAGATGCCGACGACTTAAGTGACATAATCCAACAGCCCGGAGAGTCAGCTAGGAAATTTTGGACTAGGTTCTGAACTAAAAACAACCAGATCATCGACTATCCGGATGCCAAAGCCCTAGCGGCCTTTAAACATAACATCCGTGACGAATGGTTCGCCAGACACCTCGGCCAAGAAAAGCCAAAGTACATGGCAGCCCTTACGATGCTTATGACCCGCTTTTGTGCAGGCGAAGATAGCTGGGTAGCCCATAGCAACAACAACTCAAGTAAACCTGGCACTTCTGAAGCCAGAAATAGCAATGGCAAGCCCTGACGTAGCAGACACAAGCGTCGAAACAATGGTGACAACACCGAAGATACGCCAGTCAACGCCGGATTCAGTGGCTCGAAGTCCGGTCAACGGAAGAAGCCATATAAAAGAAATAATCTGGGCCCGTCCAACTTGGACCGCATACTCGATCGTCCATGCCAAATCCACGGCCCTCCTAACAAACCAGCCAATCATACCAACAGAGAGTGTGGGTGTTTAAACAAGACGGCAAGCTCAATGCCGAACACAAGGAGGAGTAGTCATGAAGCGAGGATGATGACAAGGAGCCCTGGTCACCGAACACGGGCAGTTAGAAGAAGTCCCCCCCCGCCCAAGTTAAAACAGTGAACATGATATACGCTACCAATATCCCCAAGAGGGAGCGGAAGCGTGCGCTCAGGGACGTCTACGCGGTAAAGCCAGTCGCCCCAAAATTTAACCGATGGTCGTCCTGCCCGATCACTTTCAATCGCAGGTACCATCCGACCAGTATCCATCATAGCGGTTCAGCGGCACTGGTCCTTGACCCAATCATCGATGGATTCCATCTCACACGAGTCCTAATGGACGGTGGTAGCAGTCTGAACCTGCTTTATCAGGATACGGTGTGCAAAATGGGTATTGATCCCTCAAGAATCAAACCCACGAAAACCACCTTTAAAGGTGTCATCATAGGTGTAGAGGCCCGCTGTATGGGCTCAATCACACTAAAAGTGGTCCTCGGATCCCCTTCCGAAGCGAAGAGTTAATCTTCGATATCGTCCCTTTCCACAGTGGCTATCATGCACTGCTCGGACGAACCGCATTCGCTCGATTCAATGCGGTGCCACACTATGCTTATCTCAACCTCAAGATGCCCGGACCACGTGGTATCATAACTGTATTTGGAAACATGGAACACTCCCTTCGTACTAAGAAGCACATTGCTGCCCTCGCACCAAGCATAGAGCGACCTCTTCAGGCAGAACCTCAATTTGGCAGGCAAGCTCCCGGACACTGTCAAACGAGTCCAAACTACCCAGCAGTAGGACAGTCTAGCTCGTCAAGAGCTTGACTAGCAATTTGTCCTCCGTCCCAATCCCGACAAAATGGCGGCATTCGTACCATGCGTACATAACTACGCACTCACAATACCATGGGGATAGACGGAGGCACAGCTAGATTGTGTTCCACAATGCGGCTCAACTGCTCCTGGACACAAATTATTTTACATTTTCTCTTTCTTTTCAGGTTACTTTTGTCCAGGCCGTTGCTGGCGACCGGATTACTAGACCTATCAAAGGACGGACATACCAAGGAGGGAAGTAGCTCGAACGTGCGAGGGAATCTCTAGATATTCTTCTCGATGATCATTCTATCTGTCTTCAAACAAGCATGCAGCTCCCCCTAGTCTCGGTAGGTTAAACAGTCATATTGTTTATTGCACTATTTGTACACATACGCTTCGACGTATTATTAAATTACAATAAAAAAATTGCGGCTCTATTTATATGACATTAACTTGATGTTTCATTTTTTGATATTTCTGTCAATTGCAACCGTACACTCTGGCACACCTTAATTCACAAGGGGCTTCATTGTACCCCATAACACAGCAAGAAATTCCGAACACTTCTACAGTTGTTCGGCACCGTGAACTTATATCATTATATGCATCGGCTCCGAATCATGTCTTGGGTCAATAGTTGGGTTGCCCGGTTCCTGTGCTTGCTACCTTACGTTCCGCTATATCGTCTATGGTAGTAAAGGGAGAACTACTGTGATTGTGTCCCGGTTCTTCCGGACGAGCACCTCAGTAGAGAAAGCCAAAAACTGACTGTCATGATGCGGCAAGATCCGGTCAGCTGTTCGAGAGGTCACAAATCTTTAGCGATTTCTTCCGCATTGTGTGATTTCTAATGCATCATGCGATGAATCAATTTTTACCCGATTAGGTGTTTACAGTACCCCAAGTTCGGACTTACGAACACTAGGGGCTGCACCTAACTTTTTATTGTCAAACTCCTATGGCTAAGTGAGGGTGATAAAGCCTTATAGTTCGATTGCCTGGTTCGTTGTGCTAAAGACCTCCTTTAAGGACCAAACTCTGGAGTAAAGAGTGTTTAGATTTACCCCGAACACCCCCGTACTTCCTACGTGGGGGCCGAAGCCTACGACTGACCAACTCTCAGATTTAATATAAACGGCCGCACAGGAGGTGGATTTTTAAATAACAAGCATTATATTATATAACGATCTAGTTTCACAATACAACACAGGATAACATGAATGTATTCATGGAAATATAATATCCTTGGCACATTGCTCCGCCATAATGCGGGATCCCTCCAAGACACTGTCATAGTACAAATCGGGCGTGCGGTGCTCTTTGCCCTTAGGTGCGCCCTAGGTTGGTGGTGTTCTAGGAACGGGGGTACCCAGGCTTGCCTGCCTGCGGCCTGCAGCTTGGCTCAAGGAGTGGCCCAGTATGGCCCATCTTCATCCACACAAGCTCAAGACCCTCGCGAGGGGCCAAGCCTCGCGGGGCGGATGACAGGAAGATTCCTCAGGCACAGCCTCGTCAGGCTGGCTCGCGAGGAGGTGGAGAGATCAAGGCAGGGTACCTCACGAGGTGCCCATGATGCAAGCCATGACGACCGAAGCCAGGCGGGCGCCAGGCGGGCGCCGGCCTGTGCAGTGTCCTTGTTTCCTATTTGGTGCGAAGGGGGCAAGTGCATGCCAAGGTATCAAGCAAAGGCTACCATTTTGGTGCAACAAGACCAAGACCAGCAGAACGGCAGGATGGAGGTCATCGTGGAGCCCAGGAAGGCGTCATCATCAGAGCCTTTGGCAGGCGAGGACAAACTTTAGTCAGGATAAGTGTACTAGATGTTCCCCTTCAAAATGGCCAATTGTTGGCGCCTTCCCACTCAATATTTGGGAAGAGGACCAGGGCCTCGCTTTATAAATAGGACGAGCCATTCTCAAGGCAAGGATTGACCAATCGAAACTTAGCCAGAACCGCCCCACACCAACACAAGAACTCCTCCCCTCGCGAGGCTGTTCTTCCTTTGTATTGTTCATCTTCAGCCCCTAAGGCAATCCACACACCACACACTGGAGTAGGGTATTACACCACAATGGTGGCCTAAACCAGTATAAACCTTGCGTCCCTTGTGTTGTTCTTCGTGTAGCCTAGATCCTTTGCGAATCGACGAGACGTGAGTTGGTAGAGGTGATCTCCACGCGCACCCCAAACTTCGAACCTTAAGGGTCTGCCGGAACCCAAAATACGACATTTGGCGCACCAGGTAGGGGTGCCCCGAAGCTCTCCCTTCTGCCGGCCTGTTCTCCGCCGACATTGCGTTTCGCCCACATGGCGGACAACGTGCCGCACGCTCTGGCAGCCGATGGCAGTGCTGGGGCCAGGGGGCTCCGAGCCTTGGCCCCCACCTTGCGGCAGGTGCAGTGGCCACGAAAGTTCGAGCCAGAGGTGCCGCCGCGCTACAGCGGCGCGACGGACCCACTGGTTTTCCTGCTAGCGTACGAGGAAGCCGTCCTCAACGCGGGGGGCGATGACATGGTGATGGCCAACTGGTTTCCCATGGCCCTCGCCGGCGTTGCTCGCATGTGGTTTCTCCACCTACTGGCGGCTTCTGTGACCTCCTGGGGGAAACTGCGCGACCTTTTCCTTGCCCGTTACGGCGCGCCAGTGCCCCCAGTCATTGCGGCTCTCCTGGGTGGCTCGCAGGCACCACCCTCGAGCCGCCACGTCAAGCCGTTCACCTGCCAGACCGGCGCCGCCTCCAAGCACAAAGAAACTCCCCCGGGCTGGGTGGCGCCCAAGGCCGATCTGACCTTCAGCTCGGATGATCACCCCTCCAACCCGGCCTGCTCAGGCGCGCTCCCGATGCTGTGCACCCCCACCATCTGCCAGATGGCCGTTACCAGGACCCTCATCGACGGTGGTGCTAGCCTTAGCATGCTCTTAGTGGAAGCCTTCAGCCTCCTCCACGTGCCGCCAGAGCGGCTTCAGCGCATCAGGCCCTTCTCGGGCGTCGGAGGCGGTTCCACCGGCTCCCTGGGACAGATCCGCCTCCCAGTGACCTTCGGCACCTACGATAACTTCCCCATGGAGCTGATCGACTTCGGCATCGCCCCCATCAGTCTCCCGTACAACGCCATCCTCGGCTACCCAGCCCTGGCCCGGTTCATGGCCGCGACTCACCCGGCGTACAACCTCATGAAGATGCCTAGGAGCAACGGCGTCCTTACCATGTCCGGAGACATCGGGGATGCGTTGCAAGCGCTCAATCTTGCTTTCAAGACTGCCACAGTGGTGCAGCCCGCCAGCTCAGTTGCCCTCGAGCCTAAGAGGGCTGCGCCAGCCAAAAAGAAGCAGCTATTCAGCCAAGATAAGGCGGAGACCAAGCAGGTACCGGTCGACGAGGACGAACCCGCTGGTGCTACCTTCACCATAGGCACCAACCTTGAGTCTGAACAAGATGGGGCCGTGGTCAGTTTCCTGCGCGCAAACAGGAAGGTGTTTGCATGGGAGCCTAATCAGCTGGCGGGACTCCCGAGGGATGTAATTAAGAATCATCTCAATGTGTGCCCCAACATGCGCCCTGTGAAGCAGAAGGCAAGGCGACAGTCCACTAAAAAGCAGGCCTTCATCGTCGAAGAGACCCGCAAGTTAGAAGCTGTAGGAGTCATTCGCGAGGTCCGCTACCCTGATTGGCTAGCCAACACTGTTGTCGTGCCAAAAAAGGGAGGAAATGAATGCATGTGTGTCGACTTCACCAACCTAAACAAATCCTGCCCGCAGGATCCATTCCCGCTCCCTCGCATCGACCAGATAGTTGACTCTACCACTGAGTGTGACTTGCTGTGCTTCCTAGATGCCTTCTAGGGCTATCATCAGATCAAGATGGTGGTAGAGGACGTGGAGAAAACGACCTTCCTGACCCCGTGTGGGGTGTACAACTATACCTGCATGCCGTTTGGGTTTGTGCAATGCAGGCGCGACCTTCTAGCGATTGATGCACATCGCTCTGGGACAACAGCTCGGGAGGATTGCTGAAGCTTACGTTGATGACATTGTGGTAAAGTTTCGGGAGGCAAAAACCCTGATACAAGACTTGGAAGAAACCTTCACGAGCCTCAGCGAAGTGGACCTGCGGCTCAACCCGGAGAAGTGTGTGTTTGGAGTCCCCTCGAGCAAGCTCTTGGGCTTCCTCATATCCCACAGGGGCATTGAGGCTAACCCTGAGAAGGTCAAGGCAGTCGAAGACATGAGCCCACTGAAGACCCTCAGGGAAATGCAGAAGCTCACCGGGCGTGTAATCGCTTTAGGACGTTTCATCTCCAAGCTGGGAGAGCGAGCGCTGCCTTTCTTCAAGCTGATGAAGAAGAAAGGCTCCTTCGAATGGACTGAAGAGGCCGACAAAGCATTCCATGACATCAAGAGGTACCTTACCAGCCCCCCGGTAATGGTGGCCCCGTGCCCTCGGGAGCCCCTGGTGCTCTACCTTGCAGCCACCCCTTACTCCGCTAGCGCAGCCCTGCTGGCAGTCAGAAAGGAGCGCCAGGCCTCGGCCATAGCCGCACTCCCGGCCAAGGAAGAACAAGGCTAGGAAGGCCTCGCAGAGACCGCGACCTCAGCAGAGAAGGATCAGCCTCATCAAGGGAACGCACCCGGAGCGGAGGAGGCCCCCTCAGGCGACCAAGGACTGAGGGCCATGCTGCCTTAGAAGGCACCTCAACCTCCGGAGGATGCGGGCCGCACCAGCACCCTCCATCTCATCAAGCATCTGGTGTACTTCGTCAGTATGTTGCTCCGGGACGCGAGGGCGCGGTACCCAATGCCTCAAAAACACCTCCTCGCACTGTTAGTGGCCTCGCGCAAGCTGCGGCACTACTTTCAAGGCCATCCCATTATTGTCGTCTCAGCCTACCCCCTGGAAAGTGTACTCAGGAACCCCAATTCAGCAGGGAGGGTCGCCGAATGGAACATCAAACTGCAAGCATTCTAGCTAGAATTTAGCACTTCCAGGGTCATTAAAGGGAGCTGCGCTCGCAGATTTCATGGCGGAATGGACAGAGGCGCCAGGGCTCAAAGTGGGCGAGGACTGGTCGCTCTTCCTGGGGAGCGAAGCGCCGGACGGTTGGGTAATGTATTTCGACGGAGCATTCTCATGGCAGGGCGCAGGGTCTGGCACAGTGCTCATATCCCCCACTCGGGACAAGCTTTACTATGCCGTGCAGCTCTGCTTCCAGCATGGGGAGAAGGTCTCCAACAACATAGCACAGTACGAGGGCCTGATAGCGGGCTTGAAGGCAACCGTCGCCTTGGGAGTAAAATGAGTCACCATCAAGGGCGACTCACAACTCCTGGGCAACTTCTCCAACAAGGTGTACAAGCCAAAGGACGAGCACATGGAAGCGTACCTCGCGGAGGTCCACAAGATGGAGAAACAATTATGGGGGTTGGAGTTGTAGCATGTGCCTCACGGCACCAATCAAGAGGCTGACAACATCGCCAAGAGGGCATCCAGGCGGCTGCCTCAGGAACCTGGCGTCTTTGAGGAGCGACTCTTCAAACCCTCGGCGACACCGTCGCTATCGAGCACAGCGCAACCTGGGGAGGAGCTCCCTCTGCAGCCCGCCTCAGGAGCCCCGGCCTGCGGCCTGGCCTCAGGGGCACGCCTGCTCTTGGCGTTGGAGCCTTAGGAAGGATGTTGGATGGAAGAATTCAAGAACTACTTGGCGCAAGGGACCCTGCCAGAGAAGGAAGAGGACACAGAGCGCGTGGCGCGGCAGGCCACGGCCTACTGCATCAACAATGGGGAGCTCTACCGGAGGCGACCAAATGATGTGTCCCTACGTTGCATTCCCAAAGAGCAAGGGAAGGAGCTGTTGGCGGACATACACGATGGAGACTGTGGGCACCACTCATCCTCGCGAACCCTCGTTGGCAAGGCGTTGCGCAGCGGGTTCTACTGGCCCACAGCACTCAGCGACGCTGTTGAGCTGGTGAAGGCTTGTGATGCCTGCCAATTCCACGCCAAGCAGATCCACCAGCCGGCGGGGGCACTGCAGACCATACCCCTCTCATGGCCGTTCACAGATTGGAGGTTGGACATTCTGGGCCCGTTCCCTCGGGCGCCAGGGGGCTACCGCTACCTCTACGTCGTCGTGGACAAGTTCGCCAAGTGGGCTGAGGTGGAAGCTGTCCGCACCATACCCGCGGGTTCAGCAGTCAAGTTCATCAAGGGCCTCGTGAGCCGATTTGGGGTGCCTAACCGCATTATCACAGACAACGGTTCGCAGTTCATCAGCAATCTCTTCAAAACGTACTGTGCTAACCTTGGAACGCAGATATTCTATGCCTCGGTGGCACACCCCCGGAGCAATGGCCAGGCCGAGCGAGCCAACGCAGAGGTCCTGAGGGGCCTCAAAACCAGGACCTTTAAGAAGAAGCTGGAGGCCTGCGGCAGGGGCTGGTACGACGAGCTCTAATCCGTGTTGTGGTCTATCCGCACGACCACAGCCAAGCCGACTGGCGAGACCCCATTCTTCCTTGTCTACGGAGCTGAGGCTGTCCTCCCTCACGAGGTCAGGCATCGTTCTGCATGGGTCCTGGCATTCGACGAGGCGCAGCAGGACGCCATGCGGGGGACGGATCTCGTGCTGGGGGAGGAACGGCGTCGAGAAGCCGCGCTGCGAGCGGCAAGGTATCAACAGGCGCTGCGGCGATACCACTGCCGCAACATCCGCCCCAGAACTCTTGAGGTAGGGGACCTCGTGCTTAGACGGGTTCTCTCCAGGGAGGGGCTGCATAAGCTCTCTCCCATGTGGGGGGGGGCCCATTCATGGTTGTTAATGTTTCTAGGCCCGGCTCCACACACTTGGAGACCCAGGAGGGGGTACCCGTCCAGAACGCATGGAACATTCAACATCTCAGAAGGTTCTACCCCTGAGCAAGGCCCGGTGCCTGTGAAGAAGGCGAATGCATGTGAAGCTACCGCATTTTGGAAAAGGCCCGGTGCCTGTGAAGAAGGCGAATGCCTATGAAGCTGTCGCATTTTGGAAAAGGCCCGGTGCCTATGAAGAAGGAAAATGCCTGTGAAGCCGCCACATTTTGGAAAAGTCCTGTGCCTGTGAAGAAGGCGAACGCCTGTGAAGCTTCAGCGTTTTGGAAAAGGCCCAGTGCCTGTGAAGAAGGCCAATGCCTGTGAAGCTCGCCGCTCGTGACACTCTCACGTAATAATGACTGGGGCTGTACATGCCCCGGAGTCTCCGGAGTGCCGCCCTCGGGCCTCGGGGGCTCCCGCCCACGCCCAGTGGCAGCACTTAGCTCCGCGCTGGTGAGAAGACGTCAAAGACTAGATTAGGTGTCGGACGTGGCTTTTTCATTTGCTTTCTGTAGTTGGCTTGTTCGTTCCTATTTGAAGTTTTATTGGAGCTGTTGCCGTCTCTAGTTTGTGACCCTTTGTCCTTTTCACTCACTTGCCTCGATTTTCTCTCGCGCAAGTCTCGCGAGGGAGGTACGCGGGTACCCTCATGAGTGTTTTCTGCCCTGGTCGTTTGCATCTTTCCTATTCGAGTCCGCTGCGGGAGCACTCCTCCTAGTCCGTGCCCGAAAGCCATTGCGACACGAGCACGGGACCTGGGTAGGTCGCCCCCGCTACCAAGGCTGGAAACTACCCCTACCAACTAACCCTTGCAGGACATGAAACGCACGGCGAGGCCCGGCCTCGGGAGGCGAAGACCACGACAACATATCACAGAAATGGCAGAAACAACGCGGTAATTAACAGCAACAGTTTAACACGCCCCCACGGGGCCCCAGACTACCTTGTTTTTTGCGCAGGGGAGGAAGAAAAACAAAATAGGCGCGACTTGCTCGGTACCAACTCGCGGCGAGGGCTCGTACTGCCTCCGGGGCTCAACTGGATCCCATCTCCCGCTTCACCGGGGCGCGGCGGCGGACCGGCCCACTACCTTCCCCCAGGCGGGCACGATGGCGCGGGGGCTAGTTGCAGCCACCGCTGGAGGAGCTGTCGTCTGAAGGAGAGTCACCGAAGCTTGGCGGTCCCTGGACACCGCTGCTCGTGCGCCTGCCGCCGCCTTCATCCTGATCAACACCGGGGCTGGGCTAATGGTTGCGGTCATCGTCTTCGGGGAAGCACCCAGCACGGCGGCCGTCTTCCCCAAACACCCTCATATAGAGGGTGGCATCGCCATCGAACTTGAAGTGCAGGGTGCACCTCCGATTCAGGCCCCGCGCGCGGGCAAACGTTTGCCAGCCGCGGGTCAGGGCTGCCTACCCGACGACAGAGAACTCCAGCGAAGCCCAGGAGGCCCTGCTGCAGCAACCATCCACTTGAAGCCAGAGGCCGCCCGGAGCACCGGCCGGAAGTTCACCTACAAAGAAGCGGGGGAGCTGGAGCCAGGTGCTGGTCAGGTCCACCAAGCACACGACGAACTCCGACAGCACCTCTGACGAGCGAAAGCGCGGCCTGGGGGCGCGTAGCCACAGCGTACCTCCCATCGGCAGCCGGGCGCTCATCGCCGTGCAGAGGACCTCCCCCATGACCACGGGAAGCCACCGCGGGGGCCGTAGGATGCTTGCGAGGACAGCCCCGGCTATGCTTGGTCGGAGGAGAGTTAGGCCCTTCTTGACGAGCCTTTCCTTTCTCCATAGCCGAGAACCTCTTCGGCGGAGCCATGGGGATGGCGAGTAGCCGGGATGGAGAGAGAGGAGTAGCAGGAAGGGATGGACTGGAAGGGCTCGCGCCGTTCCGTACAAACAGCCATAGGAGGCCAACCGTCGGCCTCCACGATCACAGGTAATCATGACCCGTTTTGCATGCAGGGACTTGTCAAGTCTTGAAGTTGCCGAGGCATCGTGGGGAAGCAGGGACGCCCACATCCAATCAACCGCCACATGGCGCCCAAGGCCGCAGGCTGTTGGGGCCCGCGGCGCTTCGCACTTGCCCCTTCACTTCCCTGCTAAGCCAAGTCCGGGCGCTCCTTGGGCCCGGGGGCTACTGTCGGCATTCTAGGAATGGGGGTACCCAGACTTGCCTGGCTGCGGCCTGCAGCGTGGCTCAAGGAGTGGCCCAGTATGGCCCATCTTAGTCCACACAAGCTCAAGACCCGCACGAGGGGCCAAGCTTCGCGGGGCGGACGACAGGAAGCTTCGTCAGGTGCAGCCTCGTCAGGCTGGCTCGCGAGGAGGCGGAGAGATCAAGGCGGGCGCCGGCCTACGCAATGTCCTTGTTTCCTATTTGGTGCGAAGGGGGCAAGCGCAGGCCAAGGTATCAAGCAAATGCTACCATTTCGGTGCAACAAGACCAAGACCAGCAGAATGGCAGGATGGAGGTCATCGTGGAGCCTAGGAAGGTGTCATCATCAAAGCCTTTGGCAGGCGAGGACCAACTTTAGTTAGGATAAGTGTACTCGATGTTCCCCTTCAAAATGGCCTATTGTTGGTGCCCTTCCCGCTCAATATTTGGGAAGAGGACCAGGGCCTCGCTCTATAAATAAGACTAGCCATTCTCAAGGCAAGGAACGGCCAATCGAACCTTAGCCAGAACCGCCCCACACCAACACAAGAACACCTCCCCTCGCGAGGTTGTTCTTCCTTTGTATTGTTCATCATCAGCCCCTGAGGCAATCCACACACCACACACTAGAGTAGGGTATTACACCACAATGGTGGCCTGAACCAGTATAAACCATGCGTCCCTTATGTTGTTCTTCGTGTAGCCTAGATCCTTTGTGACGCGACGAGACGTGAGTTGGTAGAGGAGTGATCTCCGCACGCACCCTAGAGTTCGAACCTTAAGGGTCTGCCGGAACCCGTAATCCGACATAGGTCATAAGCTTCGCGGCGTCCATCTTCGCCCAGTGCATCTTGGCTCGGGAGAATGCCATTTGCGCGGCTTCGATGCAGACGGACCGCTTGATAGCATCAAGTCGAGGGCAGGCATTAACCAGCCGCTTCACGATCCCAAAGTAGTTGTTGGGTATAGCTTCGGTAGGCCATAGCCGGATTATCAAATCCTTCATGGCTAGTTCGGCTGCCTATGCAGTTCGACCAGCTATTTTAGCTGATCGCTAAAGGGCACCGAATGTTCTGGCGCAGGATATTGCGACCAAAACAACTTCTCCGTTGAGCTCCCCTCTTCTGCTCAGAAGAATTCTGCGGCATCTGAAATGTTGCACGGCAGATCCGCAAACGCCCTTGGAGAACTCCAAATTCGGGTCAGTAATAGGTACCTTTTCTTCACATATTTGCTCTACATAATAAAGGCCTTACCCACCACGATTTTTTTGGCCTCCTGTATTTCCTGGAGGGTGCCCTGGGTTCAACCCGGGCATCTTGTGTGTTTTGACAGGCCTTGGTGAGTTTCGACTCTTTATCTGCAATAGTTTGCTCCAAGGACTAGCATTTCTTCACAGCTTCCTGGAACTCTTGCTGGACCTCACTGACCGTGGCCTCGTGCTTTTCATGAGCGGCTTGTTCCTTGGCCGCCTTCTCCTAGGCCTTGGATAGCGCTTTCTTGAGAGCCTCGACCTCGATCGCCGTTCCTAATAAATATCATGACATTTTTTAGTCAAAACAAATTATTCATCCTTCCTGAATATAGACAAGGTTATTACATACCTTGGTTATCCTCCAGCTATTTCTTCATATGGTCGAGCTCTTCCTCGGCCCGCTCCAGACTCTGCTTCAGTCCAGAGACCTCAGTAGCATGGGAGGTCGCATCCAATAATGACGCCTGCTTACTCACATAGACATTTCATAGTTAGTCTCCTGCGAAACTGATTTGATCCTCTGTTCGGCTTTTCTTTTCGCACACCGGACACTGTATCAGGGGCTACTATTGAGGGAGTCCTGGACTAGGGGGTCCTCGGACAGCCGGACTGTATACTTTGGCCGGACTGTTGGACAATGAAGATACAAAATAGAAGACTTCGTCCCGTGTCCGTGTGGACTCTCCTTTGCGTGGAAGGCAAGCTTGGCGATTCGGATATGTAGATTCCCTTCTCTGTAACCGACCTGATGTAACCCTAACCCCCTCCGGTGTCTATTTAAACCGGAGGGTTTAGTCCGTAGGACGAGGACAATCATAATCATAGGCTAGCTTCTAGGGTTAGGCTCTCAATCTCGTGGTAGATCAACTCTTGTAGTACTCATATCATCAAGATCAATCAAGCAGGAAGTAGCGTATTACCTCCATAGAGAGGGCCTGAACCTGGGTAAACATCGTGTCCCCTGCCTCATGTTATCATTAGCCTTAGACGCACAGTTCGGGACCCCCTACTCGAGATCCGCCGGTTTTGACACCGACATTGGTGCTTTCATTGAGAGTTCCACTATGACGTCGAAGATAAGGTTGATGGTTCACCTTGTTATCAAAGAATACATCATCTCCGGGGGAGCCTTGGCCTCGGGCCAAACCCTCCAGTTGGGCGGTTTCCTCATGACCACCCCCTCGGCTGTTGAGCCCACGATGACCTCTCGGGTCATCGAGAATCGCCTCCGCATCAGCTCGGAACTTGTCGAGTAGATGGATCCGACGGAGCTATCGTCTTTGAACGAGCGTTTAGATCGCATCACTGCCGTGGGAGTCGCTACGGACTACAACTAGATTGGGCTTAAACCCGATCAGAGGGAGATTAATTCCCCTCCAGTCACCCATCAGATAGTGGTGGTGGAGGAGCAAAGCGATAAATCTCTTCCCATGCTGAGGACGGACTATGTCTGGATTACCGAGCTCCCCGAGCCGGGTACCCGTTCACGGGAAGACGCGCCCCTAGTCCCGGACTTAGAACCGGACTGTGGGACCGAAAATTTGGGTAACATCCTAGAAGCCGAATTGTTAAATTCGGAAGCCCTTCAAGCTCCAGGTATTAGACTGGGTCAGGATTCACATTTAAATCTGCCCAGCCGCCCAGGTAAAAGCGATCTTTGCTATATCAGACAACAACCCAAAGAGACAGTACATCACTTTTGGGCCAGATTCCTCCTTGTATTGAACAAGGTTAAGGACTATCGTGAGGAAGACGCGGTCTCGTTCTTTTACAGAAATTGCACGAACAAGGGAATTCTTAATTCCATAAAACGCCATCACATATCACACTTCGCTGACTTGGCGACCATAGTACAGAAGTAGTGTGCAATGGAAAGCGCCTGGAAAACCCAGGTAGCCTTTGGGACCCACTGGCTCTCACTAGACCCCTTGTACGAACAAAAAGGGTGTACCCTCATCGGTCACCCGATCTAATCATGAAGAAGCCGAAGCCCACTACAGGGAGCGGAAACTGTATTTGAGGGATGGCTCAATAGGCCATGCAAAATTCACTCCACACCAGATACCGTACCAACACATAGCCTTAGAGCATGTTGGATACTTTGAGACCAAGAGCGGCGAGGATCTCCTCATCAACAACCCCGAAGAGCATCATCCCGCAGAAAACAACAATACAGTGTTGACAATCTTTGAGACCTTTGTCTGAATAATAGGCGTAAGCGAACACTCCGCAGCATTGCTGAAGTCTGTCAAATTACAGCTATAAGCCCTTGGAATGACATGGCCATAACTTTTAACACCAGTGACGAACCGCAATTCAGAACAGTCCGGGCACCAGCTGCTTTAGTCCTTAGTCCAATTGTGGATGGATTCCGGCTTACCAAAAGTGCTCATGGACGGCGGCAGCGGATTAAACCTAATTTACGAGGAAACCCTCAACAAAATGGAAATAGACAAGTGCCGCATTGAGCGGAGCAGTACAACCTTCCGAGGAATTATTCCCGGACGGGAGGCAAGATGTGCGGGAAAAATCACACTAGATGTGGTATTCGGCATGCCGGATAATTAAAGGTATGAAGAAATAACATTCCAAGTGGTCCCCTTCAGTAGTGGATACCACGCCCTCTTGGGGCAAGACACATTCGCGAGCTTCCAAGCTATACCCCATTATGGGTACATGAAGCTCAAGATGCCCGGACCCAATGGAATCATCACCCTTGCTAGTGATCCCGACATAGCACTCCGCGCTGAAAATAAAACCGCCGCCCTGGCCCTAGAGGCACTGTCCGAAGCCCTCGCGGCTGAAGAGCTAACTGCATTATGCTCCAAAGTGGATATGGATGACGTGATACTCGATAAACGATCCAAGTCCACCTCCTTTAAACCAGTAGACAAAATTGTCAAATTCCAAGTCCATCCAACAGACTCTACAAAAATAGCATCCATCAGGGCACAGCTGGACCCCACAATCGACGCCGCACTGTGAACGTCTCTATGTGAGAATTGGGATATCTTTGCTTGGCACCCTTCAGATATGCCAGGAATCCCATGCAGGCTGGCCGAGCATAGCCTCAACATATTGAAGGGATATAAACCGGTCAAGCAGACACTTAGACGCTTTTCCGAACCCAAACGACAAGCCATGGGAGAGGAGTTGGCCAAGCTACTCGAAGCCGGATTCATCAGAGAAATTAAACACCCGGATTGGCTAGCCAACCTGGTGATGGTAGCAAAGAAGGACAAATCCTGGCGCTTGTGTGTCGATTTTAAAGACCTCAACAAGGCCTGCCCGAAGGATCCCTTCCCTCTCCCCCGCATTGATCAGATCATCGACCCTACCGCAGGACACGATGCACTGTGTTTCCTCGACACATACTCCGGATACCATCAAATCAAAATGGTGGAGTTGGATCAAGCCGCAACGGAATTCATTACCTCATACGACCCCTTTTGCTTCAACACTATTCCTTTTGGGCTTAAAAATGCTGGGGCAACCTACCAACGCATGATTCAAACATTCCTGGAGAAGCAAATCGGCAAAACAGTTGAAGCATATGTGGACGATGTGGTCATTAAGACCAGACATGTTGAGTCTTTAATAGACGATCGGAGGCTCACATTCGACAACCTCCGAACATATGACATCAAGCTCAATCCGGAAAAATGTGTTTTCGGTGTCCCCGCCGGAAAGATGTTAGGCTTGATCATTTCCCATAGAGGTATCGAAGCAAACCCAGCCAAAATCCGAGCTTTGTCAAAGTTGGCTACCACAACAAATATTAAACAAATCCAGAAACTAACTGGATGCGTGGCAGCCTTAAGCCACTTTCTCTCCAGATTGGGAGAAAAGGCATTGCCACTCTATTGCCTTCTTCGACGCACTGAAAACTTCGAGTGGACGGACACAACGATGGCCGGACTGGAAGAAATAAAAGCTCTTTTATCGAGCAACCCAATCCTGGACGCACCAAGCGTAGGCAAACCCATGTTGCTATACATAGCCGCAACACACCAAGTTGTGAGCGCAGCGCTCGTCATCGAATGAGAGGAGGACAGACATTAGTTCTCGCTTCAAAAGCCGGTATACTACGTATCCACTGTCCTCACACCATGCAAATCTCGGTACCCCCATTATCAAAAATAGCATACGCGGTCTTCATGGCATCCCAAAAACTATGGCACTACTTTCAAGAGTGTTCAATCATGGTGGCCTCCGAAGTCCCACTCAATGACATAATAATCAACCGCGATGTGACAGGCCGGATTGTTAAGTGGGCCATCGAGCTCCTCCCATTCGACATCACCTATAAACCACGGTGGGCCATTAAATCACAAGTACTGACTGACTTTTTCGCCAAATGGACGGAGGCCGAACTCCCTAAAGAGTACGCCGCATAGTCCAATTGGATCATGCACTTTGACGGCTCTAAAATGCTTGCAGGTCTGGGAGCAGGTGTCGTCCTAACATCCCGCACCGGAGATATTTTCCAATATGTACTCCAAATATTATATACAGACTGCAACAATGCAGCCGAATACGAGGCTCTGTTGCATGGTCTTCGGATGGCCGTCTCCATGGGCATCAAACGTTTGGAAGTGCGTGGGGATTCAAACCTCACAATATCTCAAATAAATGGAGACTTCGATGCCAAAGATCTGAAAATGGCGGCTTATCAAAATGCCATCGTCAAAATGTCAGCTCGATTTGAGGGGCTCAAATTCCATCACGTGGTTCGAGAAAACAATCAAGAGGCGGATGTTCTCACCGGCATGGGCGCTAAGCATGACCCAGTCCCACCTAACATCTTTCTGGAAAGGCTTTTCAAGCCATCCGTGGTGTGGCAAGGGGAGACCGACAATACTAGCCCGGATCCGAACAAAACCCCAGATACCAAAGACACTGACAAAATCGGGGGCTCCACCACCGAAATAATACCCTCGGCCCATTTAATCATGGTTGTCATTGCCCCATGGACCGAACCCTTCTTAGCCTACCTTAATAGGCAAGAATTCCCCGAGGATTGAAACGAGGCACGCTGCATAGTTCGGCGCTCTAAAGCCTATAAAGTCCACGAGGGGGAACTCTATAAGAGAAGCGCTACCGGAGTACCTCAAAGATATATCTCCGAAGAGGAAGGGCGACAGCTCTTGGCGGAAATTCATGCTGGACTCGGCGGCCACCATGCCGCAGCTCGGGCCCTTCTAAGCAAGGCCTTCCGTACAGGTTTCTATTGGCCGACAGCCCGGGCAAATGCACAGGACCTCGTCCAATATTGCGTCGGATGTCAGCTTTTCGCCAACCAAAGCCATATGCCGCCTACCGCTCTCCAAACAATCCCCATAACTTGGCCTTTTGCAGTCTGGGGGCTGGATATGGTCGGACCTCTTAAAGGGGGAAGTCATAAGAAAAAATATCTGTTGGTCATGGTAGATAAATTCACCAAATGGATAGCAGCCAAACCTGTTAAAATGGCCCAATCCGGACTGGTGATAGACTTTATATCGGGCGTCGTACACCGTTATGGTGTCCCCCACAGCACCATCACCGATAACGACTAATTTTATAGCTGACGAGGTGAAAACTTGGTGCGCCAACTTGGGCATTAAGCTCGATTACGTCTGTGTCTATCACCCCAAAACAAATGGTCAAGTCGAACGCGCCAATGGTCTTAATATGAGTGGCATTAAACCTAGACTAGTCCGATCCTTAAAAGAATCGGACACGCACTGAGTCCAGGAGCTCGACTCCGTACTCTAGGGGCTGTGAACCATGCCGAACCGCACGACTGGATATACACCCTTCTTCATGTTATACGGCGCAGAGGCTGTCTTGCCCTGTGACATTATTCATGACTCACCTCAAGTGCGCATGTACGAATAGAGAGAAACCGAGTTGGATTGGCAGGACAATTTAGATGCCTTAGAGGAGGAGCGTGACGTTCCAAAAGCTCGTTCCGCATTCTATCTACAACAAGCTCGCATGTATCAAAGCAGAGAAGTACGGGCCAAAACTTATAATATTGGCGAACTCATTCTACGCCTACCGAAAAGAAAAAGGACAAGCTAAATGCCCAAGTGGGAGGGTCCCTTCGTCATTGATAAAGTGTCACAACCTAGCTAGTCATGCATTAGAGTGTTGCATCATGTTTATTCTTTCATCAGAAACTTGAAATGGGGATGACAGAACCCCCAGTCCCCTCTGAAACCAACTAGGGTTACTAAAATAATTTTTCAATGAACCTGAAATGCCCTTCTAAAATGCCCATCATTTTTGCCTTGGTTCAGAACCTCTGCCAAAAGTGGTGCACATTTTCCTAGGCCATCCTAGGGTTTTTGATTTAAATCATAAATATTTGAATTTGGGCATTTAAAATAATATAAAATATTTAAATGCTCAAATATCTCCAAACTAAAATGTTTCATGTTGGAAATAATCCAACTATGGGCCAGGAATAGTTTGGTGAATTTTTGAAGTTGCCTAGGTATTTTATTAAATTCAACAAAGTTGCAGATATATTAAATAAAAAAACAGAAACAGAAAAAAAGGGAAAAACTTCCCTGTGCGGCCCAGCCAGCTGGCCGGCCCAGCAAGCCAGCCCAGCCCACCACCGCCGTCGTCCTCCTGGCGCCAGTCGGCCAGGCGTGTGGCCGGCGCGCGCGCACGGCCGGAGCGCCACGCCACCAGCCCGTCTGCCTGCCTCCCCCGCCAGCACGACGCCGCGGCGCTTCTTCTCTGTGCCGCCCCGATCCCCTGGCCTTATCCCTCTCTCTCTCCCGTGCTGCTCTCTCCCTCTCTCTCTCACGGCCGAACACCACCGTCGCCGCCGTTCGCCATAGCCGCCGTCTCCGACCACCCCTCGCTCCCCCGACTAGCTCAGGAGCTCCGCCTCGACTCCCTCTTCCTCCCCACCGCTCCACAGCTCCCCGGAAGCCCTGCATCGCCGCCACGTCGCCGTTCCCCTCTTCGGGCTCCGACCACCGTCGCTGTCGATTCGCCGTCTCCAGCGCGTCCCCGAGCCCACTTCGACGCCCACTGCAACCGCGGTGAGCTACGCCACCGTTTTCCCCCTCTCCTCCCCCTCGTTTCCCCACCGTAGCCTCCTCCCCACCACGGCCGAACCTCCGCCGTCGCCGAGCTTGCCGTCGACGCAGCTCCGGTGACCATTTGGTCACCCCGGCGAGTCCAACGAGTTCGCAAGACCCCGTAGAGCATCCCTAGCGCCTCGCTTCGCTCGACTTCGAGCTCCAACCCCGTTCCCGTGCACGACCGAACCCCGGCGGCCGCAGCCGAGCTCGCCGCCGTCGACTCCGGCCACCCCGACCCCAACGGACTCCGCCAAGAGCTGCGGTTTGTCCTCAGCTCCACTCCGGTGGTCTCCGCGGCCCCTCTGGTGGCCGAAATGGCCAAAACCACTCCCGCCGCCGCGTCGGGCTCGCCGGCGGCTAAACGCCGGCAGCCGACTTTGACTTTGACCACGGGTGGGCCCTGGTTGACTCCCCTGAGTCAATGACAGGTGGGGCCCAGCCCTGTTAATTAAACAGGATTAGTTTTAATTAAATTTTAATTAAAATAATCACCCTGACATGCGGGACCCACTGTCAGGTTTGACCCAGACCTGTTCCGTTGACCTGCTGATGTCACACTGACGTCAGGCTGACGCAGTAATTGATTTTCTGAATTTAAATTAAATCAGGAAATTCCAGAATATTATTTAAACTTCAAAAATTCATAACTTTTATTCTGTAACTCCAAATTGGACAAATTATATATGAAAAATGATCAGAAAAATCCAATCTATCCATCTGTACTATTTTCATGCATGATCAAACAAGTTAAATTGATGTTTTAAGCAGAACAAGGAAAAGCACTTTAAAAGACCATATTTGAACTTAAAATTTGAATCCTTGATTCAAATTTGTTCAAACCCCTCTGTTCTTAGTTGCATTAGCCCAACACACTCATATTGCCATGTTTCATGCATGCATCATATTGTTGCACATTGTTTGGTGATGGTTGTGTATCGATGTCCTTGCGACAGGTTCTGCCCCCGAGGAGTACCGTGATTACCCTAACGAAGAACCATATCAGTGCATCGAACCATCAGGCAAGCAACCAACCGTTTGATCATATCGATACAATCCCATGTTCTCGCTCCTGCTCTCTTTTAGTGCATTAGGACAACGCGATTCAAACTGCTGTGTGCTATGGTAGTTGAACCCATTTCCTCTGCATGACCTGTCATTGCCACAGTAACTAGATGAAACCCACTAGCATGTGTAGGAGTTGCTTGAGCCATATGTATGTGTTGTTCCTACCTTGCTACGCCTGCTATGCTTAGAGTCGTGTCAGGTCTGGTTCATCGGGGTGATGGGCTGGAGTGAAATGATTATGTCGGTAATGAGAGTGGTGTGTTGAACACGATTTGGTGAAGGTATCGATGAGAGGCCATGTAGGAGTACATGGTGGGTTGTTTCATTGAAGCCGACCTTAAGCACTGAGATCTGTATGTGTGATTTAAGAATCAGCTACTACCATGCATTGGGCCCGAAACCAATGGACCCTCTCGGCTTCTTATTCACCCTAGTTCTCCGTCCAGGAGTTGCAAGTAGTTTCTGGTGTTTGTAGCCTACTGGAGGCCGTGGACAGCGCTGACCGTAGGGGTGGGCTGTGATGCGGTAGGTACGTGGCCGGGTGTACCGAATACCCGTTAGGTATCTCGGGAACCCTGTTCACATCGTTCGGGGCCGTATGGGAAACCTCGGCCGGACTCCCTGCGGATGGAACCTGAATAGGCGATAAACCTGGACTGGAGGCTTAGGGGATTAGGTAGGTCGTGGCCGACACCCACGCTGGGCTTCCGCTTGAAGGTTGCCGAGTACATGTCGCGTAAACGACGGTAAGTGGTGAGAGCGTGTATGAAGAAGTACCCCCTGCAGGGTTAACATGATCTATTCGAATAGCCGCGTCCGCGGTAAAGGACTACTTGGTTGCCTATACAGTTCATAGACAAGTAAATGGAAACTACTAAAAGCCTCAAGATAAGTGTGAGTGCCGAGGATGGCTCTTCCGTAGGAAGACGGAGGTGGATCCTCGGTAGTGTATTGAAGTGGTGAGTAGTGGACTCGTGTGCGCAAAACCATTTCAGTTGGAGTATCGTAGGATAGCCTAGCCAAGAGTCAAAGCTGGCTTGCTGCAATAACTCCACCAACCCTTCTTGATACTATGCATGTATGTAGGATCTGATGTAAGTCTTGCTGAGTACCTTTGTACTCATGTTGCTATAATCTACATTTTTACAGAAGACGCTGCAACCCCTTCTGATGGGTTCTATGTAGACGTTGACATCAACGAGTAGGCTAAGGACCCAGGTGGTGACCCTGAGCTTGTGAAGGACCACGTAGTATAGCTAGGCTTTCCAAGCCTCTTTTGTTTCACTAGTTGTCTGTACTCAGACAAGTTACTTCCGCTGCTGGTTTGTATGACTGTATGACTTGTATGTTGGGTCGTGAGACCCGTACCTTTGTGTATGCTATGTATGGCTCCCTGAGCCTTAAATAAAGTACTTGTGTCGTAGAGTCATGTTGTGATGCTTCGTTGTATCTACACATATCGAGCATATTGTGTGTATGATTGAAATGCTTGGTATGTGTGGGATCTGACTATCTAGTTGTTTATCTTTAGTAGCCTCTCTTACCGGGAAATGTCTCCTAGTGTTACCGCTGAGCCATGGTAGCTTGCTACTGCTCTGGAACACTTAGGCTGGCCGGCATGTGTCCTTCTTCGTTCCTGTGTCTGTCCCTTCGGGGAAATGTCACGCTTTGAGTACCGGAGTCCTGTTAGCCCGCTACAGCCCGGTTTACTGGAGTCCTGCTAGCCCAGTGCTACAGCCCGGACCCACTTGCTGATGACCGACACGTTCGAAGCTGGGTCATGGATGCCTGTCCCTGTAAGTCTGTGCCACTTTGGGTTTACGACTAGTCATGTCAGCCCGGGCTCTTTATCATATGGATGCTAGCGACACTTTCATATACGCGAGCCAAAAAGCGCAAACGGTCCCGGGAAAAGGTAAGACGACACCCGTGGGGATACCGTGCGTGAGGCCGCAAAGTGATATGAGGTGTTACCAGCTAGATCGATGTGACATCGAGTCGGGGTCCTGACAGCGTTGGTAGCTTTAGTTGCATTAGCCCAACACACTCATATTGCCATGTTTCATGCATGCATCATATTGTTGCACATTGTTTGGTGATGCCTGTGTATCGTTATCCTTTACGACAGGATCTGTCCCCGAGGAGTACCGTGACTACCCTAACGAAGAACCGTATCCGTGCATCGAACCATCAGGCAAGCAACCAACCATTTGATCATATCGATACAATCCCATGTTCTCGCTCCTGCTCTCTTTTACTGCATTAAGACAACGCGATTCAAACTGCTGTGTGCTACGGTAGTTGAACCCATTTCCTCTGCATGACCTGTCATTGCCACAGTAACTAGATGAAACCCACTAGCATGTGTAGGAGTTGATTGAGCCATATGTTTGTGTTGTTCCTACCTTGCTATGCCTGCTATGCTTAGAGTCGTGTCAGGTCTGGTTCATCTGGGTGATGGGCTAGAGTGAAATGATTATGTCGGTAATGAGAGTGGTGTGGTGAACACGATTTGGTAAAGGTATCGATGAGAGGCCATGTAGGAGTACATGGTGGGTTGTTTCATTGAAGCCGACCTTAAGCACTGAGATCTGTATGTGTGATTTAAGAATCAGCTACTACCATGCATTGGGCCCGAAACCAATGGACCCTCTCGACTTCTTATTCACCCTAGTTCTCCGTCCAGGAGTTGCAAGTAGTTTCTGGTGTTTGTAGCCTACTGGAGGCCGTGGACAGCGCTGACCATAGGGGTGGGCTGTGATGCGGTAGGTACGTGGCCGGGTGTACCGAATACCCGTGAGGTATCTCGGGAACCCTGTTCACATCGTTCGGGGCCGTATGGGAAACCTCGGCCGGACTCCCTGCGGATGGAACCTGAATAGGCGATAAACCTGGACTGGAGGCTTAGGTGATTAGGTAGGTCGTGGCCGACACCCACGTTGGGCTTCCGCTTGAAGGTTGCCGAGTACATGTCGTGTAAACGACGGTAAGTGGTGAGAGCGTGTATGAAGAAGTACCCCCTGCAGGGTTAACATGATCTATTCGAATAGCCGCGTCCGCGGTAAAGGACTACTTGGTTGCCTATACAGTTCATAGACAAGTAAATGGAAACTACTAAAAGCCTCAAGATAAGTGTGAGTGCCGAGGATGGCTCTTCCGTAGGAAGACGGAGGCGGATCCTCGGTAGTGTATTGAATTGGTGAGTAGTGGACTCATGTGCGCAAAACCATTTCAAGTTGGAGTTTCGTAGGATAGTCTAGCCAAGAGTCAAAGCTGGCTTGCTGCAATAACTCCACCAACCCTTCTTGATACTAAGCATGTATGTAGGATCTGATGTAAGTCTTGCTGAGTACCTTTGTACTCATGTTGCTATAATCTACATTTTTACAGAAGACGCTGCAACCCCTTCTGATGGGTTCTATGTAGACGTTGACATCAACGAGTAGGCTAAAGACCCAGGTGGTGACCCTGAGCTTGTGAAGGACCACGTAGTATAGCTAGGCTTTCCAAGCCTCTTTTATTTTACTAGTTGTCTGTACTCAGACAAGTTACTTCCGCTGCTGGTTTGTATGACTGTATGACTTGTATGTGGGGTCGTGAGACCCGTACCTTTGTGTATGTTATGTATGGCTCACTGAGCCTTAAATAAAGTACTTGTGTCATAGAGTCATGTTGTGATGCTTCGTTGTATTTGCACATATCGAGCATATTGTGTGTATGATTGAGATGCTTGGTATGTGTGGGATCTGACTATCTAGTTGTTTATCTTTAGTAGCCTCTCTTACCGGGAAATGTCTCCTAGTGTTACCGCTGAGCCATGGTAGCTTGCTACTGCTCTGGAACACTTAGGCTGGCCGGCATGTGTCCTTCTTCATTCCTGTGTCTGTCCCTTCGGGGAAATGTCACGCTTTGAGTACCGGAGTCCTGTTAGCCCGCTACAGCCCGGTTTACCGGAGTCCTGCTAGCCCAGTGCTACAGCCCGGACCCACTTGCTGATGACCGACACGTTCGAAGCTGGGTCATGGATGCCTGTCCCTGTAAGTCTGTGCCACTTTGGGTTTACGACTAGTCATGTCAGCCCGGGCTCTTTATCATATGGATGCTAGCGACACTATCATATACGTGAGCCAAAATGCGCAAACGGTCCCGGGCAAAGGTAAGACGACACCCGTGGGGATACCGTGCGTGAGGCCGCAAGGTGATATGAGGTGTTACCGGCTAGATCGATGTGACATCGAGTCGGGGTCCTGACATAAAGTTCTCACCGGAGGAGCGTACCGCCTGCGTGATGCATCAGATAATCACCTCAAGCCAAACCCATGGAACGCGGCCAGACTCCGAAGATTCTACGCCTAGTGCTGAACTCTTTGTCCGTCTCCTTCCCTCTGTTCATTTTTACTTACTTTTAATTTGTATACTATCCCTTCTACTTTTTAGCCCTAAAGCTATAGTGTGACTCAATTACACACTTGTGATGCACTAACTTTAAGATATGTCCACTCGTTATACCTGGGGGCTTCTTATACAGAAGCTTAATATAACTATATTCCGGGCTTCGCGCCCATTGCATATGTGTCTTTCTTCCGTAGGCACCTTTTCTTCGCCATTATATTCATTGATATGACTTAAGTTTTGGCAAAGCTTGGTTGCCTGGCTCTTGTGTTTATGCCCTACGTTCCCCTTAATTCGGCTAGGGCATAAGGGGAGCACCTCTGCGATTGTTACTGCCGGGTCCTCCGGATGTGTACCTCAGACTGGGTGAAGCCAAAAGCTAGAGTTCTTAAGGGAATATTCGGTCGGTGAACTAAAGATGTCTTTTACCTTTCATAATGCAAACCCCCATATGTTTTCATATATTGCACTCTCAACTGTAGTCGGACATGCACATTAATGCATGCGTACCCAGGGAAAGGAGCCCTTAATGGAACTATTCTCTCGGGAAGATGTTTCTTACTACCCATGTAATATAACATAACTAGTTGGATACTTGTCTGTTCAAGCAACTATCACGCCTACGCCTGGTTTCCACGTGTACCCCGGTTTCTATAACCGAGTGGGTATTCGGAAACACTCCAGACTGTTGAGTCAGGAGGTCGAAGCGAAAATGTCCGCCATGACAAATGATTTAAAATCCGGCTAGGGAGAAAATATGTCCACCGAAGTACATAGTCACTTTGACTAAGACATTCCTTCTTCTATGCCCTCCAACAGGCTGTCTAGTCTACAGTCCTGGTGGGAATATTTTGCTGCTAATTCTACCTGGTCATATACCAGGCTAATGGGGATTTCATTCCCATCTGACCCTATAGGTCCGACCCGGGCCATATGATTCAGATCAAGCTTGGTGTACCGCGTCTTTACCATCGCCCAAGCTTCTCTTGCACCTTGTCAACAAGTAGATATCTTCCATAGCCGGAAGCGCCGCCGTGCTCCCTTAAGCAGTTGTACAAGCTCCCCCATGCCTCCTGGCAGGGAAACGGAAGGCCACAAGGCTTTGGCGACACCGTGCATAACCTGCCGAACTTCCTCGTGCAGTTGTGCAAGCTCTTGCAGTATATCGTCTGCAGATCCGGGCACCTCCTCTCCAGGACGGCCAGTCAGCATACCTACAGACATAATGTTGTTATACTTTTTCTTCGCCAAACTCTATATATAAAAAATAATTTGTTCGAGCACTTACTAAAAATGCCGCGTTGAAGCCTTTTATTCTCCTTCACGTAGTCAGCTAGCTGAGCACGAACATATTTTAATTCTACGCTGAGCTGGGTATTGGCATCCAGGAGATCATTTTCCTCCTGCCTGACCCATGTAAGTATACGCTCGCCAGCATCTTGATGCCTTTGAGCTCTCTGTTCATCCTCTTGTAGGATATCTGGATTCACTCCAGGATTATCTGCGGAATCTGTTATTAGATCGGCAACGTGTCAAAACCGCTGGTATACGTGATGACGTCTTTTCGATGGGGAAAAGTATTACGAGTTGAGGCCTTCTTGGATCCCTCTAGTTCGGTAGTTTTTTCCCTTAGCTGGGTTTGACACATCTCTAGCTCTTGAGATAGCAGGTTATTCTTCTCTTAAAGAACTTGTTTATAGAATGATCCTTAAATCAGTTGTACCAACTGTTTCAAGTCTCAGGGGCTACTGATATACATAAATTATCAGATTTTACTTACCCTTATATCTTTCAAATACTGGTCTGTGGCTCTAGCAAGCCCATCTCGAGCAGCTTGGATGTACGCATACCCGAGCTAAAGGCATTTAAAGCTTCTTTGGAGAAACCTGGGTCGCGGAGTGCGGCCCGCCAACACCGATGAGTCATGGCGCTCTGTACTTCAGAGTTTGTAGTGGATAGTCTATATGAATCCTCTATATGAGGGTTGTCCGGTGTCACTCCCATATTAACCTCCGCCCTCGAGGCCGGCTCTGGAGCCCGGCTGGTGGAGGCGCGGCGAGTAGGATCCCCGGATATAGCCCGGCAGAGGCTCTTCCTGCCAAGACACGAAGGACAGTGTCATACTTTAAGATGACTATTGTGGAGCATGTTTAAAACCATACCTCCTTGATGGTGGTTTTGCCGCATTTCCGCTTGTCTTCCATTTTGGAAGCCTATCCGGCGTACGCACTCCCCGTTGATGAGTTGCCTCGGGTTCAGCATGGCGCGCCGACCGCTTTCCCTTTAAAAAACATAAGCATTGTGTTGTGGGTAAGGCGGAAAGAGCGAATCCTTTTTGGAAATGAGTCTCCTATTCACTTACATGTGATACAGGGAGGAGGCCAGGATAGTCAGCAATGATGGCCACTTCGGTGCCGTCACAGCTTGCCTGGTAGAACACCCCTTCGACAAGCTCCACAAATATATCCGGATCCACTTCGAATCCAGGGTCAAGGGCTCGGTTGTGTTCCTCGAGCTGTGGAGCCGGGCTGTTGATTGCCTTGGTAAACTTCCGCCATTCCTGTTACGGATGGGCAGAGTAAAAAATTCATGCTAAAGGACTGGGAGAATGGAGAGAGTTGAGTAAGGCATAGAAACTCACCCAGCTGGGAGGGTTGTACATGGAAAACCCGTCCCATGGCTTAATACGGACGAACTCCTCTTCTTCTCCTTTGAATAAGTCGTACAATATTCTCACTAGAGTACTGGTGGAGTCTGGGCATTTCCTACCACAGCGGACCATTGAAGTACCACATGGGACGCCCTCGGTACTGGAGTGGGTGTACCCCCCGTATTATGGATAAGGCCATAACCTCGATTATTTCGTATCTTGCTCATCAATTGCGAGACCTCTCTGGTATCTTCCTCCTTGGGGCTCCGGGGACGCCAGTTGCGGCGCTTCACCAATGGAGTATTTGTGAACTCAGGGAGACCCATTTGAACTGGGTTGGGAAGGGAGACATCCACTATGTAGAACCACTCGGAAGGCCATTCTTCGGATACCTTCTTTGGTGTGCCGGATAGGTATGTAATCTCGGCGATGCGCCATATCTCGGCTCCGCCAACTTGGAATTTCGATCCCTCTTGGTTACGAGGGACGAGGTAGAACAACCTCTTCCATAGCTCAAAATGAGCTTCGTAACCCAGAAAAAGCTCACAAAGGGTGACATAGCCTACGATATGCAGGATGGAGGCTGGAGTGAAGTTATGCAACTGGATGCCGTAGTACTCCAAGAGCCCGTGGAGGAATGGATGGATTGGAAATCCGACACCCCTCAGCAGATAGGGGACAAGGCATACTAGCTCCCACACAGATGGATTAGGCAAATTCTCCTCTTGCTCCCCGCCATCAAAAGTAGCTAATCCGACTCGGACGAGGACTAGGTATGCAGGTGGGAGGTGAGGGAGTCCCGGATTAGCGGGTACTCGGACATCCGGACTATATACTTTGGCCGGACTGTTGGACTATGAAGATACAAGATTGAAGACTTCGTCCTGTGTCCGGATGGGACTCTCCTTTGCGTGGAAGGAAAGCTTGGCGATTCGGATGTGTACTCGAGAGGGCCCGAACCTGGGTAAACATCGTGTCCCCAGCCTCCTGTTACCATTAGCCTTAGACGCACAGTTCGGGACCCCCTACCCGAGATCCGCTGGTTTTGACACTGACATTGGTGCTTTCATTGAGAGTTCCACTGTGTCGTCACAACGAGGCTTCATGGCTCCTTCAATCATCAGCAACGAAGCGGTCCAGGGTGAGACTTTTCTCCCTCGACAGATCTTCGTATTCGGCGGCTTCGCACTACGAGCCAACTCGCTTGGCCATTTGGAGCAGATCGACAGCTACACCCCTGGCCATCATCCGCAGAGACATGATCTTCGACGGGTTCGAGCCTATGTCAGGAGCGTCGAACAGTCACGACGTGCATGATTTAGATCTACCATCAGACGGTGTTCAGGATATCGCACCTGTGGCTGCCCCGGCCCCTAATCAGGAGTAGATCGCGCCATCCGAGGACGGGTGGATGGACCCCGCCACGGAGGCCGCACACTCATCAGCGATGGAGCCGAACACAGACTCCACCTCTAAGGAAATCTGTGTCACTGGACCCCTGGACTTGTCTCCGGTCTTAGGTTCCGGACTGCATGCATCCGTGCCTATCGAATCTGATTGGGCATCGATCATGGAGTTTACCTCCGCGGATATATTTCAACACTCACCCTTGGGTGACGTGCTCAATTCATTGAGTTCTCTCTCTCTTTATCAGGAGACTCTTGGTCGAACTATGTCCGGCTCCAGTGGGAAGCGGACGACAAAGAAATTTGTTACCCATGCACCACCCACTTAATAGCCACTGTCGATGACTTAACCGACGTGCTCGACTTCGACTCCGAAGACATCGACAATATGGACGATGATGTAGGAGAAGAACAGGAACCGCCGCCTACCGGGTGCTGGACAGTCACCTCATCATACGATATATATATGGTGGATACCCCCAAAGAAAACAATGGAGATGAGTCAACAAAGGATAATCTCTCAGGGAAGCAATCAAAGCATGGGCGTCATCGGCTTCGCTCTAAGTCCCGCCATAGCAATACCGGCACAGGAGACGATAGTAGTCCGGATGGTGCCGAAGACGAATACAACCCCGACCAGCCTAACTTCGAGCAGGCCGAGCAGGAGGACAGGCAAGCTAGCCCAGATGAACAGGCAACGAACGGAGACTTGGAGGACGACAATTATAAGCCTCTCTCCGAAGAGGAGGTGAGCCTCGACGATGATGAATTTGTCATGCCTGAGGATCCCGTCGAGCAGGAGCTCTTCAAGCGTGTAACACCGACAAAAAATTAACCATGATTTATTAATTAAAATTTTGCCTTGGTAAATTAAACTTTTATTTTCTGGATTTTATTTGGATTCAGAACCACTCTTTTCTTTTGAGTTGTGGAGTTTTTCCTCCAAATAGAAAACCTTTCAAAAATATTGTTGGACTTGTATACCCTCTCAAGAAACATTTCTTTTGTCAGTGGAATTATTTATATGATTAATTTTCCCTGAGCTTTATTTCTTTTAAAAATGATTTTCATAATCTTTAGAGCCTCTTTTGCACTACAACCCTTTCATATATTCATTTAAAAATTCCACCAAAATTTGGGGATGACATGTGAGATCCCTAAATCACTTTTATGCAAAAACCTCTCTTAATCATTTGGCGATTTTGAGCCCTACCTCAAGTTTTCAAATCTGGATCAGTTTGTGGTTTGCACTACAACCTATTTAAATATTTCTTGAAAAATTACATAAAAATTTGGAGATATCAGTAGATACATATAATTCAACTTTATGCAAAAACCCATGAGTGTTCTTTGAACAATTTGAGCAAATCATCCTCTTTTGCTCTATGGCCCAGTTGGGTGTTTTCTACTACAACTCTATTTTTTTACTCTAGTGCCCATGATTCATTTTCCTACTTATTAACCACCCTACAAAACCCTTAAGTCCAGGAGATGGGACCCATTGAAATATTTTTGGCCCATGCAATGATAGCCTTTAGTTTCTATCCAGATTTGGTTTTCTCAAAAACTTGCACTAGCTAATTTCTGGTTTTGCCCAACTAACCTTGCCACCCTCTCAATCATCTAAAGAGACAAGGATCTGGAGCTTTTAGCCACCCCAAGAGATACCTAGATGACCATGGCATTCTGTCGAGCACTTTGTGTGCATAGCCAGATTTGGCATGATTTTTAGTTTACACTTTGAACTATCCCCTGACCCAACCAACATTTCCACTAAGCCCCTAGATGACTCTAACCTAGACCTGTTAATCCCCAGCTCCACCCAAGCCTCCTGGCATGCCCTGGCATTTTGTCGAACGCCTGGCTTGCGTGCTCTAGGTGCGCCCAGAGCACACGTTTTGCACGGGCGCGCACCGAGCCGCCGCGTCTCACTGCCGCCTCCCCGTGCCCGTTCTGGCCCCTCCCCACGTAGAGCCAGCGCGCCCCGACCCCTCCCTCGCCACAAAGCCACCCCTGGCGCCCTACAGCGCTGCTGTCAGGTCGGCCCTAGCAGCTAGCTGACGACCGCAGCAGCCCCTGCCATGGACGGCACCGCCCAAGCCATAAGCGTGCGCTAGCTGCCCTCTCGAGCAGCTCAAGCTCATCCACGAGTCGTCTGCTAGCGCCGGTCGCCGCCACATCGCCCTGTAAGCTACAGAATGGCGGTTCGTCGTCGAACTTATCCCCGACCACCGCGGAACCGACCTTCGCCGCCTATAAAAGGACCCCCGAGCTCCTCCAAACCCCCAGGACACCTCAGGCCATCCCTCTAGAGCCACCACCGCCAGCAATCGACGGGGGAAGGCCTTCTTCCTCGTCTCCGTGCAGTTCGGCCACCGCCACCATCCGGCCCCGTTCGTCGCAAGCAGAGCCCCCCCATCCATCCACTGCCACCACCCTCTTCCCCTCGACCATGCGGAGCCGCCTAGCCCCTCAACCTCGACGGGGAGCCACCGTAGCCCAAGCCCCCAAACCTCCCGAAGCCACCGTCTGCCGCAGAGCTCGCCGCCGGCGACTCCCTTCACCCCCGCCAGCCGTTCGACCACCGGGAGGACCGCCCTAGACCAGCGGATCCATCCCCGCCCTCAGAACCCCACGGGGAGCCGCCATTCGTCGATGGCGTTCGCTGGAGCCCCGCCTTTGCTTGGACAGAGGAGGAAGGAGGCGGGCGACTGGTCAAACCTGACTAGTGGACCCGACGGCCCCACCTGCTAGTGACCCCCGGCGCTACTGACGTGTCATAAGTGAAGGCGTAATCCCAGAGTATGCTCCCCCCCGAACCATTTTTTCTTTTTCTGTTTCTTTTATTTATTTTTTTAAACAGAAATTTGACTAAACTTTGACTAGCTATATCTTTTTAAATATAAGTCCAAATGATTTGATTCTTTATCTGTTGTTTCTCAAATTCTGTCTAGTTTATTTTCATCTTTATCTGAAAAATTTCCAAACAAATTTTCTGTACTGTTTGGAGACTATGTGTTAATTTAAATTTTCTCAAAATAGGATTTTTGAAGAAGGAAGCAACTTTCAGAAAATGCACCCCTCTTGCATACACTTGAAGGCAAGCATTCCGAACCCTGGTATAATATTGTTGTGTGTTGTTTGATACGATTACAACAACACCTTAACACAAAGTATTCGTTATCTTATGTGATGATATGATCATACTCATGAGTGCATAATGAATGTTCCTGCTATTGGAACTTGATATCCTTGTGATAGAAATCACCCTCGTATACCTTTCATGCCTATCGGGAGGAATCCGTGAAAGCCTCTGTCTTGGGTAGACACGAGCTTGTCTCTAGTCTTCGTCGAGATGGTTGTGTCTGGTATGGCATAGTGAGGTATGATGAGTGGTGATTCTGTCTGTTGGTTGAAACATATTTGTTATGTTAATCGTGCAGGGAATACTCAAACCTCCTGAGTCGGCCGTAGATCGAGTCTTGTTCCAGTAACACCCATACTTGTTTCGTACTACCACTTGTCCCTGCCATAGGTAGGGTACGGTTCAGTAAGTTGTCACCCCTTTCTAGCACACACCGTACAGAGAGGCCATGGTGGAAGATACCGACTACAGCCGGTAGATATGCCACCTGGTTCAGGGGCATGGGTGTTTCCGGTTGTAGCCGAGGGGGTAGCTCCCCTAGTTTGCGCGCGTTATAAATTTTGTTATCCCATGCTAATCGAGGTTGTAGCCTCCACACTTAGAGTTTTTCTTAACATGTGTCGTGGGTGATGCCAGACACCGGTAAGTTAGGCTGGTGTGTGTGGTCAGGTGTGTTTTCAATCAAAAGGCTGTAGGCGGAATTAGTCCCGATGGACTAACGGAATATGTTACTCGTGGGTAAAGAGTACACCGTCTGCAGAGATTATATCTATTCGAATAGCCGTGTCCATGGTTAAGGACTATAGTCTAGGATGGGTCAAGTGTCGGTCTTAGTGTCAGTCTTCGAAGGAAAAGATTGCTAAACCAGAACATTGATTATGACCTGTGACATATGATGATTATGATTACTATTATTATGGACTAACCATTTATATTATTTGAATTATTGAGTTTCCTTGGGATGGTTCTACCTCCTGAATATTCACTGTGATTATTCTCTTATGAGCCCTTTATGTGGTGTCGCTCAGACGCCTGACTGTGGCATGCTTGTTATTTAAATTATTTATAAGCCCTTTCTGTGGTTTCGCTCAGACGCCCGACTGTGGCATGCTTGTCACTTATACTATTTATAAGCCCTTTATGTGGTGTCGCTCAGACGCCCGACTGTGGCATGCTTGTTATTTAAATTATTTATAAGCCCTTTCTGTGGTTTCGCTCAGACGCCCGACTGTGGCATGCTTGTCACTTATA
>NC_041393.1:23156517-23172368 GCF_002162155.2 Triticum dicoccoides | reverse complement strand
TATTATTTGAATTATTGAGTTTCCTTGGGATGGTTCTACCTCCTGAATATTCACTGTGATTATTCTCTTATGAGCCCTTTATGTGGTGTCGCTCAGACGCCTGACTGTGGCATGCTTGTTATTTAAATTATTTATAAGCCCTTTCTGTGGTTTCGCTCAGACGCCCGACTGTGGCATGCTTGTCACTTATATTATTTATAAGCCCTTTATGTGGTGTCGCTCAGACGCCCGACTGTGGCATGCTTGTTATTTAAATTATTTATAAGCCCTTTATGTGGTGTCGCTCAGACGCCCGACTGAGGCATGCTTTATACTATTATCCTTTCGAGGCATCGCTTCAGACACCCGATCGGTGCATTCTGTTTCTACTCCCTTATCGCATATTCATGTTGTATATAAATAACCTGCTTGCGTGCATCATGGATTTTATTTTGTGACAGACGTTGTGATCACGAGATATTTCAGAGCATGATTATCATTCCTTATATTATACCTGTGTTCATAATGTTTGCGAGTACATTCAAAAGTACTCACTGGCTTGTCCCTGGCTATTGTCTTGGCCAGACTTCTTGCACGGAGAGGAGCGTTGCGATGACAGTCCCGGAGCCTACGCAATGATGATAGCAGCCTCGTGAAGATAGGAGTTCTCCTGGACAGCTGTTCCTGTGGGAAATGGAGTCCTATAGACATTGATGAACCACAAACCGCTTCCGCCATCAGCCACTAGAAACCTTGTGTTGTACTCATAGGCCAGAATGGTCTTGTACTACATGTTATGTATTTTGCTTGGAGTTTCTGTATCAAGTTGGTGTCTCATCAGCTAATAGTAATCCTGGGGCTGGTGAGCACAAGGGCCATTTTTTGGGAAATTAATACCCCGAAAATATGGTCTTGACAACCTTGGTATCAGAGCCAGGCTGACCATTGGATAATCCCATCTTAGCCAGGTCAAGAAACCTAGATTAACCAATCCACCAGACCATAACCTAACCCCGACCAAGCTTCTCGTGTAAGATAGCCACACAGTGACCCCGACACCTTTGGCAGTCGGTGCCCAACCTATCAGCCTAGCTTGTCGATCACGCGCCAGTGAGCGACACCTAAATTGTCTCATTTGTAAGCGTGCGAATGAAGACTCCGTTCCCTTTTTCTATAAAAAGGACACGCTAGCCTCAACCCAACACAGCACAGCCTCTTCCCCAAACCGAGCTATAATGCCTGGCCCCATCGTGCACAATGAGACCACAGCAAACAACCTTGGAGGTTTTGTGACCGTGTTAGCAAACGTCACCCGCTGTGCCTTTGCATTAGAAGAGCCCCCATAATATGTTGTGTACCAAGGGCCCATGAGCGGTGAGAGCCGTCAATTCTGGGCCACTATGCACATCTATGGTAGGGGTCTATCGCCCGAACGCCCCTACAGGTTCACCGGAAGGACAACTTCCTTTGAGCCACAAGCCATCCAACTAGCTGCTTGAGAGGCTATAGTTCAACTCACGCACTTGTCGCCTAGAGTTAACTGTCGCTTGTTCTACTACTACCCCAGCCGCAACGGGTATGGCAGGCCACCCCAGCTTACCAACGGAGATCACGAGACGGATCCTGCACTGTTACATCTGGTGCGCTATGTAAGTGCACTAGAGGAACTGTTCGATCAAGTCACCCTTGATTGATCGCAGCTCGTGGAGAACTGGTTCGCCGAGCCCCGGCGAGAGGAGAAGATGAGCCCGACACCGACAACCCAGTCGTGCTTTTCGGACAACCAATCAAATCCTTGAGGTCTGCCCCAGCCATCGATCAAAATACATTGGTATCCCCAGAAGTGCTTCGTCGCCTTCTGGGAACACACTCCAATGGGATTGTGGCCAACAACCCCCGCGATGGTCATCATCGCTACCCCGACCCTGCAGCTCCTCAACTCCATCCAGCTAACCCTGACGGTGAAAACCGTGGAGAAGCCTCGACGTCCACAAGGCACGCCCGCTTAGATATTAACGAGGTAGACTAAGTCACTCGAGTGGTATCGAGTCCTAGTATGTCCACGCCCTGTAATTGTGCACCGCCATAAATAAACGCGGCCTGCTTGTGTGCCTCTGTTTTGAATAGTAGCCATGCATAAATATGTTAGCGTGCGGTTGCATTTTTTTTATTCCGGGCACAGCTACCAAAAACCACCCCGACGACACCCACAGTAACACGTCATTTTTGTGAGATGTGTGTATTGACCACGACCCCATAGAGCAGATTCGACAAACTAGTTGCCCCACACCATAATCAATAACCCAGCCCCGATGCTATATAAGAGGCCACCTCGTGACCTTGCCAAGTATCCCTCACCTGGTACACCACTCTCACATCCATTTCTTTGCCATGTCGAGCCCTAGTATTTATCTGAGAACTCCAGATGCAACCCCAGGTAGCTTTGTCAAAATATTGTGGGACTTTACCTGCAGTACCATGAGTACAACCATCCACCCCAGTAGGAGTTACTCAAATCGAGGATCACCCCATCCACCTTGAAATATTGGGCAGTGGTGCACATCCCTCCCGCAAACCCAAACCAAGACCCAATGGAAGTCTCCTTCGTGGGGAAATCTATGCCGACTCTGCAAATGGTCATAGAAGTTGTTGCATACGAAGCGCTTGCTCGCCTCGATTCGCGGTAACCTATGCCAGCGAATGAGGGTATTATTACTTCCCAAGTCGTGCAGCACCCGGAGAAGTAGCATCTTTTCCAGGTGGAAGAATCGAGAGAGACCCAGTACTGGCCAACCTTGCCCAGTATGTCATTGCTCAAGAGCATTTGACCCAACGAGTAATGGGTTATCTCCAGAGCCTCGCTGATTTAAATCCTCAGATCGCCATCGGCAGACCACTGAGGCCCGACCAGGAGAGACGCATTCATCGACTAGTCAATTCGCTTCCCCCGCTAGAAGAAGAATGTGCCCCAGTACCAGAGACGTTTTCTCATGACCCTGTCCATTTACCGTTGTCATTGTAAACGTCACCGCTATGTTTATTGTCTCAGCATTTATTTGTGTGTTGCACCTTATGCGTGGTATCCAAAATTTGTACGATGAATTAAATGTTTAGTTTCAATTAATGTGAGTGGTTTTTACTGCTGTTAAATTTAATTAACTGTTTTCACTCTCGGTAAATTCTGAAGTGAGATTTTTTTTCCCGAGTTGTTGCAACGTATATCTCTTCACGACATAGATTTTTATTCCTGCAGCACCACGACAGCAGACACACAACCACAACCACTCGACCACGTGCACTAATTGCAAATCCTCGTGCACATTTTGCACCTAACAGAGCAGCCCTTAGCAAATCTCGAGGACGAGATTTTTAAGGGAGGTAGTGTTGTAACACCCCGAAAATTTAACCATGATTTATTAATTAAAAAATTTCTTTGGTAAATTAAACTTTTATTTTCTGGATTTTCTTTGGATTCAGAACCACTCTTTTCTTCTAAGTTGTGGAGTTTTTCCTCCAAATAGAAAACCTTTCAAAAATATTGTTGGACTTGTATACCCTCTCAAGAAACATTTCTTTTGTCAGTTGAATTATTTATATGATTATTTTTCCCTGAGCTTTATTTCTTTTAAAAATGATTTTCATAAGCTTTAGAGCCTCTTTTGCACTACAACCCTTTCATATATTCATTTAAAAATTCTACCAAAATTTGGGGATGACATGTGAGGTCCCTAAATCACTTTTGTGCAAAAACCTCTCTTAATCATTTGGGGATTTTGAGCCCTACCTCAAGTTTTCAAATCTGGATCAGTTTGTGGTTTGCACTGCAACCTATTTAAATATTTCTTGAAAAATTACATAAAAATTTGGAGATGTCAGTAGATGCATATAATTCAACTTTATGCAAAAGCCCATGAGTTTTATTTGAACAATTTGAGCAAATCATCCTCTTTTCTCTGGCCCAGTTGGGTGTTTTCTACATCAACTCTATTTTTTTACTCTAGTGCCCATGATTCATTTTCCTGCTTATTAACCACCCTACAAAACCCTTAAGTCCAGGAGATTGGACCCACTGAAATATTTTTGGCCCATGCAATGATAGCCTTTAGTTTCTGTCCAGATTTGGTTTTCTCAAAAACTTGCACTAACTAGTTTCTGGTTTTGCCCAACTAACCTTGCCACCCTCTCTATCATCTAAAGAGACTAGGATCTAGAGTTTTTGGCCACCCCAAGAGATGCCTAGATGACCATGGCATTCTGTCGAGCACTTTGTGTGCATAGCCAGATTTGGCATGAGTTTTAGTTTACACTGTGAACTTGATCCCCTGATCCAACCAGCATGTCCACTAAGCCCATAGATGACTCTAACCTAGACCTGTTAATCCACAGCTCCACCCAAGCCTCCTGGCATGCCCTGGCATTTTGCCGAACGCCCGACGTGCGTGCTCTGGGCGCGCTCAGAGCGCACGTTTTGCACGCGCGCGCACCGAGCCGCCTCCTCTGCCGCCTCCCCGTGCCCGTTCTGGCCCCTCCCCTCACATAGCCAGCGTGCCCCGACCCTTCCCTCGCTGCAGAGCCACCCCTGGTGCCCTACAGCGCCGCCGTCAGGTTGGCCATGGCGGCTAGCTGATGACCCCAGCAGCCCCTGCCATGGACGGCGCCGCCCAAGCCATACGCATGCGCCAACTGCCCTCTGGAGCAGCTCCAGCTCATCCACGAGTCGTCTGCTAGCGACCGTCGCCGCCACATCGCCCTGCAAGCTACAGAACGGCGGTTCGCCGTCGAGCTTATCCCCGGCCGCCGCGGAACCGACCTTGGCCGCCTATAAAAGGACCCTCGAGCTCCTCCAAACCCCCAGGCCACCTCAGGCCATCCCTTTAGAGCCACCACCGCTAGCAATCGACGGGGGAAGTCCTTCTTCCTCGTCTCCGGCCAGTTCGGAAGCTGCCACCCTCCAGCCCCGTTCGTTGCAAGTAGAGCCCCCCCCCCCATCCATCCAGTGCCACCACCATCTTCCCCTCGACCGTGTAGAGCCGCCCAGCCCCTCAGCCTCGATGGGGAGCCACAATAGCCCAAGCCCCCAAACCTCCCGAAGCCACCGTCTGCTGCAGAGCTCACCGCCGGCGACTCCCTTCGCCCCCGCCGGCAGTGCGACCACGAGGAGGACTACCCTGGACCAGCGGATCCATCCCCGCCCTCAGAACCCCGCGGGGAGCCGCCGTTCGTCAATGGCGATCGCTGGAGCCCCGCCTTCACTCGGACAGAGGAGGAAGGCGGCGGGCGACTGGTCAGACCTGACCAGTGGACCCGACGGCCCCACCTGCCAGTGACTCCCGGCACTGCTGACATGTCATTAGTGAAGGCGTAATCCCAGAGTACACTTCCCCCCACCCCCCCACCCCCCGAACCGTTTTTTTCTTTTTCTGTTTCTTTTATTTATTTTTTTAAATAGAAATTTGACTAAAATTTGATTGGCTATATCGTTTTAAATATATGTCCAAATGATTTGATTCTTTTTCTGTTGTTTCTCAAATTCTGTCTAGTTTATTTTCATATTTATTCAAAAAAATTCCAAACAACTTTTTTGTACTGTTTTGAGACTATGTGTTAATTTAAATTTTCTCAAAATATGATTGTTGAAGAAGGAAGCATCTTTCAAAAAATGCACCCCTCTTGCATACACTTGAAGCCAAGCATTCTGGACCCTGGCATAATATTGTTGTGTGTTGTTTGATACAATTACAGCACCACCTTAACACGAAGTATTCATTATCTTATGTGATGATATGATCATACTCATGAGTGCACAATGAATGTTCCTTGCTGTTCGAACTTGATATGCTTGTGATAGAAATCACCCTCGTATACCTTTCATACCTATCGGGAGGAATCCGGGAAAGCCTCTGTCTTGGGTAGACACGACCTTGTCTCCAGTCTTCGTCGAGACGGTTGTGTCCGGTATGGCATAGTGAGGTATGATGAATGGTGATTCTGTCTGTTGGTTGAAACATATTTGTTATGTTAATCGTGCAAGGAATACTCAAACCTCCTGAGTCGGGCGTAGATCGAGTCTTGTTCTAGTAACCCCCATACTTGTTTCATACTACCACTTGTCCCTGCCATAGGTAGGGTATGGTTCAGTAAGTTGTCAATCCCTTTCTAGCACACACTGTACAAAGAGGCCATGGTGGAAGATACCGACTGCAGCCGGTAGGCATGCCACCTAGTCCAGGGGCATGGGTGTTTCCGGTTGTAGCCGAGGGGGTAGCTCCCCTAGTTTGTGCGCGTTATAAATTTTGTGATCCCATGCTAATCGAGGTTGTAGTCTCCCCACTTAGAGTTTTTCTTAACGCATGTCGTGGGTGATTCCAGACACCGGTAAGTTAGGCTGGTGTGTGCGGTCAGGTGTCTTTTCAATTAAAAGGCCGTAGACGGAATTAGTCCCGATGCACTAACGGAATCCATTACTCATGGGTAAAGAGTACACCCTCTGCAGAGATTATATCTATTCGAATAGCCGTGTCCATGGTTAAGGACTACAGTCTGGGATGGGTCAAGTGTCGGTCTTAGTATTAGTCTTCGGAGGAAAAGATTGCTAAACCAGAACATTGATTATGACCTGTGACATATGATGATTATGATTACTATTGTTATGGACTAACCATTTATATTATTTGAATTATTGAGTATCCCTTGGATGGTTCTACCTCTTGAATATTCACTGTGATTTTTCTCTTACGAGCCATTTATGTGGTGTCACTCAGATGCCCGACTATGGCATGCTTGTTATTTAAATTATTTATAAGCCCTTTATGTGGTGCCGCTCAGACGCCCGACTGTGCCATGCTTGTCACTTATATTATTTATAAGCCCTTTATGTGGTGTCGGTCAGACGCCCGACTGTGGCATGCTTGTTATTTAAATTATCTATAAGCCCTTTATGTGGTGTCACTCAGACGCCCGATTGAGGAATGCTTTATATTATTATCCTTTCGAGGCGTCGCTTCAGACACCCGATCGGTGCATTCTGTTTCTACTCCCTTATCGCATATTCATGTTGTATATAAATAACCTGCTTGCGTGCATCATGGATTCTTTTTTGTGACTAACATTGTGATCACGAGATATTTCAGAGCATGATTATCATTCGTTATATTATACCTGTGTTCATAATGTTTGCGAGTACATTCAAAAGTACTCACTGGCTTGTCCCTGGCTATTATCTTGGCTAGATTTCTTGCACGGAGAGGAGCTCTGCGATAACAGTCCTGGAGCCTACGCAATGATGATAGCAGCCTCGCAAAGATAGGAGTTATCCTGGTCAGCTGTTCCTGTGGGAAATGGAGTCCCATAGACGTTGATGAACCACAAACCGCTTCCGCCATCAGCCACTAGAAACCTTGTGTTGTACTCATAGGCCAGAATGGTCTTGTACTACATATTATGTATTTTGCTTGGAGTTTCTATATCAAGTTAGTGTCTCATCAGCTAAAACTAATCTTGGGGCTGGTGAGCACAAGGGCCATTTTCTGGGAAATGAATACCCCGAAAATCTAGTCCTGACAAAGTGCCAGCTTATAGCCACTGCAAAAATCCTAAAGAAAAAGCAGCAGCAGCTCCAAGCTGATCAAGATCGACTAACAGATAGATGGACTGAGGTCCTGGCAGCCGAGGAATACGGACTCGAGCGCCCAACCAAAAGTTAGCCGAAGCACAAGTTTCTACCTCAAATCAAAGAGGAGGCGCTAGAGCCTACAATACCATCGCAGGGCGAGGCGGACTGGCGACCTCGTGGCCGAGACAAAGCGGCGTATCAGCCCGAACAACCGCCTGCACCTCGCCGCCAATCAAACAAAAACACTAACGCCCGGGGCAACACGCAGGACCTATGAGACGTATTGGAAAACAAAGCAGGACAGTCAAGATCGATTTACGGATCGCGGGGGCGCGCCACAACGTGTGATGATGACCGTCATGTCGGATACACTAATAACAAGTCCGGCCGGGCCAAACACAATAGACCAGATTCATTTGAACTGCGTCGTGACATAGCCCGGCATAGATGCATCGCACACCGCCTCTGCTTCACCGATGAAGTAATGGATCATGAATTCCTAGAAGGGTTTAAACCCGTAAACATCGAATCAAACGATGGCAAACAGACCATGCAGTATGGATTGAAGATTTCCTTCTCCACATTCACATGGACCGCAGTGATGATCTACATGCCATCAAGTATCTTCCCCTTAAGCTCAAAGGACCGGCTCGACATTTCCTGAATAGCCTGCCGACGAACTACATTGGCAGTTGGGAAAACCTGGAGGACGCATTCCTTGAAAACTTCCAGGGAACTTACGTGCGACCACTGGCTGCAGATGACCTAAGTCACATAACCCAACAGCCCGGAGAGTCGGCCAAGAAATTCTGGACTCGGTTCCTAACTAAAAAGAACCAAATAGTCGACTGTCCAAATGCCGAAGCCCTAGACGCCTTCAAGCATAACATCCGCAATGAGTGGCTCGCCCGACACCTCGGCCAAGAAATTCCGAAATCCATGGCAGCCCTCACGACACTCATGACCCGCTTTTGTGTGGGCGAGGACAGCTGGCTGGCTCGTAGTAGCACCACGCCAAGAAATCCTGGCACTTCAGACGCCCGAGATAGCAACGGCAAGCCAGGGCGCAACAGACATAAGCGCCGGAACAATGGAGACAACACCAAAGACACGGCAATCAATGCTAGATTGAGCGGCTCCAAGTCCGGTCAGCAGAAAAAGTTATTTAAAAGAAACAATCCAGGATCGTCTAGTCTGGACCACATACCCGACCGCTCATGTCAAATTCACTGCACCCCTGATAAACCAGCCAACCATACCAACAGAGAATGTTGGGTGTTTAAATAGGCCGGCAAGTTGAATGCCGAAAACAAGGACAAGAGGCTGCATAGCGATGACGACGAGGAGCCCCGGCGGCCGAACGCAGGGGGACAGAAGAAATTTCCTCCCCAAGTGAAAACGGTAAACATGATCTATGCCACCCACATTCCCAAGCGGGAACGGAAGCTTGCACTAAGGGACATCTATGCGATGGAGCTACTCGCCCCAAAGTTCAACCCGTGGTCATCCTACCCGATCACCTTTGATAGCAGGGACCATCCTACCAGTATCCGTCATGGCAGTTCAGCCGCATTGGTCCTCGACCCAATCATTCACGGATTCCACCTCCATGCGAGTCCTCATGGACGGTGGCACTAGCCTGCACCTGCTTTATCAGGACACAGTGCGCAAAATGGGCATCGATCCCTCACGGATCAAACACACCAAAACCACCTTTAAAGGTGCAATCCCAGGTGTAGAGGCCTGTTGTACGGGCTCAATAACACTGGAAGTGGTCTTCGGATCTCCGGACAACTTCCGAAGCGAGGACTTAATCTTCGATATCGTCCCCTTCCGTAGTGGCTATAATGCACTACTAGGACGAACCGCATTTGCTTGATTCAATGCGGTACCACACTATGCATACCTCAAGCTCAAGATGCTAGGACCTCGCGGGGTTATAACAGTCAACGGAAATACAGACCGCTCTCTCCGTACAGAGGAGCACACTGCGGCCCTCTCAGCAGAAGTACAAAGTAGCCTTCTTCGGCAGACCGCCAACTCGGCGATAAAACCCCCGGACACCATTAAGCGAGTCCGGAGTACTCTGCAATAGGATCGTCTGGCATGCCCAGAGCTCGACTAGCCATTCGGCCTCCGTCCTAGTCCCAGTCAAGCGGCGGAATTTGTGCCGCGTGTACACAATTACGCACTCAAAATACCATGGGCATAGGCGGAGGCACGGCGGCGATGCAGTCCACAGTGCGGCTCAACCGCCACGAGACCCGCATACCTTTATCATCTTCTTTCTTTTCAGGACCCTGCTTTCGAGAAGCACCTTCAGAGAACCTGATCATCGGACTCATCATGGGAGGGAAAAACCAAGGAGGCAAGAGGCTTTGCATACAAGGGAATACCCAGGTGGTCCCTGTTAACAATCATCATACCTGTTTTATATAACCACACGCGGCCTGCCCTTGGATAGGACATGTCAAATAGTCCTATTTTTGCTTATCGCATTACTTGTATACATACTCTTTGACGTATTATTTAAATAACAATGGGAAACAATATACATCATCAGCTTATTATTATTTTCTTTGTATTTTCCCTTGAAGCCTTATTTAATACAAATTGCACCCATACACTTTGGTACGTTCAGTTCGCCAGGGGCTTCATTGTACCCCATAACACGGCAAGAAAACTCCGAACACTTTCGATAGTGCGGCACCCCAAACTTATAGCATTATATGCATCACCTCTGAATCATGTCTTGGGTCAATAATTGGGTTTTCCAGCTCCCTTGTTTTGGTGCCTTACGTTCCGCTATATCGGCTAAGGTAGCGCAGGGAGAACTACTGCGATTGTGTCCCAGTTCTTCCGGACGAGCACCTCAGTAGAGAAAGCCGAAAACTGACTGTCATGATGCGGCGAGAGCTGGTCGCTGTTCGAGAGGTCTCAAATCCTTAAAGATTTTTTCCGCTTCGGGCGAGGAATCAACCTTGTCCGATTTAGGCATGTATAGCGCCCCAAGTTGGGCCTTCCAAATACTAGGGGCTTCGCCAAAATTTAAAATGGTAGACTTCTATGGCTAAGTGAGAGTGATAAAGCCGCATAGTCTGATTGCCTTGTTCGCTGTGCTAAACACCTCCTTAAAGGACCAAAAACATGGATAAAGAGTGTTTAGGTTTATCCCGAACACCCCAGTACTAGCTACATGGGGGCAGAAGTCGACGACTGGCCAACTCTCAGATTTTTATAAACGGCCGCACAGAAGGTAATATTTTAAATCAACAAGTGTTATATAGTGCCATGAACTCGTTTTCATATTACAGTATGACATGAGTACATTCATTCAAATATTACATTCTTGGCGCATTCCTCCGCCACAAGGCGGGCGCCTTTCATAACACCATCATAGTACTTCTCGGGGTGGCGTTGCGCCTTGCCCTCCGGCGGTCCCTCCGTCACCAGCTTCTCCGCATCAATCTTCGCCCAGTGCACTTTTGCATGGGCAAAGGCTCGGCGGGCACCTTCAATACAGACCGATCGCTTAACAACTTCTAACCGCAAACAGGCATTCACCATCCGCTTTATCAGGCCAAAGTAGCTGTTGGGCAGGGGCTTGCTAGGCCACAGCCGGATTATAAAGTCCTTCATGGCCAGTTTGGCTGCCTTGTGGAGTTCGACCATTTGTTTCAGTTGGTCACTCAAGGGTAGCAGATGTTCGGCCCCATCATATTGGGACCAGAACAACTTCTCTATCGAGCTCCCTTCTTCGACATGGTAAAACTCCGTGGCATCCGATATGCTGCATGGCATATCTGTGAATGCCCCTGGAGAGCTCCGAATTCGGGTAAGTAAAAGGAAAATATCCTTCGCATGCTTGCTTTTCATGACGAATGCCTTACCCCTCGCTATCTTCTTGGCCGCCTGATTCTCCTAGAGGTCCTTTTGTTCTTCGGCCTTAGCGTCTCGCACACTTTGGAGGGCCTTCGCAAGCTCGGACTCTTGCGTCTTGAAGTCACGCTCCAAGTACTCGAATTTTTTGCCAAAGTCCTGGAGTTCTTGTTGTACCTCATTAACCCGAGCCTCCTATTTCTCCCGCTCGGTGCGCTCCTAGGCCGCCTTGTCTTCAGCCTCGCATAGCGCTTTCTTCAGAGCCGCCACTTCGGTCGTGGCCCCAATTCAAATTCATGATGCTTCTGTTAGCATCCATGATTTTTCCTTTATATGTGATGCACGGATGGGGTGGCACTTACCTTTGTTCTCCTTGAGCTGCCTCTTCACGAGGCTGAGCTCCTTTTCGGCCCGCCCCAGGTCCCGCTTCAGTCCGGCGACCTCCGCAGTGCAGGCAGCAGCGGCCAGCAGCGATGCCTGCTCATTCACATAAACATTTTTTGTTAGACTCCTGCAGATAAATATTGACCCTCCGTTTGGCTTTTCTTTCCGAACACCAAACAGAGTATTAGGGGCTACTATCTATAATGTGATATTTTCTTACACTCTCGTTACTTACGTCAAAGCTTGTTAGGAGGCTGGCGCAGGCTTTGGTCAATCCGCTTTTGGCGGACCGAACCTTCACAATCACCGTACTCATAAGAGTATGGTGCTCTTCGTCAATGGAAGCGCCGCGAAGCACTTCCAGCAAATTGTCCAATGCCTCTGGCTGGACAGAGATCATGGGCACAGACGGCTCGCCCTCCTTTGCGAGGGGCTGCCTACTTGAATCAGGAAACATTGGAGGTTCCGGCGCAGTATCCTGCTGGGGGCCAGACTTGTTGCGGCCCCCATCAGCAGAATCCATGGGGATTTTTCCCCCATGTGCCCATCGTCTGGGATTTCGCCTTGGGGCGTCTCCAGAACCGTCGCCCCTGTTCTGGTATCTTTTGGGATAACACCTCGGTGTCATCTGCGGGCCGAGGGGAGGTGGTCGTCGGGAGTGAATAGCTATTCATCTCCGATTCACTCAAGGACCCATCCGAAGAGGATACCTCGAGGTGGGACTCGGCCGGACTGCATATCCGTGCTCGGTGTTATAACAAATAATGAAGCTAAGACACATTAAACGTACTATGGAGTACGGATACTTACGATTTCGCCAGGGGCTTGTCCCTGGGCAACCACTCCTCGTCGTTGTAGGAGGCCGTGGTGGAGTAGTCCGAAAGGGATGTCTTTCCCTTCTTAGGTGTACTAGCCTCCCCCTGTGGGGCAACTTTTCTCTTCTTCTCCCCCCGAGTTGGGGGAGAGGCGACTTCTTCTTCCTCCTCCCCATCTCCATGGGAGGAGTGCTCCTCGTCGTCCTTGGACGACGAGTCTATTACGACCCTGCGCCGGAGACCTCTCCTGGTCCCCGTGGCCGCCTTCTTGGCCTTCTTCTCCGGCACCTCATAGGGCGTCGGAAATAGCATCTTCGTCAGAAGCACCGATTCTGGATCTTCCAGTAACGGAGCCGGGCAGTCGATCTGCTCTGCCACTGCTACCCAATCCTACGGAAATAGTATGAAAAGCTTAGGATCCTCCTCTAGATGTGAGAATGAAAAGTGCACCTTGCAAAATACATGAACTTACCGGATTGGCAATGCGCCTGACGCTGAGCCCATGATCTTTGGTTATGGGTGGTGGAACCTCGTTGGTCTTGAACAACAATTTCCAGGCATCTTCGCGTGTCGTACCGAAGAGCTCTTGTAGTGTCTGGTGTTCGGCTGGGTCGAACTCCCACATATTGCAAACCCGTCGTTGGCACAGAAGGATCCGGTGGAGAAGCATGACTTGTACTATGTTGACAAGCTTGATCTTCTTGCTTACCATATTTCGGACACAGTTCTGAAGTCCGGACAGCTCCTCCAAGGACCCCCAGGATAATCCCTTCTCTTTCCAGGAGGTGAGCCACATGGGGGTGCCAGATCGAAATTCGGGGGCCGCTGCCCAGTTGTCGTTGCGGGGCTCGGTGATGTAGAACCACCCTGATTGCCACCCCTTTACTGTCTCCACAAAGGTGCCCTCGGGCCAAGCGACGTTAGGCATCTTGCCCAACATGGTGCCCCTGCACCCTGCTTGCTGGCCGCCCACCACCTTTGGCTTCACGTTGAAGGTCTTCAGCCATAGGCCGAAGTGGGGCGGAATATGGAGGAAAGCCTCGCACACGACGATGAACGGCGAGATGTTGAGGATGAAGTTGGGGGCTAGATCGTGAAAGTCGAGCCCGTAGTAAAACATGAGCCCGCGGACGAATGGGTGAAGGGGAAAACCCAGTCCGCGGTGGAAATGAGGAAGGAACACAATCCTCTCCTTAGGTTTCGGAGTGGGGATGGTCTGCCCCTCAGCTGGAAGCCTATGCGCAATGTTTGCGGCCAAGTATCCGGCCTCCCGTAGCTTTTTATATCCTCCTCCGTGACGGAGGAATCCATCCACTTGCCTCCTCCTTCGGACATGCTTGACTTTGTGGAGAAAGTGAGGGCTTGGGCGCTAGAGCTCGAGCGTGCGAGAATGGATGAGTAGAGGGAGAAGAGGGCGTGGGTGAAACGGAGGGATCCTCATCTCTTTATAGAGGTGGTAGAAACTTTGCGCCTCCCCACTTCCCCTAAAAATTCGCTTATTCCCCAAGCGCCGCATCGACGACGCGGTTGGGTTACCCACACCCGTATTGATGAGAATCCCATGATAAGGGGACACGATCTCTGCTTCGACAAGACGTGCCAATAAAACCGCCTTGCTATACGTGCAGTAGCAGGCTAGGAAAAAATGGTTCGAATGATGACCGGGCCACGGCATGATGTCACGCTAGGAAAAGTTGTCAGCAGATTAGATTTGTGGAGTATTATGCTCTCTACGGTGGTATGTGGAATTTATTTTGCAGAGCCGGACACGATTCATTTGTTCAAAATTTACCTTGGAGTATTCAGAGATGGAACCCGCCTTGCAATGCCGAAGACAATCTGCGCGCCGGACTCATCGTCATTGAAGCCTGGTTCAGGGGCTACTGAGGGAGTCCTAGATTAGGGGGTACTCGGACAGCCGGACTATATACTTTGGCCGGACTGTTGGACTATGAAGATACAAGATTGAAGACTTCGTCCCGTGCCCGGATGGGACTCTCCTTTGGGTGGAAGCAAGCTTGGCGATTCGGATGTGTAGATCTCCTTCTCTGTAACCGACTCTGTGTAACCCTAGCCCCCTCCGGTGTCTATATAAATCGGAAGGTTTAGTCCGTAGGACAAGAACAATCATAATCATAGGCTAGCTTCTAGGGTTAGCCTCTACGATCGCGTGGTAGATCAACTCTTGTAATACTCATATCATCAAGATCAATCAAGCAGGAAGTACGGTATTACCTCCATCGAGAGCGCCCGAACCTGGGTAAAATTGTGTCCCTAGCCTCATGTTACCATTAGCCTTAGACGCATAGTTCGGGACCCCCTACCCGAGATCCGCCGGTTTTGACACCGACAGGAGGAACCCCTGGGTTTGCAACTTCAGTAATTGATCGTGGGATACGGTGCACTTTTCCCAATCACCCGGCTTGGTGCTGTGAGGGCAGGAGGAGGAGCTACGGGGTCCGGCCATGTTGGGATGGTATTTCCGGGCGCGCTCTGATGATTCTTCGCTTGGGGAGGATGGTGTGGATTAGATCTAAAGATCCCGTCTCTTTAAATAGACGACTTACTTAAGAAGTTAGGGTGGCAAGTGTAAAAATGCCCCAACTCCTCGCATTCGCTTGACACATGGAATCTGGAAGTTATTGAAGTACAGAAGCCAAGGAAGCGTAACATTAAATGAGGAGTCGGGTATTCACTACAAAAAAGGACACATCCATGACATTTTGGGGCGAACGAAATTTTTTTTGTCATACATATGACACTTCTATGACGATAATTGTGACAAAACCCGGTATCATCATAGATGTGGTGGGCTCCTACTTCTATGACAAAAAATCATGACAGAAAATGGGCTTTTCGTCCTTGGCGTGCTGGAGACGCAGCTGCATGACATTCTTTGGGCCGTCCATGACGGAAAAAACCGTGGTAGAAGCGAGGGGGAGGAAAATTTCTGGGATTTTCCTGTTACAGTGGGAGGTCGGGGGCCGAGCGATGCGCGTTTCTCTAGTACACGTATGCGCATGTGTGCGAGGCGTTGGCTCTAACTAAACCCGACCGAGGCGTTGGGCTCTAACTGAACCCGAGCGATTGCACTGCAAGCTACGCGTTACTAAACCCGATGGAGAGATTCCTTCGCTACTACTGCTAACTGAAGGCGATCGATTGGATGAACAGTGAGCATT
>NC_041393.1:23155753-23156291 GCF_002162155.2 Triticum dicoccoides | reverse complement strand
TGGATGAACAGGACCCCGTGGTGTGGAGGGCTGGATGAACAGTAGACGATGGAGGGGTGGCCGTGGAGGGGTGGTTGAACAGGACCCCGTGGTGTGGAGGGCTGGATGAATAGTAGATGGTGGACGGCTGGATGAACATTAGACCATGGAGGGGTGGTTGAACAGTAGCCGGTGGAGTAGCGCGCGGTGGAGGCTGGATGAACAGGAGCCCGTGGAGACTGGAGGAGTTCCACGGTAGACCGTGGAGGCTGGAGGAGGTCGATGGTGGAGATGAACAGTATCCCGTGGAGTCCCGTTTTGCGGTACACCACACCCCTCCCGATGAACAGGACCCCCGTTTCGACCGTAGGACGTCCGTTTCCTCCGTTTTGCGGTACGCCACACCCCTCCCGATCAACAGGACCCCCGTTTCGACCGTAGGAGGTCCGTTTCCTCTCTTTTGCGGTACGCCACACCCCTCCCGATCAACAGGACCCATGTTTCGACCGTAGGAGGTCCATTTCATTCGTTTTGCGGTACGCCACACCCCTCCCGATCA
>NC_041393.1:23148396-23155366 GCF_002162155.2 Triticum dicoccoides | reverse complement strand
CCCGTTTCGATCGTAGGAGGTCTGTTTCCTCCGTTTTGCAGTACGCCACACCCCTCCCGATCAACAGGACCCCCGTTTCGACCGTAGGAGGTCCGTTTCCTCCGTTTTGCATTACGCCACACCCCTCCCGATCAACAGGACCCCCGTTTCGACCTTAGGAGGTCTGTTTGCTCCGTTTTGCGGTAAGCCACACCCCTCCCGATCAACAGGACCCCGTTCCGAACGTAGGAGGTCTGTTTCCTCCGTTCTGCGGTACTCCAGGCCTCGTTTCCATCGCATGTTCCGTCCAAGCCCTCCCGATGAACACGACCACGCATTTCGTTCCGACCCAGCCGGTTGGCTTCCCATGAACACGACGACGACGTTGTTTCTCCGTTCCGACCCAGCCATGTACATATGCGCGAGTAGGCGTTCGAGACCCTGCCCGTATGTACATACGTGGCCGTATTTTCTTTCTTGCACCCTCACCGCTGTACGTACATGTACATGCTACGTGCGCGCCTCTACTACGACACGTGCGCGCCTCTACTACGACATGTGCGCGCCTCTACATCGACCAGTATGTACGTACACGTTCGCAACCAGAATGACAAAGCTACGTACGCTTCGACCAGGTGGGTCCCGACTGTCAGGCACTTCCTTGCCTGCGAAGATGTAGCTGGTGGGTCCCAGCAGGCAGGGGGCGAATCATTTTTTTTGCCCGGACGCATTTCCTTGCATGTGACATGTAGCTGGTGGGTCCCAGCAGGCAGGGCGGCAAATTTGTTTTTTTGCCCGGACGCACTACCTTGCGTGCGAAGGTGTCGCTGGTGGGTCCCAGCGGTCAGGCGGGCGAATCGTTTTGTTTCTTTTTTGCCCGGACGCACTTCCTTGCATGCGAAGATGTAGCTGGTGGGTCCCAGCAGTCTGTGGGAAATGTTTTTTCGTGAAATACAGTGGCCCATCCGGTGAGTCATAGCTGTCAGGTGGAGGAATCATTATTTTCCGCGTAATAAGGAGGCACTTCCTTGCTGCGGCCGTGGACCCAGCTGCCAGCCTCTCCACATACAGTCCACGTCCGATGGAAGTCATTCCTTGACCACGTTGACCACGCCGCGCCAAGAGCACCAGGGCGGTGGACGACGGCGAGGCCTAGGAAGGGGACGACGGGGAGCCGGGGAAGACGTGGCAGAGTAAGCCCGCGCGGAGAGGTCTACGAGGGTTCACTGGTTCGACTGCGGTGTGAGGTTGCCGTCGCTGCAGGGCGGCCAGGGGTGGGAATAGTAGGGGCAGTGAGGCCTCCGCGGCAGCACAGCCGGCCACGGGAGGCAGGAGAATGCGGCACGACCGGCGCTGCTTTGGGTGGCTGGAGCAAGAAGACCAGAGGTTGAAGAAGCACTACGGCCGTTGGATGGACATTGTACGGTCACTCGAGCTAGAATCGTTCATATGGACTAAAGTTGACAAAGGCCCCCGTCCCAGTCAACTTAGTAGGCCCACAAGTCAGCCTCCCACCATGGTGCGTCCCAGCTAGCAGGGGGAGTATTCATTTTTTTGTGCGTAATAAGGAGGCACTTCCGGTGGGTCCGAGCTGACAGCGCGGGGAACATTTTTTTCACGAAATACGCTGGCCCGTCTGGTGGGTCCCAGCAGTCAAGGGGGGAACGTTTTTTCGCGATATAACATGGCCTGTCTGGTGGGTCCCTGCTGTCAAGTGGAGGAATAATTATTTTGCGCGTAATAAGGAGGCACTTCCTTGCGGCCGCCTGGACCCAGCTGTCAGCATCTCCACGTACAGTACTCTTCTAATGGAAGTCGGTCGTTGACCATGTTGACCACGCCGTGCCGAGAGCACCAGGGTGGTGGTCTGGACGACGACGAGGCCTAGGAAGGGGACGAAGCGGAGCCGGGGAAGACGCAACAGTGGTAGCCCGTGCGGAGAGGAGTACGAGGGTTCACTAGTTCAGCTGCGGTGTGAGGCTGCCGTCGCCGCAGAATAACAGGGGGTGTGGCTGAGTAGAGGGATGGCCTGGCCAGCGGTGGGAGTAGTACGGGGCGGTGAAGCCTCCGCGGCATCACAACCAGCCACGGGAGGCAGGAGCACGCGACATGACCGGCGCTACTTTGGGCGGCTGGAGCAAGAACACCAGAGGTTGAAGAAGCACTACGGCGGTTGGATGGAGATCGTACGATCATTGCAGCTAGAATCGTTTATATTGACTAAGTTGACAAAGCCCTTGGTATACGTCAACTTAGTAGGCCCACAGCTCGGATTTGGCAGAGAACATATAGCCCATTTGCGATTTGTAAGAATGTACAACCCATTTTCAATTCTAATGGAATTTACTGCAGCCCATTTACAGTTTATTAAAAGTACAGCCCAACTTCTAGTTAGGACAATGATTAATAATTTCAAACAACAGCTCAAAACAGAATTCAAAAAAAATTCCCACATTTTGATGGGATCCGAAATATTTTTATCCGAAATTTCTAGTCAGGTTAAATATAATTTCAAAATAAAGTTGTATCACGTTAAAATCAAACAAAATATTGCGCGTGCAACAAGTAATGAAATTAAAATTTCCAAATTCCAAAAATAATATATTTTTCAAACTAATTACGTGTTTGGTGCATAGTAATTGAACAGTTATTATAATTACATCCCATTTATTATTTCTTAAAGTCCATTTTCTTGTTAAGCCTAATGCGTACCTCCTAGGAAACTTTGCAGCCCAGCGGGGCGGATAAAAAGTTGACCCAGATATTGTGTACAACTGTCGGCCCAGTTCCATTGCTGATGTTGAAAAAAAGGCCTGTGTAGTACAGTACAACCTAACCTGGTTACTCAGCCCACATTCAGCGACGCCGGAAAGGCCCAAACAAGGCTTCTGTACAACTTTTTGAAGTCACTGAACTCAATTAATAACTTAAGAAAAAAGTTAGATTACAGTGGAACCTAATTAAAAGCTGTCACGAGCAAATAAATAATTCAACGGGTCCCACTTGTGCGTGTGTGTGCGTGCGCGCGCGCGCGCACCTGTGTGTGTGTGTGTGTGTGTGTGTGTGTGTGTGAGAGAGAGAGAGAGAGAGATAGAGAGAGAGACCCATCGGTCGATGCTCGTAAATACATCTTTCAGCCATATGCATTGCTGATGCTCAGTAAAAACTTATATAGTTGACACAATCATATAGAACATCATAGCACACTAAACTTGCATACAAAAATTTCACACAGGCGGCATAATCAGGATGGAAGCAGTGGATCGCTACGGGAAGGGCTATGTTGAAACCAACGAAGTCGTACATAATGGTTCATCTTCTTTAAAAATGACGGGGAAATATCTTGAATGTTGTGCAAAGAAAACAGACAGACAACACAATAAGTTCTGCTAGCACATTAAGTTGATGTATAGCCCTTTCTAAAAAAAGTTTAGGTAAAAAATTAGAATAGGTCACAATCAAATGTACTGGCATATCAGTGCTTCAGACCCATAGCTCGGATTTAACTAGCACTATCTGACAAGATTCAGTTGTTACCTCAAATTAGAGCACATCCAGGCAGCCAGCCCTGCCTCTTCTCCCAAAGAAACAGTGGCCTCCCCCGCGCGATGGAGTAGGCCCTGTGCCATCCATTGTTCCAAGCAACACGGGGAAAGTCTGACGTTGACTCCTGTAATGGACATCGTCGATGGACCTTGGAACCAGCGGCGGCGGCAGGACTTCGATTGATGGATTGACCACTTCTTCGACATGCACGAACACTCGATACAGGTACATCCCTAACGTGGTCCACGGCGGCCTTGGTGGCGACGAATAGTACAACCCCGGTTCCTGCACCGGTATCTCAACACGAATCACCTTCGGTATGGTGGACGGCTTCTTCATCCATGCCATAACAGTTAGAGCCCCGCTGTCTGGAGGAACAAACATACTTACGAGCTCACCTCCAAGGTCGTTGATAAGCTCGTTCATGGACTCGCTATTCCAAGCACGTCGAGGCATGCCGTGGAAGGTAAGATTTGTTAAAAACTCAAGCTCAGAGGGCACCGAGCCCCATCCTGGGTGCCACCGATCAAAGCTCACCAGCGCGCCATCGCAGAACAAACGCCGGGAAGATTCGAACACACGACTAGAGTCGAAAGTTGTCCAGAACCTGACGAAGAAATCAGCCGGTGGCAGACAGACTTCGACGAGCAAGTCACTTATTTGGATGCCGTGCGCAATGCCAAGAGCTTTGACAAGGCCGTCCAGCGAGACGGGAGGCCGGTCGCCGTTGATGGTTACCATCAGCACTTTGCCGGCAAACTGGTCGTCAAGCGTCACCATGCCACTGTTGAGCGACATCATGCAGCGACCGAAGGCAGGACGGACCTCAGGATCTCCGGCTCGGAGATCCGTGTTGACCGGCGACATGATAGTGCGCTTGAGTATAGGGAGTACAGGAGGGGGATTTGGGGGGACTGGAGTAGGAATCGAGATTCCAGAGGTGGGGAAGGGGCAGGAGACAGGGGATGAAAAGGTAGCATGAATTTCGAGCACGCGCCAATATGCTCTCGGCGCGCAAGTGCACGAAAACATCGGTGGTGCCCACATGTCGGCCTAAGAGTCCTTATTCTTTCTTTTTTGGAGAGCTCGGCCTTTTTTTCAGGATCTTTTGAGAGCCCGACCCGAGAGTCATAATTGACCTGTTTGGCATTGCGTTACTACTCGGCCCATATTCAACGACAACTCACTGGCCCAAGCAAGTGTACATCATCGAAAAGACAGTGAGCTCAAATTATATAACTTGAAAAAGGAGATATACTCTGAACACTGGAGAATGGTGATGCCCTCATTTAGCCCACCAGTAGTTCGAGACAATAAACAGTTCGAAACAACGATATATACAACATTCAAACACTGACTAATGACTACTACTGACATAAAAAGCAAGACATGATAGTTCCTAAGAAGTCTTGCTACACCACCAAAACGTACCCATCTGCAGCGCTCAGACTCTCGTGATCCAGCCGAGAATGACATTCTAAACAGAAGCAACTATTACATAGAAAGAGTGCCATAGACGAGGATGACCAAATGACAAGGAATATGCATAACAAAAAAAAGAACTACCCATCCAGAACCAGCAGCAAATACAACAAAGTCATTCGAAGAGATGATCCAACACCATCATAATTTACAGCCCCGCTTCAGCGACCAGTGATCCGGAGACACCAGTACTCCACCCTTTCGATAAAATAGCCTAGTTACCTATCAACCTGAAGGCTTGAACCACATCACTGCCTGTCGTAATTGAGACATCCAAGGATCAAAGTTAATCCGGATGCCTTTGTCATTCTCACCTTCTTTTGGTTGCAGGCCGTATCATTGACAATCAGGGGAGTTTGCTCCTGAACTCCTAGGGCTCGTCGTGTAGACACAGTTTTCCATAACAAACAGAGCCTCTCTTCCATCAAGGTCCTTTCCAATGGTGTTCTCCTGGTTAATCGGATAATTGAGTCCAAGAAACAGAGAGTGTGAACCAAGGCTGTTTACCCGCCTCCAACTAAAAAATCCTAAAGGCCCCAACAAGCTGGTATCCTGCTCATAGACGTAACAGCCACTGTCCGGATACTCACGTATTACAAGGATCTGGTATACAGTGGGGTTTTTGCAATATAACTTTTCCGTCTCATGTGTCCAAATGATCATCAGCCTTTTGCGGTCGTCTGATCGAGCGAGGAACCAGTTGTGCTTCCCTGTTTTTGGCAAAGGTGGTGTAATTACAAAGGGCAGTAATTGTAGGGACACTGCATCATATCAAAAAGGACAGGCGTTGTTAATGTAAGATCAGCATTGTTCAGAGTACGAGTAGGATAATGCAAGAAACAACATTGATATGTCCTTGTTGGAACTGGGAGGAAACTACACGGAAATGTATACTCGGTTCGAAAATATAGAAGTGCCATGCATGGTTATACTCATGTTATCTCGCAATCGATTCTTCACAGGAAACTACCATGTCATGCTTGTTATGTAACCATGTTCTATCCTCACAAACAAATTCTTCAAGGTAACTAACAGAACATGCATTGTTATATACTCGTGTTCTGTGGGCAAATTTTTTGTGAGAATATTATTCTAGCCATTGATTGCTGAAGGGCGAATATAGGTATGTACACATGGTAAGCATTGCAGGATTTCACTACTTCCAAATATAGAGTTCTCCATATGCACATTTACTTCCCTAATGTATGGTTAGATGAAACCAACAATGTGGTGCATGTTTCTACATCATGAAAATGAGGAAACTAACATGGCCACTGATACACACTCATATTTAGTAGTAGTATATAGATTACTGTAAAATAAGGATAATATCCATATATTCCTAACCGTTTGATTTTTCAGGGTACAAATTGGCTGTAATGACATGGTCAGAATCGCATGAATTAACTCATTCCAAATATAGCTGATTTACAACGTCTCTAATATATTGCCATAGTTCTACTCAAATTCTGCTCAAACAGGGATATGCCAATCATCACAAAAAGTTCAAACAGTGTCATGACGTCATCATTAACATGAGACAGAAACAACTTACATGCACCGTCCCAGCAATACGTGGTGCCATCTGCTTTGTCGATCGTGTAGATGATGCCATTGTGTTTAATAGCATCACAGAAGTGTGTATCAGCTTTGAAGATGATCCACTGCGAGCCGAGTTGTCGGAGTAATGGGTCACGGGTAGGCTAACCCGGGTCCCATAACCTTTCAAGACATCGGGGGCAGGCCGCGCCCCTCAAGCCGACTTCAACCTGGCGACCTCCAGAGAGGCCGAGTCCTAGACGGCGACTCCTAGATAAGCCGACTCCAAGCTGGCGACCTCCAGAGAGGCCGAGTCCTAGACGGCGACTCCAAGACAAGCCGACTCCAAGCTGGCGACCTCCAGAGAGGCCGGCTAGGGAGAGTTGGCCCATGATCCCTTCCTCATCTCGAAGTACGGTGTGGG
>NC_041393.1:23129675-23148190 GCF_002162155.2 Triticum dicoccoides | reverse complement strand
TACGAAGGACCAGCATGGCTACAATGAGTCGTATCGCTGGAAGATCTCCGGCGAGGCGCGGCACTGTTGCCATGCCTGCCCTGACCTCAGCCACAGTGCGTAACACATTGTGCCCACGATGCCGGCCTGCATGGCCCGAAGGTGGCGGGGCCTCCTGTCAGCGGGTGGGCCGAAGGCGGCCTGAGCGCCCCGAAGACGGCCCTGTGGGAGTCGGCCTCCCCGAAGTCGGCCGGCTCCTCCCCAGGGCCCCACGAGCCATTAACCAGATAGGATGGGGAATGGCGACAGTGATTGCCGATAGACGGCGGCACTGTCGCCACGCCCCGATGACCAAGCCTGCGTCATCAGGAGTACCGCCACAGTACCACGCCTGTCCGCGGGGCCTGCCAGACGGCGGGCCCCAGAAGCCGGCAAGAAGGACGGCGACCTGAGAGACAGACGTCTGGGACCCGCGCCCAGCCGGATTACTATTGTACCCCCGGGGGGTAGGCCTATATAAACCCCCCGGGGCACCCATGCAAAGGGTTCAGACCTTGATAGAGATAGACCAGATAGCACAAGGAGGAGGAAGCTAGCCTTGCCCTCTCCTGCCTCCCGATACAGCTCCAGGAGCACCATTGTAGTCACTTTGCCTTAGTGATCATGCAGAGACCCCGTAGAGCAGCAATAGGGGTGTTATCTCCTAGGAGAGCGCTGAAGCTGGGTAAGTTCTGCCGGCGTGCATGTCTTCGCCTCATCCCGCTTCCAGGCACCGGCGACGTTCTACTCGCTCCCACCATGATAAGCCATCCTTTGGCATATGTCGCACCCAACTCCCGACACGAGTTGTCTCCAGCTAAAAAAGGCACCGGCATAAATATAGGCGAGTCCGCGGTCGAACAAGGCAATTAGCTTGAAGTCTGCGTAATTCGCATGTTGTGTGGGTACTTGGCAGATTACAATCTTCTGCAAAACAAGGTCCGTCCAACTGACGTAGTAATCTAGATGTCTTGGACCGCGATGGTAATACTCTATATAATCCAACGGAGGAAGGATAATCTCATGGGAGGTCTGGAAGTTCACGAGCACCAACTTTTTACCGTCTTCTCTGAAGGCAGCCATCCAGTGGGAGTTCATGCCGACCCAGTACATACCTGCCAAGAAGTTTTGGGCGATGGTGATCGGATCGATGTCGAGGGAAATGATGTACGGCGACACACTACATACCTGCAAAGAAGTTTCGGCTAATGGAGATCGGATTGAAGTCGAGGGGCATCATGCACGCCTCCGTATCATGGTGAGTCGATCTCGCGAGACCAGATAGCAGCAAGCAGGGTGTCTTGAAAAGCTTAAGCCTCGCTTCGACGATGGCCGTGTGCATGTCCCTCGAGCATGCAGCCAGCCGCAGGGCGGTCAACATATCCATACACGAACAACAGAGGTCGAGGATGTCACTCGGTAGATTGCTCCAATCGCGGCTCACATGGATGCTGTGCCGTTCACGTTCGGCCATGGTGGAGTTTGGAAGGGGGCTTGATTTACGGGGGAGAAGGATGTCGGTGCTGGAGCAGCTAGCGAGGGAATAGTGGTACTGGGGGAGGCGATGAGGTGACGGTACACGGGGGCACAGTGAAATGGAGACGGAGACGGAGAAGGAGCAGGAGATGGAGATGGAGTGGTGCTATGGGAGCGGAGAGGGAGACGAGGCGAGGCGCCAATGTGCTGTACATCGGCGGTGACAGACTGCACAGTGCACAGGGTGAGGCTGACTTTGGTAACCCGAACACGCCGCCTCACCTAGAGTAGTGTGAGGCGCAGGGTTTTGTCACTTCACTGTGAGGACCGGATGAATAGTACTTTGACCATCAAGTGTACCACAGTTGTACTACTACTACTACTACTAGTAGTAGGAACATGAGTACTCCAGTATTGTATAGCGGAAATAGGTCTCCCGTGCTAGCATGCCTGTTCACTTCATCGTTCAGGTATCATCCATATTGCGAGCATAACCAAATTCTCGTGCATGCCCAATCAATGCCCTACCGCGATGCATGCAGTGGTCGTTCTGGTGCATCAAGGACGGCATGCAAATCGTTCCACCCTTGAGAAGAGGAAAAATGGAAAGGTAGAATGCGGCAGCAGAGGAAGAGAACACTGGCTAGCAAGGCTGGGAAAACCTGATTTTCATAAGGTGACTTATACTCACCTAAACGGAGGCAGTATTCCTTAATCAGAGAATGTTGTGTCTCCCACTCACGCGCTAAAAAAAGCTACGACACATTTTTTCATCTGTTTGCATAGGTCCCACCTATCAGGAAGGATGGGCACGTACACGAACAGGTACGACTCCTCAGTCTACCCGCATAGCCTTTTCGTTTAGTCTACCTAGCCATCTAATCAACTGCCTTCACGCCACTTCTCCCATTTACTTCTCCATCGGGAACCGATTCGCCTCGGCTTCTTCACCTCCCCTTCGTCTTCATTTGCATCCAAACCCCATTGTGTTCACATTGTTTTAACCTCTTTAAATAATCATCTACTACTTCAGTTAGACTAGCCATCTAAACCTAATTCCCCAAACCATAGCACTCCGTTCTAGCGGTTCCAAATGGCGAATGAGATCGAGATGCAGGTTTTTAGCGTCCAACATGTCCTCCTCGAAGGCTCGATGCGCATAGTTGCCACCATCACCATCAACCCAAGGGTTGTTCGGCAGTGGATCAACAATGCATCCAACTCCCTTGAAAAGGTAGAGACGATTGTCATCGGTCTCGACACAGAGTACACGGAGCGTGCCCCTGGGAAAATCCAGCGTGCCGCAGTCCTTCAGCTGTGCCTCGAAGATGATGTTTTGGTGTACCACATCATACACTCGCCCTCCATACTAGGTGAGCTTCACGATTTCTTGTCTCGGGAGGACGTATACTTCTGTGGGGCAGCCATCGAAGGGGACAAACAAAAGCTGGAGCCATACAACCTTGATTCGAAAAGCATCGCTGACCTACAAACCAGAATCAAAATTCATGTAGAGGATTATGCTAAATAGACACCATCCCTATTCGACCTAGCAAATTTTGTGCTCGGTACAAATCTTCAGAAGGGTGATGATACGGTAGCATTAAGGTCGTTTGGATTGCAGAACTATCCATTGACGTACGAGCGGATAAAATATGCTGCCCTCAATGCCCGTGTGAGTTTCGAGATAGCTGCAAGTTCCAAAGAGCTTGTTCTGAAGCAGTCTTCCATAGAGAATGAGAACAACAACAACAACAACAACAACAACAACAAGAAGAAGAAGAAGAAGAAGAAGAAGAGGAAAATGCTGCACCAGCAGGAGGGCATTATGGATGGGCGAACTATTTCCTCTCTTTTAAAAAAATTATTCCCTCTCGGTGTATATTGGTATAGATGGACTATTTCGATGGTGTGCATGTCTTTGGAACAGAGTAGTAGTGTGGGTCCGCTTGACTATAAGGAACTATTTATCTGCATATATAGCTTTCTCTGCTACTCCTTCCAGTGATCGGTATGTAGTGCATGTGTGTGTAGACATGACAGCTTGTCCATGGAAGTTCAACTATGGCGACCATCATGTTTCATCTCGGGATTCCCGCGACGCCTCTCCAACCCACGACACCACGCCCCCCGATGTGCGCCTCACCCCTCTCGGCCGCACCGCCCCTCTGCCTTTGTGTGCATGACATGTGGTCCACCTAAAATGCGGCGAGCATCAAGTTTCTACCACAGCCACCCGCGATTCCCACAACGCCGCTCGAAACCATGAAACCACAGGTCCCCCGACCTGCGGCTCACCCCTCTTTGCCCCACTGCCCCTCTGCCTTCGAGAGCATTACATGTGGACCAGTCACCTATTGGGTCCACATGTTATTGACTCAAAGGTAGGCGTAGTAAGGCGCTGAAGCTCAGTTCCGACGGCCCTGACAGGGAAATGTAACTCCTGCGCCAGGACTTGTGGTGCTCCTGCAGCACGAACTCGTGCCAAACTCAAGATTTGTTTCTTTACTATACATGCACGCAACGATTTAATGGACATTGTAATCTCAACATGTGATGGGGAGCTCTAATTTGAATTTGAAACTTATAAAATGAAAAGATTCAAAACAAATAAACTGGGAGAGAGGGAGTATATCGTAGGATGTGTCCCATACAAAATAAGTCCCCTGGTTTGTCACCGCGAAGATGCGGTTAGAAAGGAGCACATCGTATTCCTACTCGTACGGCAACAAATCGGCCGTAGACAGCATGGTCCGCCTTTGACCGCCATGTGCAAGGTTCGTGATCAAACTCATCTTACCTGCTCATCAAGGAAATCCGAGTGCCCCCCAACGTCGGCATCTCAAGGGGCGTCAACTTGCAACTACGGCCACGCCGCGCTAGAGAGACCCCCAAGGAAACATCCTCGTGCATTCCATGGAACATCAAGATGCATTTGTATGAGTAGTTTATCTTGTGAGAGAAAAGGATGAACGACGGAAGGCCTCTAGAGATAGAGATGGACACTACTACTACTAATGTGCTGGCCCATGCGTTCCAATGGATCCAAACTAGTAGAATAATACTTGTTCACGTGCTTGAAATATAAACACTCTAGTTTTGATATACATGTGTCAGCAGACATGAAAGCTTGTCCATGGAAGTTGAACGACGGCGACCATCACGTTTCTCATTTCTACCACTGCCACACCCACACGCGATTCCCATGATGCCGCTCCAACCCACGACACGACGTCCCCCGACGTGGACATGGATCCTCTGACGTGGCTAGCACTGCCTTGCCTTGCCTTTCCTTCGCTGACAGGTGGGACCCACGCTTATGGGTCCCACATGTCAGTGACAGAATGGTAGGATTGTTCGTGCCCCTCATCCCTCTCAGCCCGACCGCTCCTCTCCCTTTGTGTGCATGACATGCGGGCCAGCTGAACTGTGGCGACCATCAAATTTCTACCACAAACACACCCAATTGGACGCCGTTTGCCTGCTCCGCTGATGTGCTCCAATCCGTACTCCCGCACCATCGAATTTTCATCCAGCGGCTGTGACACATTTTCATCCGTACTCCGGCCGGTTCATCTCAAACGAGTGAGTCGTGAACCATGCCACCAGCATGAGAATGACATGTGGGCCAGCCACATTTAAGGTCCGCATGTCATTGACTCACAGGCCGGGCACTAAGCCACTGAAGTTCGGTCCCGTGGGCCCCGATAGGGAAATGTATCTCCTGCGACAGGCCTTGTGGTGCTCCTGCAGTACGAGCTCATGCCAAAACTGGAAGTTGTTTCTTACTACTACCAATTAGTACTAGTAAGGTACACGTGCATTGCACGCATGAGATTCTGGTGGTTTGTGCATTATGCTTCTACATGTGGAGTTTTCTGGATTCTAACATGTGGCAAAATCTGGTGGAATGTAAGGTTAGGCAAGTTTGATTAACTTAGGTGAGTGTTTGGTTCAAGCCACACCTTAGGCAAGCCACTCTAAGGCCCCACATGACATACACACAAAAAATGTGGCAAGATTCCCTTAGGCTTGCCAACTTGTGGCTCTCATTTTGAAGAACTAATAACTTTGCCTAAGCTTAGCTGTGGCAAAGTTAGTCATGAATTAAGTTCAACCATGGAGTCTTCTAGATTATACATGTGGCAGAATCTAGTGGATGATATCCAACGGCCAGTAGTGCTCGGATTTGCCATCTTTGGACCAATCTGGTGGCTTCATCCAACGATCAACTTTCAAAGTTTTTCACACACTATATAGGGGGTATAGATATAGATGTGTCGGTCCGTTGCATTGGATCCAAAGTATATCTATTTAGTGGAGTGCACTCTAAACACATTATCTATTTATTTTTCTCTAACCTTCCATAGCCATACAACCAAGCCACATAAGCTTCATGGGTGCCCCCCACATCATATTATTCATACTACGTTGATTGAAAAAAAGATAAATCACCCAAAACAAGATCTTCCCGTTTTCTTCCTACGATGTTGTGCCGTGCACGTATCTACTAGTAGTTGTATAGTGGTAGTACTAGTAATATAGTATTAGGAGTACAAACTTGGTAGTACTAGTAGGAGTAGTACTAGTACGAAATGCTCCTACTCTATCAATGAGCCCTGTCTGACACAAAATTTCTTGGCTTCCGTGCTACAGCTAGATATTCCCCTTGTTTTTATTTTCCAACCCGGCGGCGGGCGGTGTGTCGGTTTGCTCAATGGCGGTCCCACATGAAAGTGAAAATGCTAGGCAGGCAACACGCCTTCCCTAAGCTATGTGTCGTGCCGGATGGGTCGTGTTGTACTCCCGATTCCCGGGCGTGTGGGGGTGCAACGCGAACGCGGCAGGCCTTTTCCTTTTACTAGCAATGTGCCCGTGCGTTGCGACGGATCCAAAGTAGTAGAATAGTAGTATTTGTTCACAAACTTGGAAGAAATCACTATTGTTTTGATATACTCCTAATATATTACTCCCTCCGTATCTAAATATTTGTCTTTTTTGAGATTTCAAATGGACTATCACATACGGATTATATAGACACATTCTAGTGTTTCTAGCAATGCCCGCGCGTTGCATGAAGTTGATGGAAAAGGTAAGCACAACTTATAAATTGACGGATGGAGTACTAGTTACAATGATGCATATAATTAAGCAAAGGGATCGCACATGTCGGTATTGACTAGAACGAGAATGCAACAGCACAATAAGAATTAAGGCCACGATGATGCCATCGCAGTGGTGGTTACAGAAGGCAAGAAGAAATATGGATCCAAGAACGTACGACCTCCTCCTCCTCAACTTAGTGCACCGGGCCACCGACCGGCGGCTAAGGAGCGGTAGCTTTTGTGGCGAGGTCGAGGAGCTTCTCAACAAAGGCATCCAAGGCTTCCAGCAGGTTGAGGAAGGCCAATGTCATAGCGTCCTAACTGGCCTTGTAGATACCTATGTACACGATTTGCTCGTACGCGTGGATGTGCTGGTCGACGAATTCTTGCAGGTCGAGGCGCGTCGCGGCGAGCGCGACCTCCAGGTGGACATTCTTCGTGGCGTCAGCGGGCAGTCGCAGGGCCACCAGTGCTTGAAAGAGGTTCCGACCATGGAGGCCGATTAGGGTGGCAGGCAATGAGGAGCCCGGGCGCGCGGGCTGGAGGAGTATGACGATGTCGTCCGCGAGCTTCTTGAGGACGGTGAACTTGTTGCTGGTGGCAACGATCATCTGCTCCAACTGAGAGTCGTAGTTGGCGTCGAGGGCGGCCATCCACCAGCTGGTCTCCAGCACCGTCTGGAGACGATCCTCGGCGCCATGCCGCAGGCCGGCATCGTGGACCATCTGGCGCAGCCGCTGGCTGCTCACGCGCATCTCCTCCATGGGTCTGGAGCGAGCTCTTTTGCGCTTAGTGTAGGTTCTTAGGCAAATGCTTAGGTGCGTATGATGCGGTAGATGCATTGGAATGGAGGGGCGCCTTTATATGAGGGCAATGAGGGCAAACTACGTTGCATTCACATCGTGCAGCCTCTTTTCCCAGACCTCCTCCCATTACTTCCCTCATGCATTAATTGAAGGAGGATGCATTGGCCATTCAACATATCAGGAACCGCTACTCCCTCCCTCGTCTACATTAAAGCCGTATCGGGAACTATGCCGCGCACTGTCAAATCAAATACTCCCTCCGTCTACTACCTTTGTCCTGGTTTATTAGTCCCCTATGTAGTTTGTGCTAAATTTTGACCAAAGATTTAACTGACAAAATGTTAGTGCATGTTAACAAAAATTATAAGATTGGGTTCATATTCGAACATAGTTTTCAAATATATAATTTTTTGTGACATGCATGAGCATTTTGTTAGTTAAATTTATGGTCAAAATTTGGCACAGATTACAATGAGGACCAATAAACCAGGACGGAGGTAGTAGGTGAGTATTAAGTCATCTTACGAAAATCAAATACTAGTAAACACATTGGCGTGGTGCATTAACTCTCACGTTGTTTCTTATTTTTTGACATAAATAGAGGAATCAACCAACAAGAGATGTGGGGCTTGTATGCTTTTAATGACTTGAGACTATCAAACATGACATGCAGTTGCCAGTTCGTTGCACAAGAACAAATACAACCCACGTCAGCACACACGCATCTTATATTTTTTTTGACTATTTACTGCAAGGTAATAGCCTCACAGTCCTTTATTAAATAAACAGAAGAGTATTAGTTACAACTGTACAAACTTACAAGAAAGGAGGAAAGAAAACTTACAAAGGTAATCTATGCAAGGCCAGCTATCCAAGAAAGAAAACTATCCTTATATTTACATTTAATCCTATGAGACAGAAGAGAGATGTCATGTATGAAGTTCCTCCTCCAAGCTCTAAAAGAAGGTTGCTCATTCCTGAAAATTTTGCCATTCCTTTGTATCCAAATATTCCAAGAGGCAGTGAAAACCACCTCTGAGAAGAAGTCCAAAATCCTTCCGAGCTGCTTGAGCCAAATCATATGTGGTTTGGTTTGGTTGCACGGTCCAAGAAATCCCAAGATAGTTCCAAACCCTTTGACTATAGTTGCAAGCAAAGAAAAGATGAGCCCGATCCTCATGTTGAGCAAGATTGCAAAGTACACAGGTATCATCCTGAATGATCCATTGCCTTCGTTGCATCATATCTCTGGTGTTCAAACGATCCATTAACAAAAGCCAACCAAAAACTTTTATCTTTAGCGTGCATGCACTTCACCAAATCCACTTGAACATATGATCTACCATCAGATGTGAGAAGCAAAAATCATAGTATATCTTTGCCATGTAATCACCAGATTTGGAAGCCCACTTCCAAATGTCCTTAGACTCACCATTCAAACTGATCGAAGGTAGGAGGGCTTGTAATTGTGTAAGCTCAGAAAAAGCCTCCTGCGATAGAGGCAGATGAAAATGATCCAAGATGTCAGACTGCAACATGAACTCTTTTACTGTGATTGCATTGTCCACAGCAAAGGAGTGAAGCCATGGGAAAGAGTCCTGCAATAAGACAGCATGATTTCCCAGCTGCCAACGATCAAGCCAAAATAGAACAGTATCACCAGCATGAACTTGAGGAACCGCTAGGCTGGAGAATTTTGGGAATAACCGCATAATATCACGCCACCAAAAGGAACCACAGACTCTGGTGCTTTGGGGTGGTGATGATGCATAATAGGTGTCCCAGATTAGGGATACCCAAGGCACGTCCATTTTGTTGAAAAACTTGAAAAGATGCTTAATAAGCAAAGCTTCATTTTGGATTGTCAAGTTAAGGATACCCAAACCTCCAAAATCCTTAGGACGACAAACAAGATCCCAAGCAGCCAAAGATTGACGTGGGTTATCCGTGTTACCCCTCCACAAGCACTGCCTCATGATCCTCTCTAGCAGCTGAATCATGCCCTTTGGTAGAGATAAAGTGCACAGAAAATATATTGGCATGGAGCATAGCACAGACTGAACAAGTTGCAGCCGGCATCCTTGGTTAAGCAAGCATGAAGAGGCAGATAAACGGCGCTCGATGCGATCCACCAGAGGCATCAGCTCATAGATAGAGGGCCTAGAAGTTCCCATGGGCAAACCAAGGTATGTGAAAGGCATCGTGCCGACGTCACAACCTAGCAAAGAGCCCACTCTAGTACCTTCTGCATCACTCATGTTCATGGGAATGAGTGAAGATTTGCTAAAATTGACTCGCAAACCCGTTGACTCCGCGAAAGTGACAAGCATTTCCTTAAAAGCAATGAGCTGATCATCAACCGCAGGTAGTACAATTAAAGTGTCATCAGCATATTGTACTATAGGGTAATCATTGGAGTTTGTAGGTATTGGCAGGGTAAGGATGTTTCTAGCGCACATCTCATTGACAATAGACTGCAATAAATCCACTGCTATCACAAAGAGCAACGGAGAAAGAGGGTCACCTTGGCGCACTCCCGTTCTACAAACAAAGTGTTTCCCTGGCACGCTGTTGAGAAGCACCAAAGAAGAACCCGTTGACAAAATAGAATTGATCCATCCAGTCCACCTGGAGGCAAAGCCTTTGCATTTCAAAATTTTGAGAATTAGATCATGCTCAATTGTATCAAAGGCTTTAGTGAAATCTAGCTTGAGAAGAACGATGGGACGCTTGGAGGCTTTGCATTGATGTATATACTCGAAACACCAGGCTAAGCAATCTTGGATGGAACACACCAAAGAAAACCATATTGGTTACGGTGAATGCATCGCAGAATCACTTTCTGATGGCGGTTAGCAAGCAGCTTAGTCAAGAATTTCAAGCATGTGTTGGTCAAAGATATTGGATGGAAGTCATCGACAACCTCAGGACTTAGCTTCTTTGGTATAAGAGTAATTAATGAGGTATTTAAACACTCCAAATTACATTTGCCATCATAGAACTCCTTGACAAGTTGCATGAAATCCTCCTTTAGGATTGACCAACACCTCTTTAAAAACAGCCCAGAAAATCCATCGGGACCAGGGGCACGGTCAGGTGGCATGTTCTTAATGACAGTCTCAACCTCCGAATCAGTGAAGGGCTGAGACATATCCTGAAGACCATCAATTCTTGCAATTAATGTGTCCAAATCAAAACCCATGCGGATTCCTTTTGCATTACCCATTCTTTGGTTAAAATCTCACCAAAACATGCTGGCAAGCTGTTGGTGATCCGAAACCACATCACCACTAGAATTCCTGAGTGATGAGATAGTGTTTCTCCTATACCTTTCTGTGGCCATTGCATGAAATTTTTTGGAGTTTTCCTCGCCAAACTTAATGTTACGTATGGTACAACACTGCTTCAATAAACATACTGCCAATGAAGAATATCTTCCAAATGCAATTTCACAATCCTCCCGAAATTAAACTCAGGCCTTGATAAATTCCTGATCTCCTCCAGCCCATCAAAATAAAGAATGACCTTGCGTAGTCAGCAATTAATGCCTTAATTGTTGACAAATTCATGTGCCATTTCTTGAGCGCAAACCTCAGCGCTTTGAATTTAGAGGAGATATTAAGGGCAGCCGATTTTCTTGCCATAGGTTTTTTCCAAACATGTTCCACACAGTCAAAGAAACCAGGCAAATCAATCCAATAGTTCTCAATGCAAAAAAAAATTGCTTTAGGAATGACAGTAGCGATCGACACTATGCATGGGACATGATCAGAAGCCGTGCGTGCCAGAGGTAAACCAAGTGTGTTAGGATGATGAATGGTACATGCAACAGAAGTGAAAAACCAGTCGATCAGTTCGAGCAGCGGATTAGATTGCATATTCGACAAAGTAAACTGGCGGCCCTTAATTGGTAACTCAATTAGACCTAGGTGCCCAATAACTTCATTAAACAGAAAAATATAACTGACATTACCCCCAGGCAAGTTTCTATTCTCCAACGAACGCATGAAATTGAAATCCCCCAATAACAACCAATTATCATCACAATTAATATCAAGATTATATAACCATTGCACGAAATCATCCCGAGTCGGGCCCTGGCAAGGTCCATAAACTGACACAAGAGCCCATATTTCAGAAGTATGCTTGGATTGGAATTCAATACTGATACCAAAATGCCTTGCTTCAATTAACTTTCCTTCAAAGAAGGAAGAATTCCAGATAACAATCATGCCAGCCGAAGTACCGTCTGAAGGTACATAGGAAAAATTATCGAAACGACGTGGACAGAATTTCCTAATGAACCTATGGTCAATGTGCATGCATTTCGTTTCTTGCAGACAGACAACCGAGCAACCACTTTCATCAATCTTCTGCTTAACTGCTAATTGTCGTGCTTCAGAATTAAGACCACGCACGTTCCAACATAACACCTTCCAATCATTAAACCCTGTCTGATTCATTACAAACCAAAATAGATAGCAGTAGCAAAAGTAGATCATGCAATGACCTACACTGACCCACTAAACAGGAAGGAGATATCCTAAACAGGAAATAGAGTAACAGATAGATGGCATTTAAATAGGTACGCCATAAACCATTATGCCATCCAGGGAAGCTAAGCATCGGAATCCTTGCTGCTGGTGGAAGCAGAAGGATCAGCCTCAAGCTTGTCCTTGGAGATCTTGTCAGCCGCAATTCGAAGGCGTGTTCCAATACACTGAAGATCAGAAATTGGCGTTGGCGGGGGCACAGACATTCCCTCCTCCGGCTTGGTTGAGCTTGTACGACGCTTCTTGAAGGAGGACTGAATCTTGCCTTGCTTGCTGACTGTGCTTGTAGGTTTATGATATCCATCCCATAGAGCACTTAGTCGTGCACTGCGGCGCACCTCAGAGTCAACCATAATCTTAGCAACCTTAGCAGCTTTTGGCTTATGGCCACGTTTGGTACTGACCTCGGGCATTGCAGAGAATTCAAAGGATTCATTGACAGGCTCAGAGAGGTCATCTAAGCCATCAAAGCATAAGGCCCGAGCAACCGACCTCTTAACTGGAGCAATCTGACGAGGAACACATGGAGTTGGATCAGGTGCAGGAAACAGAGAGAAGCTGACATCTTTCCCATCGAAGCAGATATCCCAGGTGCTCTTAGACTGAAGCAGAGAACACAGATTAGACTTGAAGACATACTTTGGTATCTCAGCAGAAAAAATAGCTGGCATGAACTTGCAGAACGAGCGTTGCCACTGCATCTCTGGCGGGATCACTGGTCCATAAACAGTGAGGACTTGCCCAACATGAAGAGGAGGCTGCATTGGGGCACCAGGATGCTGCAATATCGCTAAGTTCTCCACAGGTTGCTGATCATTAACAGAATCATTGGACACCTCAAGAACAATAGATTCCTGCGACTGATTCCCATCCACATGGTTTTCCTCAACAATCTCGTGCTGCACATTTAGATTATCCTGATTAACCTCCTGTTGATGTGGCTCATGCTCCGGAGGAGGAGGTGGCAGCTCATCCCAACCGATCTCAGAAACTCAGGCATAACCCAATTATGGTTATTAAACTGCAGATGCCCAGGGAGTGGATGAGGGTTACCATCAAAGGGCATTGGGTCTTCGTCCGGAGGCAAGATATCGGCAAAGTCAGCAGAGAAGATATAAATCGGAGCAGACCATGAAATGCGAGAACCACCAAAATCAGCAAACTCCCGATATACCACATCACGTGGCACCAATGTCGTTGCCGGAAAAGAAACGTACGCCAGCGTACGAACAAGTAAAGGATCATCCTGATGCCAATGGTGGAAGCGGCCAAAGGTACTGATAGCATCTGCAATATATTAAGTGCGCCGATAATCCAGAGGGATCCCAACAATCATAACCCAACCCCTACAAAAACCCTGAACAACTCTGAAGTTGATTCCTTCGTCGTGCGGCACAAATCTAACAAATCTGTCAATATCTAGCTCGAAGGGTGGGTGATCAACTAGGGCCTGCCTAGCAATGGGACTGCGGAAACGGAAGAGCCCCACACCTTGGATCCATGGCTGAGCATCAAGAACGGCGCGGCCAAGATTGTTAACAAGAAAATCACTAACCATGTTTCTGAAGATAGCAACTTCTTCAGGCAGAGGAGCTGGTTCGACGATGGCAATCGCATATTCCTCATGTTGTCGATCCGGAGCCACAGCAGGAGAGAAGAAAGTGTGCGGCAACCGCCGCGGACCACCATCAATGATCTCGAACCCCGGCGGCACAAGAGGCGTGGGATCAAGGGTGAAGGTAGCCAAAGCAAAGAGAGCCTCGGACGGTGGCGGCGACAGAGCCACAGCAGATGGTGCAGTGGCCAAGCAGGTCGATGGTGGCGATGTAGGTGGAGGTGGTGTGATGGGTGGTGGCTCAGCAGGCAATGGCCGAGATGATGATGGTGTTGCAGGCGCAATGGGACTTGGCAGATACCCAGCATGGCTAGTAGCGAAGGAAATCGAGGCGCCAAGCGAGGAAATCTCAGTTGACCGGCCCGAAGAAGTAGGACTGACTCGCGGGACCCACTTGTAAGATGGAGAATGCGCAGCATCGGAGCATCCTTTTGCACGATGGCCGAGGCGAAAGCATCTACGGCAACGAATTGGACTGGTGCACGAATTAGTGTAATGCAGCATCGATAAACAATTCTGACATTTCCAAACCTTGAACACAATATCATCAATGAGATCATTAAATTGAGCAGCCTCATCCGAAATATCCGGAATATGGTTATCCATAATAGCCGCTGGAGAAATCTCAACTGAAGCACCAGAAAAATCTTGAATATCCTGAGACTGATGGGCCAGAGGTTGGGCCGAGGTATAATCGGCCAAGGCAACAGAACCATTGTAGGCTATGGAGCCATCTTGGGCTGGGGACCCAAACTGAGCTGCGCATGCATGTTGGGCTGTAGAGTCTGGAGCAACGTGTTCAGGTGTGACAGCAACATGTGATGATGCATGCCCAATTCGAACCAAATGGGCGGGTGAAGATCCGGAACTAGCGGCTAGATTTCTGGCATGGACGTTAATCGTTCCAAAGGAGATGGATGGCGTCGCCACCGTCCACTGGAGATCATTCACCGGCGGCGAGGACAAGATCAATCTGTCACGAGGATGCACGTCGTATCCAGCCTCAGATACCATATCAACCAACGATTGGGAAGCATGATACCTATAACCCTTGCAAGCAGGATATTGCTGGAAAGTTGCATATGAAAGCTTCTTTCGCGAAGATGAACTCGATCTAAAAGATGATCTAGCTGGAGGATTATGCATGGCTAGCAACCCCAAGGTCGCACGTTTCTTAGAAGGACTCACTAGGATCCATTCAGCATCGCACTCTTTTTTTAGATCTTAAATTCACGGCCCCAATTAGGATCACCATTTCCCCAAAGATGAAAAAAGCATTTGAATTGTGGGCACGTGAACGACCCCAGCTGTAGAATGCAGAGACCATCTTGCTTGCAAGAGACCAAGAAGGAGAATACCTTGTCTCGGATGACTTGCACCGAAAATTCAATCGCAGATCCACCAATCGCTGATTCCAAGGCAGCCACCACAGAATCATCATTAAGACGGAAAACATGCCTGCTGAAAGACACCACCATAATGAAATGGCCCGTGTCATCTGTGGAATGAATAGATCTCCCACAATGATTGAAAACCTTGTCCGCAAAGATGGCGCCCGCCGAAAAATCCAAGTCCAACGATGATCCACCAGAAGAACCCATATGAGATGGGTATAGGCTTGTAGAACAGAAGCCGCCGGAGCAGATGGGTGGAGGAGAAACGCAAGTCACTGGCTAGAAGAGTAGATCGCCGGAAAACCTAGGCCGGAGGTGGGAGGGGTGTGTGGGTGGGGAGCCATAACCTGCTGCCTCTTCCACACACGCATCTTATAGCATCACATCCAATGGCTATAAAAGATGAATGAGATCAAATTATATCTCATCTAACGAGTTCTAGCAAAACTGTATTAATAATACTTAGTACTCCTGCGCCATGTATCATATATTAGGCTGGTTGTAATGGGGAGTATCATATACTAGTATCATGCATATGATACTAGTGTATGATACTTCATCCGTAATGCATGGTATCATATGTTGGTATCATATAGGACTACATTTATTGCCATGCATGACACAAAGTAGTATATGATACTCAAGCTCCTCTTTCCTCATTTAATTCAATGACACCTCTTCAAAATTGCTTAGTTGGCACGCATGATACTACCTATGATGCAAAAACTGGATGTGTATATGAGGGAATCTTTTTAGACCATTGTCTATATGAATATATAGACATCCAAATATACACATGCTATTGGAGATGCTCTTAGTATCATGTAGTACTTTATTTATTGCCATGTACATGACACATAGTTCACGAGCACTCTCTATATGTACGACCTTTTTTTTAATTTCAAGTTTTGCTCCATGGCGCAATCCATCGATACTACTATTGTACAAAAGTGGAGTATATACATTTTTAAAAGGCTATAGGGCAGGGCAGTCTAGCTCGTTCGGTTTCACGAGAGGCGAGGGCCTTTGTGATTTGACGGCTCATTAATGCTGTCAAATTGAATAGTACTGCGCCGCCCCCTGCATGCCCGGCACCTCCATTAAATCCCTCCATTAAACCCGCATGCAAATCGAGAATCCTACTCCGGCCACACGTCCGTTCATGAGCGGGCCGGAATTAAACGCAACACCGGCCGAGATCCTCCTTTCCGCCCTCCGTTTAAACGAGGCCAGACGCCGGCCAAGCTCCTACCATCCGCAGTCTATTTACACGAGGCCAGACAGACAGCGGGCAAGAATCGCACCCCTCCGCCGCTCCCCCATCTCATCCTTCACCATTTTCTCCACCCTTCCGATGGCTTCCGGTGAGCCGTTCTCTGGCATATTACCCGGCTGGGTGGCCCGCCGAGCCCTCCAGATATGGGCGAGGCCGCTTGGTGCTTCACCAACCTCGCTTGGCCCGACGGAGCCAGTTGCCGCCCCAAGCAGGCGCATGGTTCAGCAACTCGCCGCTCTAGTTCAGCTCGATGAGGAGTGGTGAGTTGCTCCACGCCGGCACGGCGGCGAGCATGCCGGTACGGGCGCCGTCGCTGCCGCGTCGTACCGTGCCACCAGTGTCTGCAATGGCCGCGCCTCCTGTGTCTGTGGGCGTGCCTCCCGTGCCTGCGGTAGCGCCATGCAGGCAGAGACAGAGGCCGGGGCGTGGAGAGCGACGAGTCGGTGGCCAGCTTCTCCGTGTCCGCCGCCATCATCGAGGAGAAGTATAACACGGGAGGCCGCCGCCACTTGGGACCCATGAAGGCCACCGCCGAGGCGACGACCACGGACTCAGGTGGTTTCTTGGCTGCTTCGTCTCTTCTGAGGACCTTCATTGACCCCGCATGTGTCTGACGGACATGGGGAAGACAAAGGGATCCGCGGGCGGCCATTTAGAACTAAAATAAGTCTAGATATATCCATTTCTAGGACAAGTATTTCCATACGGAGGGAGTATTAATTATACAAGAGAGTCGGATTGGCACCTCTTAGTTCATGTAAATGTAATGAAATCCATCATGTTTATATGAAGATCCGGCTTTTTTATACGAAATCCTTCATGCTTATATGAAATCAGTCCATGTTTGCATGAATTTCGTCTAGTTGGTTAGAGTTTTAAAAATGTATGCCGCTGGCATTTGATGTCGTCCTCCGCGGAAGGAAGCGGGAGGAAATTTGCCGGCTGCCGTTGGATATGCTCTTTATGCTGAAAATAATACAGTGACATCCAATCCATTTGAGTTAATTTCCTGTATGATTGTCCCTCTATAAAAAGTTAATTGCATGTACAGTGTACACGTGACTTGCAGGGTGGCTACAACTTCGTACAGAAAGTTAAAAAGAAACAAGTCCATCCTTAATATTCTAAGTACTCTGTGGGTTCCACTGTCAGTACAGTAGCAAAAGAAGTATATATTAAATAAGTAGAGTAATATATAATATAAAAATCTAAAGTTAAAAGACAGAATTCGAACTCATGTCATTGCGTTGCGAGCATCCGGCGCTAACCAGCCCATCACATTTTTGTTCTAGACCATGCTGGAGATATATCTCCATGTCTACTCTTATATTTACTCCATTCGTTCCTAAATATTTGTCTTTTTCAGATTTCAAATGGACTACCACATACGGATATGTATGTAGACATATTTTAGAGTGTAGATTCACTCATTTTGCTACGTATGTGTTTTCAGGAAGGGGTCAGATTTGTTCTTGATTTATTTATGAGGTATCCAGATGGCACTGCACCGCCAAGAAAAGAGGGTAACATCAAAATTATGGACTACTTTTTTGAGTATGTTGGTAAGGTCCGGTCATAGTCACTTGTTGAAATCTCTAAAAAGACAAATACTCCCTCCGTCCGGAAATACTTGTCATCAAAATGGATAAAAGGAAATGTATCTAGACATATTTTAGTTTTAGATACATCTATTTTTATCCATTTTGATGACAAGTATTTTTGGCAGACGGAGTAGAAAACGGAGTTGGTGATGATGGTGTGCGTGCCATCCTGCAATATAGGCCATCGGATTTATATCTAACGGATAGGAAAGAAACTATGGCAAATTTGCAAAAATATACCCACACGTCTCTCCACGTTCGCAAATAAGGCCTTCCCTCGTTCAGCCTTATCTCTCACAAGATAAACTACTCATACAAATGCATCTTGATGTTCCGTGCAACGCACGGGCAGCTAGCTAATTTCTTTTAAAATAGTTGTTGCGATAATTGGGTTGAAGTGATATATTTTATGTCTGCCCCGAATGATTTCAGATTCACTAGTAGTAACAAAGAAAAGGTTGCCTTGTTAATTAACAGAAAATAGGGTGAAAACTATCACATGAGGCCGGTAAAAACAAGGCACACTAGGTTCAGCGACATCGTCACTACAGCTGTGCGCGCGCGAGAAGTCTACATATCGAGGGGGCTACCAATCGAGGCACCAAGACACAATGTTTGAGAGAGAAACCAATTGACAGATTATGATCAGATCGAGTTGTCACCCTTCTGCT
>NC_041393.1:23029430-23129173 GCF_002162155.2 Triticum dicoccoides | reverse complement strand
GCGGTAGGCACAGAGGCACAACTAGCGAGTGTGTGTGTGTGTGTGTGTGTGTGTTTGGAAGAGGAGTAGATAGATTATTATCAAGATCCATGTGCCACCCTACTCCTTCGGTGCAGGGTAGTGTGTGTGTGTATGTTTGAGAGAGAATCCAGTCGATAGATTAGTATCAAGATCGAGGTGTCACCCTACTCCTTCAGTGCCGGGTAGTGTGTGTGTATATGTTTGAGAGAGAAGCCAGTCAATAGATTAGTATCAAGATCGAGGTGTCACCCTACTCCTTCGGTGTTGGGAAGTGTGGGTGTGTGTGTGGGGGGGGGGCAGTGACACTCACATATCTCCACTCTTATAAAAAACTGAGTTGGTGATGATGGTGTTCCTGCCATCCTGCAATATAGGCCATACGATTTATATCTAACGGACAGGAAGGAAAATATGGAAATTTTGCAAAAAAGATACTGAGGGAGTCCTGGACTAGGGGGTGTCCGGATAGCCGGACTATCATCATCGGCCGGACTCCAAGACTATGAAGATACAAGATTGGAGACTTCGTCCCGTGTCCGGATGGGACTTTCCTTGGCATGGAAGGCAAGCTTGGCGATACGGATATGTAGATCTCCTACCATTGTAACCGACTCTGTGTAACCCTAGCCCTCTCCGTGTCTATATAAACCGGAGGGTTTTAGTTCGTAGGACAACAACCATTACAACAATCATACCATAGGCTAGCTTCTAGGGTTTAGCCTCCTTGATCTCGTGGTAGATCCACTCTTGTACTACCCATATCATCAATATTAATCAAGCAGGACGTAGGGTTTTACCTCCATCAAGAGGGCCCGAACCTGGGTAAACATCGTGTCCCTTGTCTCTTGTTACCATCCGCCTAGACGCACAGTTCGGGACCCCCTACCTGAGATCCGCCGGTTTTGACACCGACATTGGTGCTTTCATTGAGAGTTCCTCTGTGCCGTCACCGATAGGCTTGATGGCTTCTTCAATCAATAACAATGCAGTCCAGGGTGAGACTTTTCTCGCCAGACAGATCTTCGTGTTCGGCGGCTTTGCACTGCGGGCCAATTCGCTTGGCCGTCTGGAGCAGATCGAAAGCTACGCCCCTGGTCGTCAGGTCAGGTTTGGAAGCCTAAACTTCACAACAGACATCCGCGGAGACTTGATCTTCGATGGATTCGAGCCACAACCAAGCGCGCCGCACTGTCACGGTGGACATGATTTAGTTCTGCTACCGGATAGTGCCCTGGAGGCTGCACACGAGTCCGCTCCGACCCATAGTTCGGAGCCGACCGCGCAGATCAAGGACAGGTGGCTGGACACCGCCTCGGGGGCTGTGATCTCTACGGTGATGGAGCCGAACACTGACCTTGTCCCTTGCAAAGATCATGACTCCGAGGCGCCGGACTCCTTGCCGGACTCCGAACCTCTGCTCCCCTGCCAATCAAATCCGATTGGGCGCCGATCATGGAGTTCACCGCTGCGAACATCTTTTAGCACTCGCCCTTTGGCGACATCCTGAATTCGCTAAAGTCTCTCTCTTTATCAGGAGAGCCCTGGCCGGACCACAGTCAGGACGGTTGGGATGCGGACGACAAAGAAATTCAAAGCCCTCCCACCACCCACTTTGTAGCCACTGTCGACGACCTAACCGACATGCTAGACTATGACTCCGAAGACATTTACAGTATGGACGACGATGCCGGAGACAATCAAGAACCAGCACCTACGGGGCATTGGAAGGCCACCTCCTCATACGACATATACATGGTGGACACCCCAAAGGATGGAGATGGCGAAGAAGAAGCGGAGGCAGATTCCTCTAAGAAACAGCCCAAGCGCCGACGTCAGTGGCGCCGCTCTAAATCCCGCCACAGCAAGAATGGAGATTCCGGCACCGGAGATAATAACACCCCAGAAAGTGCCGAAGACAACCCCCTCCAGCAAGATTCAGCGTAGGAGGACGGAGAAGCCAGCCCTCAAGAGAGGGCGGCAGAGGAGGAGATTGAGGATGACAACTACATGCCTCCCTCCGGAGACGAGGCAAGCCTCAACGACGACGAATTTGTCGTGCCCGAGGATCCCGTCGAACAAGAGCGTTTTAAACGCAGGCTAATGGCCATGGCAAACAGCCTAAAGAAAAAGCAGCAACAACTTCAAGCTGATCAAGACCTGCTGGCCGACAGATGGACCGAGGTCCTCGCGGCTGAAGAGCATGAACTTGAACGCCCCTCCAAAGGCTACCCAAAACGCAAGTTGCTCCCCCGATTAGAGGAGGAGGCATACAAACCTTCATCACCAACGCATAATACGGCTGACCGACCACCTCGTGGCCACGATAGAGAGGCATCTAGACCCTCCACCAGAACCGTACCCCGGCACCGCTCGAAAAGCGTGAAGCCACGGGGGAATGCATCGGACTTGCGAAACATATTGGAGGACAAGGCAAAACAATCAAGATCTATCTATAGATCACGCGGGCGCCCCACGATCCACGAGATTATCGTCGCGCCAGACACAGCAACTCCGGCCGGGCCGAACACAGCAGACACAGCTCTCTTGAGCTACGTCGTGATATTGCCCAGTATAGAGGCGCCGCACACCCACTATGCTTCACAGATGAAGTAATGGATAATCAAATCTCCGAAGGGTTTAAACCCGTAAACATTGAATCCTACGATGGCACAACAGACCCCGTGGTTTGGATCGAAGATTATCTCCTTCATATCCACATGGCCCGCGGTGACGATCTACACGCCATCAAGTATCTCCCACTCAAGCTTAAAGGACCAGCTCAGCATTGGCTTAACAGCTTGCCAGCAGAGTCAATTGCGTGTTGGGAGGACCTGGAAGCCGCATTCCTCGACAACTTCCAAGGCACATATGTGCGACCACCAGACGCCGATGACCTAAGCCACATAATTCAGCAGCCAGACGAATCGGCCAGACAATTCTGGAGACGGTTCTTAACAAAGAAAAATCAAATCGTCGACTGTCCGGATGCAGAGGCCCTCGCAGCCTTCAAACATAACATCCACGACGAGTGGCTGGCCCGGCACCTAGGATAGGAAAAGCCGAAATCCATGGCAGCTCTCACATCACTCATGACCCGCTTTTGTGCGGGGGAGGACAGCTGGCTAGCCCGCAGTAACAACCTCCGTAAAAATTCTGGCAGTCCGGACTACAAGGACTGCAATGGCAGGTCGCGTCGCAACAAAGACAAACGCCACGTTAACGGCAATAACACTGAGGATACGGCAGTCAACGCCGGATTCAGAGGCTCAAAACCCGGTCAGCGGAAAAAGCCATTTAAAAGAACTACTCCGAGTCATTTGGACCGAATACTCGACCGCTCTTGCCAGATACATGGCACCCCCAAAAAGCCAGCTAATCACACCAACAGGGATTGTTGGGTATTTAAGCAGGCAGGCAAGTTAATTAACGAACACAATGACAAGGGGCCGCATAGCGATGACGAGGAAGAGACCCGACAACCGAACAGTAGAGGACAGAAGGGTTTCCCCCCACAAGTGCAGACGGTAAACATGATATACGCAACCCACATACCCAAGAGGGAGCGGAAGCGTGCACTTAGGGACGTATATGCGATGGAGCCAGTTGCCCCGAAGTTCAATCCATGGTCCTCTTGCCCGATCACTTTTGATCGAAGGGACCACCCCACCAGTATCCGCCACGGCGGGTTCGCCGCATTGGTCTTAGACCCAATCGTCGATGGATTTCACCTCACTAGAGTCCTGATGGACGGCGGCAGCAGCCTGAACCTGCTTTATCCGGATGCAGTGCGCAAGATGGGCATAGACCCCTCAAGGATTAAACCTACAAAGACGACCTTCAAAGGCATCATACCAGGTGTAGAGGCCAATTGTACAGGCTCAGTCACACTGGAAGTGGTCTTCGGATGCCCGGATAACTTCCGAAGTGAGGAGTTGATCTTCGACATAGTCCCGTTCCGCAGTGGCTATCATGCCCTGCTCGGACGAACCGCGTTTGCAAAGTTCAACGCGGTGCCGCATTATGCATACCTCAAGCTCAAGATGCCAGGCCCTCGCGGAGTCATCACGGTCAACGGAAACACTGAACGCTCCCTCCAAACGGAGGAACATACAGCGGCTCTCGCGGCAGAAGTATAGAGCAGCCTCTTAAGGCAACTTTCGAGTCCGGCTGTTAAACAACCGGACACGGCCAAACGCGCCCGGAGCAACATACATCAAGACCACCTGGCACGTTCCGAGCATAAGTAGCAGTGCGGCCCCAACCCCAGCCCTTGCATGATTGCAAGACCAGCTATCCGCGTACATCATTATGCTCTGGAGATACCATGGGCATCGGGGGAGGGGCTCGACCACGACAGGCCCAGAGTGCGGCTCAACCACACCAGGGGCTCCCATGTGTGTCATTCTTTTTCTTTTCCTTTTTCTTTTTTTCCACAGGACTCCGTTTGTCAGAGACCCTGTCCGGCGGCGAATCTGCCGAACTCACGATGCAACAGCCAGGGAAGAACGAAGGATACGACGAACAATCAGGTGGTCTCCATTACGAGCATTAAATCTGTTAAATACACCATTCCGCAGCCTACCCCTGGAGGGGGACATGTCTAATAGTCCAATCCCTTGCCTACCGCACTATTTGTATCGTTCTGCACTCATGGGAGAATTCCTTGAGTGAACAATGCATGACTTTTCGCTTATAATTGCATTCCTTTTTTACATATATGTTCATTTATTGCATCCGTACACTTTGGTACGGCCGAATACACTAGGGGATTATGTTCCCCGCATTATGGTGTTACAAGTCCGAACACTTTCACAAGTGCGGCACCCCAAACTTATAGCATTATATGAATCGGCTCCGAATCATGTCTTGGGTCAATAGTTGGGTTTTCCCGGCTCCCATGTTTTGGTACCTTACCTTCCGTTACATCGGCTAAGGTAGCACTGGGAGAACCACTGCGATTGCGCGCCAGTTGAGCTGGGTTAACGCCTCAGTGGAGAAAGCTAAAACTGATCGTCATGATAAGGCGAGAGCTGGTCGCTGTTCGAGAGGTTTTTTCGAGTCCCTAAAGACTTATGCCGCTTAGAGCGATGAGCCGACTAATAGTCCGGCCCAGGCGTGGATAGCGCCCCAAATTCGGCCTTCGGAACACTAGGGGCTTCGCCGAAATTTAAAATTATAGAATTCTATGGCTAAGTGAGAGTGTTCAAGCATTATAAGTCCGGTTGCCTAGTTCGTTGTGTTGAGCGCCTCCCTAGATGGACCCAAATATGGGAACAAGAGTGCTCAAATTTATCTCGAACACCCCAGCACTCGTGGCATGGGGGCTGAAGCCGACGACTTGCCATCTCTCAGATTTGATAAACGGCCAAAGAGAAGGTAATATTTTAAATAAATAAGCGTTGCTTAGTGCATATGAACAAAGTTTTCAAGCGCACAGGATAACACATTGCGAGTCTACTCCAATATTACATCTTTGGGGCACTCGTCCGCAATCTTGCGGGGACCCTTCAGGACACTCTTATAGTACATTTCGGGCGTACGATACTCCTTGCCTGCTGGCGGCGCGTCTGTCAGAAGCCTCTCAGCATCCAGCCTGCCCCAGTGCACCTTTGCAGGGGCAAGGGCCTGACGGGCACCTTTGATGCAGGCGGAGCGCTTGATGACTTCCACCCAAGGCACGCATCCACCAGCCGCCGCACGAGGCCGAAGTAGCTCCCAGGCATGGCCTCTTCAGGCCACAGCCGGACTATGAGGCCCTTCATGGCCTGCTCGGCTACCTTGTGGAGCTCGACCATCTGCTTCAGCTGGTCGCTAAGGGGCACCGGATGTCCGGCCTCAGCATACTGAGGCCAGAAGACCTTCTCCGTTGAGCTCCCCTCCTCGGCCTGGTAAAATGCGGCGGCATCAGACACGCTGCGAGGCAGGTCTGCAAACGCTCCTGGAGAGCTCCGAATCCAGGTAAGTAACAGGTAATTCACACTCACATGCTTGCTTTGCATGAAAAATGCCTTACCCGCCGCTATTTTCTTCACCGCCTCAATCTCCTGGAGGGCCTTATGGGCCTCGGCCTTCGCGGCTTTGGCACTCTCAAGAGCCGAGGCAAGCTCGGACTCTCGAGTCTTCGAGTCGCACTCCAAACTCTCATGCTTTTCCATGAGAGCCTGGAGCTCTTGCCGCACCTCCGCCACCTGCGCCTCCTGTCTCTCTCGCTCCGCTCGTCCCGCGGCCGCATTACGTTCGGCCGTGGACACGGCCTCCTTCAGGGTCGCCAACTCGTTCGTGGCCCCTGCAGTGCCCATGTTATCCTTGTTATTTCTATTGCAACCAAAATCCTTTTCTGTAAGGTACAAATTTAATTCGGTGTTACTCACCTTCTTTGTCCTCGATCTGCCTCTTGGCAAGGCCGAGCTCGTTCTCGGTCTGCTCGAGGCTCTGCTTCAAAGCACCGACCTCCGCAGTCAGTGCGGCAGAGGTCAGCAGCGCAACCTGCAATCCCATATTGACATAATTTTTAGAACTCCTGCGTATATCTTTTTAGATCCTCAGACCGGCTTTTCTTTCCGAACACCGAACCGAGCATCAGGGGCTACTGTCTATGCGGTATTACATTACATATTAAAAAAAATCTTACCTCAAAGCCTGATAGAAGGCTGCTGCAGGCCTCGGTAAGGCCACTCTTGGCGAGCTGAACCTTCTGAATCACCACACTCATAATAGTGTGGTGCTCTTCCTCGATGGAAGCGCCGTTGAGCGCCTCCAGCAATGAATCCGGCGCCTCCAGTTGGACGGAGGCCGCCGGTGCCACGGTCTTGCCCTTCTTACGAAGGGGCCGCCTACCGGACTCCGGAACCACTGCGGGGTCTGGGGTGGAGTCCGGAGCGAAGTCCGGGAGACTGCCTTGTGGCACCTCCGGAGCCTCACCCTCCTGGCGGGTCCCCTCCTGGGACCCCACTTCGGCGTCCTCGGCGTCACGAGGGGTGGAGGCGGTCGGAATGGAATCCACGTCCGACGGAGCCAAGGACCCGCTCGAAGAAGCGGGAAGATCATCCTCGGCCAGACTACAGGTTGTATGCGGCATTAGAAGGACACTGTGTCGCGAAAAAGAGAAATTATAAATCATGCAGGAATCCGGATACTTACGAACTTGCCAGGGGCTTGGCCCTTGAGGGCCACCCATCATCGCCTTCGTTGGCTTTGGCGGAGCTGTCCGGAGGAAGGGTCCTTCCCCTCTTGGACCCTTCGGCCTCCCCCATTAGGGAAGCCTTCCTCTTCCTCTCTCCCCCCTCCTGGGGAGAGCCCCCTCTCTTCTCCTCGTCCTCGGGGGCGGAATCCGCCTTGGAGTCGTCGGACACCTGAAAACGGGAACTCTTTCAAGTACCCGTGGCCTCCTTCTTGGCCTTCTTCTCCGGCACCACATGTGGTGCCGGAACCAGTAGCCCCGCTAGACGGGGGTCTACTGGGTCTTCTGGCAGGGGAGCCGGACAGATAATCTACTCGGCCTCCTTCATCCAGCCCTGTCAAAGGAAAAGGGGAGATTAGATCCTGCATAAAGTCGAACTATTGAAAACAGGTGTCCCATAAAGGGTAGAATTACTTACCTCGTCAGTTGGACGCTGCGAGCGAAATCCGCGATCTTCACTAGCGGATGCAGGAGCTTCGGCGCCCTTGAACATCACCTTCTAGGCAGCTTCGTACGTCGTGTCGAAGAGCCCGCTCAGGGTCTGGTGCTGTGCTGGATCAAACTCCCATAGATTGAAAGCCCGTTGTTGGCAGGGGAGAATCCGGCGAACGAGCATGACCTGGATCATGTTGACAAGCTTAAGCTTCTTGTTCACCAGGGTCTGAAGGCAGGACTGGAGTCCTGTCAGCTCCCCCGAACTACCCCATAGCAAACCCTTCTCTTTCCAGGAGGTGAGCTGCAGGGGGATACCAGATCTGAACTCGGGGCCGCCGCCCATTTAGGGTCACGTGGCTCGGTGATGTAGAACCACCCCGATTGCCACCCTTTGACGGACTCCACGAAGGCACCCTCGAGCCAGAGGACGTTGGGCATTTTGCCCGCCATGGCGCATCCGCACTCTGCTTGGACGCCCTTCACCACCTTCGGCTTGACATTGAAGGTCTTTAACCACAAGCCGAAGTGGGGCTGGATGCAGAGGAAAGCCTCGCACATGACGATAAACGCCGAGATGTTGAGGATGAAGTTTGGCGCCAGATCGTGGAAGTCCAGGCCGTAACAGTACATGAGCCCCCGGACGAAGGGATGAAGTGGGAAACCCAGTCTGCGGAGGAAGTGGGGAAGGAATACGACCCTCTCATGGGGCCTGGGGGTGGGGATGAGCTGCCCCTTGTTGGGCAGCCGGTGCGCGATGTTGCGGGACAAGTATCCGGTGCCGCGTAGCCTCTCAATGTGTCCCTCCATAACGGAGGAGGCCATCCATTTGCCTCCCGCTCCGGACATGGCTGGAGAAGGTTGAGACGAGATGTGCGAACTTGGGCGTTGGAGCTCGAGTGCCCGGAGATGGATAAGCAAAAGGAGGAAGAAGGCGTAGGTAAAGATGGTTGATCTTTATCCCCTTATATATGGGCGGACGGAGGCCATTCGTCCCCACCAGCCTGGTAGAACTCGCTTATCCCCCAAGCGCCGCAATCAATGGCGCGGTTGGGTTACCCACGTCCGTATTGATGGGAATCCCGGAATAAGAGGAACACGATCTCTGCTTCGACAAGACATGCCAAGGAAACCGCTTCGCTAAACGCGCTGAGGTGGTATAATAATAACAATTCAAGTAAAGGCTTGGTGGTGGTGTGACATCATGACACAAAAGACGCCAGCAGATTGAACCTGTGTGTGTATTATTCTCTCTACGGTGGAATGTGGAATTTATTTTGCAGAGCCGGACACTATCCAGGTGTTCACAATCTTCTATGGATTATTCGGAGAAGGAACCCGCCTTGCAATGCCGAACAGTATGCGCGCCGAACTCATCGTCATTGAAGCCTGGTTCAGGGGCTACTGAGGGAGTCCTGGACTAGGGGGTGTCCGGATAGCCGGACTATCATCATCGGCCGGACTCCAAGACTATGAAGATACAAGATTGGAGACTTCGTCCCGTGTCCGGATGGGACTTTCCTTGGTGTGGAAGGCAAACTTGGCGATACGGATATGTAGATCTCCTACCATTGTAACCGACTCTGTGTAACCCTAGCCCTCTCCGGTGTCTATATAAACCGGAGGGTTTTAGTCCGTAGGACAACAACCATTACAACAATCATACCAGGGTTTAGCCTCCTTGATCTCGTGGTAGATCCACTCTTGTACTACCCATATCATCAATATTAATCAAGCAGGACGTAGGGTTTTACCTCCATTAAGAGGGCCCGAACCTCGGTAAACATCGTGTCCCTTGTCTCCTGTTACCATCCGCCTAGACGCACAATTCGGGACCCCCTGCCCGAGATCCGCCGGTTTTGACACCGACAGATACCCACACCCCTCTCCGCATTTGCAATTAAGGCATTCCCTCATTCATCCTTTTCTCCCACAAGATAAACTTCTCATACAAATGCATCTTGATGTTCCGTGCAACGCATGGGCATCTTGCTAGTAGGGAGAAGGAGTTTGTGTGACACATATCTAGCTATATTAAGGGATAGGTAGATATCATATGTGTGAGAGACATTATTATACTTTGAGACATTAGTGGCTGCGGGTGGGCGGAACTAAAGGGGTGGGCGTGTTAGACATGGAGAGTGTGTGTGTTTCTATGTGAGAGACTTGTAGGACGGGGTAGAAAGACGAATTTAACCCTGATGGAGGGAGAGAAATACACGAAGTGCGCTTGTGTGATTCCGATGCCCACAGGGAAATGAGATATGTATGCGTGTGAGAGAGATTGCACAATTCATTCACGTATCACTATCTAGTGATCGTGGACGTGCATCGCTTGAACATAAGTCAATATCTACTTCGTATCATGGCCAAATGTACAATATCGATTCAACGCTGTAAAGATTGGACACTCACATATCACATTTTTTCTATTTAAATAAACCTTTTCAGTTGTGCATGCCAAAGTTACAGTGATGTTTCTTCAAACAACCAATGTAGCTATCATGCACATGCACCATTGTTACTCTCGCATTCAAATTCATTAGTCTTGGATGATTTAAGTTTCTATTTTGAAGTAATATATGCAATATACATATATGAATTTAACGGGTATGCAATTTATGAAATGGAGGCTATGTAATCATATGAGGTAACACTTTTAAGTAGCTAACTACAATATCCATTTCTTTTTATGCGCCTCTACACTAACACGTCAATGCATTATGTTTAAAGTAAATAACCAATGGCACCAAATTATCTATTTACACGAGAAATACATAGGCTGAGCGTTTGATCCCTTTTTTTGAGAATGCGCCACTACACCCGTACGATTGGCCGCGCCCGTGTGAACGTCCAAGTTATCGGCGCATCATCCCGAGTTATTGTCCTTTTTGCTGGGGTGGACTTCACACCAGTTATTAACTGCTGGCGCGTGCCCCGTGTACACAGTCTAGCATGACCTGCCCGCTAGCACGGTCCAAAATTAGTTGAAACTGGATATGAACGATCCTGCGGGCAACAAAATCTCCCGCCTCCTCCTCATTCGTACTCCCCACCGGAGACGCTTCGTCCACACACCCCGGAGCCACCCCACCGATGCCCCTGTCGACGACCTCTGATCCTCTTCGCCGACACCTTCGTCAACCCTACCGGAGCCGCTTAGCCGACACCATCGTCAACCCTACCGGAGTAGCTTCGCCTATACCATTCTCAACCCTACCGGGGCCGCTTTGCCAACTCACAAGTCCACGGCCTCAGATCCGCTTCCTCGCACCCTCATCCAACCTACCGGAGCAGCTTCTGACGCCCTGTCCATGGCCGCAGATCTGCATCGTCGACACCACCCTTAACCCAACCACCGAAGCAGCTTCTAACGCCCCGTCCACGGCCGCAAATCCGCATCGTCGACACCATCCTTAACCCAACCACTGGAGCAGCTTCTGACACCCCGTCCATGGCCGCAGATCCGTGTCGTCGACACCATCCTAAACCCAACCACCGGAGCAGCTTCACCTACGCCCTCGTCCACGGCCACAGATCCGCTTCGCCCACACCGTAGTCCACCCCATCGGAGCCGCTCCACAAACACCCTACTCGACGGTTCTAGATCTCCTTACCGGACCCGACAGCCAATGCAGCTTCATCACCCTCGACGTTTCTAACCTGATTCCCACCGCCTGGAGAGATGCCAAGCACCCTCCACGACCTAGGTACATGTCACCTTTAAACTCGTCCAGCATCACCTGCCCGATGCACTTCAAATATACTAACCGGTCGATGTTACCTGTTATGCAGCTGGAAAGAACTACAAGGACAATGTTTCTTCTGGATCTAATAGCTTGGTGAAAGCACAAGTGCTCCCTAGGTGGTTTTGGTAATTAATGTCAACATATCTTTTGTTGGACTAACACTTTTATCTAGTATTTTTCAGACAAGTTCAACATTGGAGTGGCATGGACTAAAGGACGTGGGAACTCCTTCAAGATGCTAAGGACAAAGGATTGGCTCAAGCTCATTAGCTCAAGACTCTTCATTTTATATTTTAGTGATCGAAGATCACATTGAGTCTACAGGAAAAGCCAATACTATCAAGGAGGGATGAGGTGTTGCTTAATGAGCCTCTTGCTTCATGTGCTTAGTGATATGCTCCAAAACCCTCAGCTACTTTCTCACATCCACAAATGACCTAAACCCAAAGCCCAAATCAGTCATACCGACTCTTTCTATCCGGCGCCACCGAGTTTGGATGTCTTAGCCACTGCCACAAACCCTAGGCAAATCGGTCTTACCGATAGGGATCTCGGTCTCACCGAGATGGGGTTGTAAGATCTCTGTGTATGTCCATTATCAAAATCGGTCTCACCGAGTTTGAGCAATCGGTAGTACCGAGATTACAATGCAAACTCTCTGGTTAACTTATTATCAAAATCGGTCTCACCGAGTTTGAGTAATCGGTCCCACCGAGTTTGCCTGACCAACTCTCTGGTTAGCTAATTACCAAAATCGGTCTTACCGAGTTTGTGTAATCGGTCTCACCGAGATTACATTATGCCCTAACCCTAACCATATCGGTCCTACCGAGTTGCATTTTCGGTCCCATCGAAAATCCTAACGGTCACTAGGTTTACTAAATCGGTCCGACCGAGTTTGTTGATTCGGTCCCACCGAGTTTGGTAAATTGTGTGTAACGGTTAGATTTTGTGTGGAGACTATATATACCCCTCCACCTCCTCTTCATTCATGGAGAGAGCCATCAAACGAAGCCTACACTTCCAACATCCTATTTCTAAGAGAGAACTACCTACTCATGTGTTGAGGTCAAGATATTCCATTCCTACCATATGAATCTTGATCTCTAGCCTTCCCCAAGTTGCTTTCCACTCAAATCTTCTTTCCACCAGATCCAAATCCTATGAGAGAGAGTTGAGTGTTGGGGAGACTATCATTTGAAGCACAAGAGTAAGGAGTTCATCATCAACGCACCATTTGTTACTTCTTGGAGAGTGGTGTCTCCTAGATTGGCTAGGTGTCACTTGGGAGGCTCCGACAAGATTGTGGAGTTGAACCAAGGAGTTTGTAAGGGCAAGGAGATCTCCTACTTCGTGAAGATCTACCGCTAGTGAGGCAAGTCCTTCATGGGCGACGGCCATGGTGGGATAGACAAGGTTGCTTCTTTGTGGACCATTCGTGGGTGGAGCCCTCCGTGGACTCGCGCAACCGTTACCCTTCGTGGGTTGAAGTCTCCATCGACGTGGATGTATGCTAGCACCACCTATCGGAACCACGCCAAAAACATCTATGTCTCTAATTGCGTTTGAATCCTCCAAAACCCTTCCCTTTACATTCTTGCAAGTTGCATGCTTTACTTTCTGCTGCTCATATACTCTTTGCATGCTTGCTTGCTATGTGTTGTGAATGTTAAAATTGTGCCTTAACTCCACTTAAACTTAAAAGGGCTAAAAAATGCAACTTTAGTACTAAGTGTCTAATCCCCCCACCCTCTAGACACCTCTTCTCAAGGTCCTGCAAGTGGTATCAGAGCATTGGTCTCCATTTCCTTGGTTTAATCATCATTGGAGGAAGATGGATGAGTCTACTTTGGGGAGTCTTAGACATAGAGTGCCTATTCTTGATGGAGAGTATTTTCATGAGTGGAAAAATGAGATGCTTGTAATTTTCAATCAATATCATTTGAACAAGTACATTGCTAGTCCTTGTGCACCTTGTGTTGATCCTATGCATCCTACCCTTGATGAGTCTATTGACATGATTAGGAATGTTAGAACTGTTCATCTTATCACTAGAGGCTTGCCTAGAAACTTGATTATAAAACTGCCTACTCTTGAGTGTGCCTACACTATATGGAAATTTCTTGAGGAACGGTTTCCTGATTATTCTTTGAAAAATCTTGATGAAATTCTTCATAAGTCTATTGCCTTGAGTAAGATGAATACTAGTGATCCTATGTTTGGTGATCGTCTATTTGAGGTTACAAATCTTATGCTTGCCAAAGGAAATGTTGGTATTATTAGTGATATTATTTCCGAAGATATAAAAATTCATAGACAAGATCATTGTCAAAATCGCTCTAATGAAGCACCCTCTCTAGGATTTGATCCACCACATGACGATGTTGAACATGGATACTATGATGAGGATGAGGATGATGACTTTGATCTTGATGATGCAATGAGACACTTTGGTCTTATGGCAAATCTTCAGGGATACATGTCAGGAGGAAAGGAATGGGTTCTTGATAGTGGATGTACCGATCACATGACCGGAGATAAAGACATGTTTCGTGAGCTTGCTGATAATGATAGTCCTCAAAAGTATGTCACCTTCGGTGAAAACTCAAGGGTAAGGTGGTTGGCCTTGGTAAGGTGGCCATCTCACATGATAGCACCATACAAAATGTTATGCTCGTTGAATCTCTTGGATACAACTTACTTTCAGTATCTAGACTTGCTGATTTCAGTTTCAATGTCCTATTTACTGAAGTAGATTGCCAAGTGTTTCATCGAGACAATCATAAAATGGTCTTTACCGATATACGTAGAGGTGATCTATACATTGTTGATTTCACTAAAAAGGCTCAACCTAAAACTTGCTTCATTGCTAAATCCTCAAAAGGTTGGTTATGGCATAGACGACTAGGTCACATTGGCATGAGAAACCTTGGCAAGCTTATTAAAGGAAATCATATCCTTGGTGTCAACGATGTCATATTTGATAAGGATAGACTTTGCAATGCTTGTCAAGTAGGTAAACAGGTTGGAGGAAGGCATCCCGTGAAGAACATTATGACCACAAGGACGCCACTTGAGCTACTTCACATGGATCTCTTTGGTCCCAACTCTTACAAGAGTCTCGGTGGAAATTCTTTTGGTCTAGTTATAGTTGATGATTTTTCAAGATTTACGTGGGTGTTCTTTCTCGATGATAAATCGCAGGTCCAAAAGATCTTCAAAAACTTCACTAGGAAGGCCCAAAATCAGTTTGAAGTGAAGATCAAGAAGGTTTGCAGCGACAACGGAACGGAGTTCAAGAACACAAATGTGGACACCTTTCTTGACGAAGAAGGGATTTCACACGAGTTCTCGGCTACGTAAACACCTCAACAAAATGGAGTTGTTGAGAGGAAGAACCGGACGCTCATCAAAATGGCGAGAATGATGCTTGATGAGTACAAGACGCCGAAGCACTTTTGGGCAGAAGCGGTTGAGACAACTTGTCATGCAACAAATCGCTTGTATCTTCACAAGCTACTCGGCAAGACGGCATACGAGCTCCTCACTGGTAATAAACCCCAAGTTGGATACTTTCGAGTATTCGGCTCAAAGTGTTACATTCTTGATAAGCATCGTCGTTCTAAATTTGCTCCTTAGTCTCATGAAGGTTTCCTACTAGGTTATGGCTCAAACTCTCACACTTATCGTGTCTACAACAATTTCACCCGAAAGGTTGAAGAGACGTTAGATGTGAAGTTTGATGAATCTAACGGCTTGCAAGTATAGCAATTGCCAATTGATGTAGGAGACAAAGATCCTTCGGAAGCATTCCAAGACTTGTCTATTGGCAAGGTTCGTCCAACGGAGGTGAAGGAGAGTACCTCGTCCGTCCAAGTGGAAGCTTCTACTTCATGACAAGGTGAACCAAGAGTTGATACGAAAGCATCCACAAGTGGGACACACCAAGATGAAGAAAACGAGGAAGTGCATCAAGAACGTCAACAACCTCCTTCTCCACCATGACAAGAGAACGACAACGCCAACAATGAAGAAGAAGAAGAAGAAGAAGATGTTCAACCAAGATCCAAGCAAAAGCTTTCACGAGTTCGAGCAAGAATTGCTAAAGACCATCCCGTTGAGCAAATCTACAATGATATTCAAACCGGGAGAATCACTCGCTCTAAAACTCGTTTAGCTAACTTTTGTGAAAACTATTCTTTCATCTCTAGCATTGAACCTATGAAGGTTGAAGAAGCATTGGAAGATCCGGATTGGATAAATGCTATGCATGAAGAGCTACACAACTTTGAGAGGAACCAAGTTTGGACATTAGTTGAGAAGCCCGAAAACAACCACAACATCATCGGTACCAAATGGGTGTTTCACAACAAGCAAGATGAAGATGGACAAGTAGTTCGCAACAAAGCACGTCTCGTCGCCCAAGGCTACACACAAGTCGAAGGTATGGACTATGGTGAGACTTATGCTCCTGTTGCTAGACTTGAGTCTATTCGCATCTTACTTGCCTATGCTAATCACCATGATATCACATTATACCAAATGGACATTAAAAGTGCGTTTCTAAATGGTGAAATAGAGGAGGAAGTTTATGTTAAACAACCTCCCGGCTTTGTCAATCCTAAGAAACCACATCATGTTTACAAACTTCACAAAGCTCTTTATGGTCTTAAACAAGCTCCTAGAGCTTGGTACAAATGCTTAACTAAGTTTCTACTTGGAAAGGGATTTGAAATTGGGAAAATTGATTCTACTCTTTTCACTAAAAGGGTTAATGGAGAACTATTTGTGTGCCCAATTTATGTTGATGATATCATATTTGGATCAACTAACCCTCATTTTAGTGAGAAGTTTGGAAAGCTAATGTCGGAGAAGTTTGAGATGTCAATGATGAGTGAACTCAAATTCTTTCTTGGGTTGCAAATCAAGCAAACTAAGGAAGGAACTTTTGTCTCTCAAACAAAGTACACTAAGGACTTATTCAAGAAGTTCAATATGCAAGAATGCAAAGGTATGTCTACACCCATGCCTACTAGTGGACATCTTGATTTGACCAAAGATGGTGAACCGGTTGATCAAAAGGTTTATCGCTCTATGACTGGTTCATTAATATACCTATGTGCTTCACGTCTCGATATTATGCTAAGTGTGTGCATGTGTGCAAGATATCAAGCTTCCCCTAAAGAAAGTCATCTTAAGGCTGTGAAAAGGATAGTGAGATACTTAATACAGACACCAAATTTTGGCATTTGGTATCCTAAGAGGGCCTTGTCGGTTTCAAAACCGGTGGATCTCGGGTAGGGGGTCCCAAACTATGCGTCTAGGCGGATGGTAACAGGAGACAAGGGACACGATGTTTTACCCAGGTTCGGGCTCTCTTGATGGAGGTAAAACCCTACGTCCTGCTTGATTGATATTGATGATGTGGGTATTACAAGAGTAGATCTACCGCGAGATGAAGGAGGCTAAACCCTAGAAGCTAGCCTATGGTATGATTGTTGTTATATCCTACGGACTAAAACCATCCGGTTTATATAGACACTTGAGAGGGCTAGGGTTACATAGAGTCGGTTACAATGGTAGGAGATCTACATATCCGTATCGCCAAGCTTGCCTTCCACGCCAAGGAAAGTCCCATCCGGACACGGGACGAAGTCTTCAATCTTGTATCTTCATAGTCTTGGAGTCCGGCCGATGATGATAATTCGGCTATCCGGACACCCCCTAATCCGGGACTCCCTCAGTAGCCCCCGAACCAGGCTTCAATGACGATGAGTCCGGCGCGTATATTGTCTTCGGCGTTGCAAGGCGGGTTCTCCTTCAAATTGCATGTGCCTGCCGAATGGTGTCCGGCTTCCTTATAAATGTTGCGCTCCTTGGCTTCCACGTCCAATAATGGCCCTCTTCCACGTGTCGTATGACTGCGAAAAGCTAGGGTATTTTTGCGTCTTACCCCCTAGCCGTGTGAATAAGCCGCCTATAAGAGAGGCGAGGATCTAGATCCAAATCACACCATCCTCCTTCCGCAAGTACTCATCGAAGCGCCTCTGACAAAAATCCATTCCATCATGGATAGTCGAAGCGGCTCCTCCTCTCGTGCTCCCAGCCCTCAGCCAGGAGATTGGGGGAGATGTTCAGTTCCACACAGCGAGCTAGTGACGCTCCAAACCGAGGGATATCTTCCCCCAGCCTTCATGGTTCCGGTTCGAGCCGGACTGGCCACCTACAGGGGTGGAAAGCAGGTGGAGAGCATCCCCAATTCCTCCAAAGGAGAGCGGGTATGCTTCGTCCCTTATCTAATAAGGGGACTCGGATTTCCCATACATCCGTTTCTCCGGGGGCTCCTGGAGTTCTATGGACTCCAGCTTCACCACCTAACACCTGCCTCTATTTTGCACATCGCGGGCTTTGTAGCTTTTTGCGAGCTGTTCCTGGGCATCGAGCCCCATTTTGCGCTGTGGAAGAGATTGTTCTGCCTCGTTCCCCGCTCTCACGAGGGGTCGATATATCAAGTGGGCGGAGCCGAAATATGGCGCATCGCCGGGACCAGATATCTATACGGAACCCCGAAGAAGGAGTCCGAAGACTGGCCTTCGGAATGGTTTTATATGGAAGATGCCCCACTGCCGGATCCAGTTCGGATCGGCCTCCCGGAGTTCAGCAACGCTCCCTTGAAGAAACGCCTGAGTTGGCGCCCGCGGAGCCCTCAACGGGAAGATGATGGGAGCGTCCAATATCTGATGGGCCAGATAAGGTTACTGGCCCACTCCGGATTGACCATGATTGGAGTCATGGACACATGCATTATGTGAGGGGTGCAGCCGCTCCAATATAGGGGCCGCCCCAAGTGGGATTTCAACGGGGAGGATGACGCCACCTGTCATGGCCGCAAGGGGCCGGGATCGGCCGTCGATCTGGTGAAGATCCTGTCCGGCTTGTACAAGGGGGAGAAGGAGGTCTTCCTCCGCATGAGTCCATTGAACGGATTCTCCATGAATAACCCTTGGAGCTGGGTAAGCGCACGTTTATCTATCCGATCCATATTCCCAAAATCAAGTGTCTCACTTTGTGATTTTGACGCAGGAGCTGCGCCGGGACGTGGAGGGCACACAAAGCCTGACTCCACAACCCGAGGATCCGAGACGATCCCATGATCCGGCCTCCGAAGAGGATCCGGACATAAAGGTGGAGCTGATCGACGGGGTGTTCCACCAACTTAGCATGGACAATGCTCTAGTCGCCATTACGGCTGACTACCCCGGTTTATCTCCGGCTTCCCAGGTGACTACTACCGGAGTCCTGACACCATTACTTGGTCCATGCTTATTTCTAACCACCGTGTACCAACGGTGCTTCGCAGGAGGCGCCTTTAAGGCGGGAAGCCGAACCCGCGGCGGCTGACCAACAAGGGTCAGTTCGGCCCAGCAGGCGGAAGAGGAGTGCGGCGCGAATCGAAATGTCGCCGCAACAGTACGGCGCACCGCCATTTTTAAGGGAAAGATCCCTAGGAGGTATATTAATGCTCATGATTTTCCAGGAGAAAGAGCGCTCGCCGGACAGTGTCCGGAGAGGTTGCCAATCAAGCCTCCGCCAGCCATGCTCAAACGCGTGGTCCGGAAGGGGAGGCGAACACAAGGCATGAGCTGGATGCTCCTCCTACGGAGGATGGTGACAGGCTGTCCGCCACCAGGTCAGAGGTGGAGAGCGCCATGAATCACAGGCGCCGTCGGACGGTTCTTTGTGACGCGTGTTTCTCTCCGGAGGCACTGAATGCCTTTAATGTGGGAGACGCGCACCTCCGTGCCGCTCGAGATGGCCTAACCAAAGCCACGGAGCAGTATGTGAAAGACATACGGGTGAGGAATTTTAATAGTTATATATGCCAGTAGCCCCCGAGACTTAAAATAGTTAGAATAACTGATTTAAGGATCATTTGTTTATGCAGAATCTTACGGAGAAGAATACCTGTATGTCCCAGGAGCTTCAAGAGTGCAAGGCCCAACTTGAGGCCGCACTAGCTGCCGCAGGGGGAGCCACAGAGACCCCCTCGGGTAATACATACTTCGAAAAGATAAGTAGTTTATGAAGTGCGTCGTGTGCGTAAGTCTGACAATTAAATTGCAGAGGGTGCCGGACTGGAACCGGACAAGCAACATCTGCTACGCCAGCTGAAGGCCGGCGAGAAGGTGCTTATGAGGGTGCAGCAAGAGAGGTACAAACTCCAAGATGCCAACACCTAGCTGGGCGAAGAACTAAAAGATGTTCGGGTCCAGCTGTCTGACTCCGTAAAGGAGAATCGGCGGCTTCGTCAGGGCATTTACAGTAAGTGCTTGAGCAAACTCTTTTGAAAAGAAGAGTTCAGCGAGGAATTCGATTGACAGAAATGTGTTTGTAGGTGTGCTCACGGGTCGTCTGGCGGAGGAAATGCCTGCTTCCACAGGTGACCTTCTTCCCGAGCTGCTGCAACTGCACGAACGTATTCGGCAGGCGATGAGCGTCGTCGTCCAAGCCTTATGGCCGTCTGTCTCCCTACCCGAGGGTCTTGGAGGGCTTGCAGACAAGCTTCAGGGAGTACGGCAGCGCTTCCGTCTGTGGAAGATATCGGCCTGCCGTCAAGGCGCCAGAGAGGCCTGGGCCATGGTGAAGACACGGTACACGAAGGCTGATCCAAACCACATGGCCGAGGTCGGACCTATGGGGCCCGATGGGAAGGAGATCCCTGTGAGCTTAATGTATGGCCAAGTAGAGTTGGCCGCGAAATATTCCCAACGAGACTGTAAACTAGACAGCCTGTTAGATGGGATTGAAGAGGAGTTCAATCAGTCGATTTGACGATGTAATTTTAAAATGACATGTAAAATGCCTTCTATCCGGATTGTAGATCGTTTGTCTTGGCGGACCTTTTCGCTTCAACCTCGGGACCCAACAGTCTGGAGTGTGTCTAAGGGAGTCCTGGACTAGGGGGTGTCCGGATAGCCGGACTATCATCGTCAGCCGGACTCCAAGACTATGAAGATACAAGATTGAAGACTTCGTCCCGTGTCCGGATGGGACTTTCCTTGGCGTGGAAGGCAAGCTTGGCGATACGGATATGTAGATCTCCTACCATTGTAACCGACTCTATGTAACCCTAGCCCTCTCCGGTGTCTATATAAACTGGATGGCTTTAGTCCGTAGGACACAACAACAACCATTACAACAATCATACCGTAGGCTAGCTTCTAGGGTTTAGCCTCCTTGATCTCGTGGTAGATCTACTCTTGTAATATCCACATTATCAATATCAATCAAGCAGGACGTAGGGTTTTACCTCTATCAAGAGGGCCCGAACCTGGGTAAAACATCGTGTCCCTTGTCTCCTGTTACCATCCGCCTAGACGCACAGTTCGGGACCCCCTACCCGAGATCCGCCGGTTTTGACACCGACATTGGTGCTTCCATTGAGAGTTCCTCTGTGCCGTCACCGATAGGACGGATGCCTCTTCCCGTCTTCAAAGATGGTATCTTCGCCAAAGGAGCCTTGGCCGCCGGCCAAACTATCTGGCTAGGCGGTTTTCTCATGACCGCCTGTCCGGCCACCGCTTCGACGATGACCTCTTGGGTCATCGAAAGCAATCTTCACGTCAACTCGGAATTCGCCGAGCAGCTAGATCCAACAGAGCTCTCGTCCGTAAACGAACTCGTGGATCGCATCGCCGCCCTGGGAGTCGCTACAGACTACAATCAGATCGGGCTTAAAACCGATCTGAGAGAGATTAACTCTCCCCAGGTTACCCACCACGTCACGGTGGTAGAGGAACATCGCGGCGATTCTTCTCCTATATTGAAAACTAGTCGTGTCCAGACTACCGAACCCTCCATGCCGGATTCCCGCGGAGGGACGGATTCCGATCAAGCGCTGAACCTAAAGTCAGGCATCAGACCGGACTCGTTGGACAACGTTCCACTTTCCAAGCTTCCGAATTCAGAAACTTCTCGGCCCTCGAGCCTCGAGATGGGTAGGGTTCCGGACTCAATTAGGCCCACCCGTCCGGATATATGCGATCTATGTCTAATCCGGCAAGAGCCAGCTGAAACAGTACATCATTACTGGGCCAGATTCCTCCTGATTATGGAGAGGATAAAGGACTGCCGAGAGGAAAACGCAATCTCGATTTTTTGCAATAATTGCACGGACAAGGGAATCTTGAACGCCGTCAGCCGTCGTGAAATCACACGCTTCGCCGACCTGGCATCCATAGTACGGAAGTACTGTGTGATAGAGAGTTTCCGGAAAACCGAAAATAGGTTTTGGGACAATCCGGCCCCAAATACAATCCCAGTCCGCAACAAAAGGGTGCATTACACTCAGGCACCAGGTACAAAAACCAAAAAATAGAAGCCCCATAAAGGGAACGGAACCGTAGTGGAGGGATGGCTTAGCAGACCCTGTACAATTCACAGTACCGAGGGTGCCACCCCAACACATAGCCTTCGAGCATGTTGGATATTACGGCAGGTGGCCAAAAGTGGCGAGGAGCTTCTAGCCCCGGAAAACCACCCCAACCGTGCCGGTACAGTATCAAGAGTCTTCAAAACTTTCGCATCAAACAATATGCGGAAACGAAAAATCCGCAGCCTCGCCGAAGTCTACCAAGTAGCAACGGCAAATCCTTGGAGCGACGCGGCCATCACCTTCATCGCCAGCGACGAACCTAAATTCCGAACAGCCCGAGCACCAGCCGCATTGGTCCTCAATCCAATAGTGGACGGCTTTCGACTTACCAAGGTACTCATGGATGGCGGCAGCGGATTAAACCTCATCTACGAGGAAACTCTTCAAAAAATGGAAATAGACTGGAGCCGCATTGAGCGAAGCAGCACAACCTTCAGAGGAATAATCCCTAGCCGGGAAGCGCACTCCACCGGAAAAATCACACTTGATGTAGTGTTCGGCTTGCCAAACAATTACAGGTCCGAAGAAATCACGTTTCAAGTGGCCCCGTTCAGCAGCGGATATCACGCTATATTAGGACGAGAGGCATTCACAACTTTTCAAGCCGTAACCCATTACGGGTACATGAAGCTCAAAATGCCTGGGCCCGGCGGAATAATCACTCTCGTTAGTGATCCGGACATAGCACTCTGCGCCGAAAACAAAACAGCCGCATTAGCCCTGGTGGCACTATCCGAAGCCCTAGCGGTAGAGGAACTCACCGCGCTGCGCTCTACGGTGCATAGAGACGATGTGACACTCGATAAGAGATCCAAGTCCACCTCCTTTAAACCAGCGGATGAAATAGTAAAATTCCAGGTCCATCCAACGGACCCGACAAAGACGGCCTCCATCGGGGCGCAGTTGAACCCTGATGTAGACGCCGCACTGCGAGAATTCCTTCGGGAAAATTGGGACATTTTCGCCTGGCATCCTTCAGATATGCCGGGAATCCCACGCAGATTGGCAGAGCGTAGCCTAAATATCCTAAAAGGGTTCAAGCCAGTCAAACAGGCTCTTCGCCGATTTTCCGAACCCAAAAGACAGGCAATGGGGGAAGAACTAGCCAAACTATTGGAAGCCGGATTCATCAAAGACATCAAACATCCGGATTGGCTAGCAAACCTGGTAATGGTACCAAAGAAGGACAAATCCTGGCGCCTATGTGTCGATTTTAAAGACCTAAACAAGGCCTGCCCAAAGGATCCCTTTCCCCTCCCCCGCATCGATCAAATCATCGATGCTACCACAGGGCACGATTCATTGTGCTTCCTGGACGCATACTCCGGCTACCATCAAATCAAGATGGCGTAAGCGGACCAAGCCGCAACGGCATTCATTACTCCATATCGACCATTCTGCTTCAACACGATGCCCTTCGGACTTAAAAACACCGGTGCAACATATCAGCGCATGATTCAGACATGTCTGGCTACCCAGATCAGCAAAACAGTAGAGGCATACGTAGACAACGTAGTCGTCAAAACCAAACACGTCGAAACCCTAGTAGACGATTTGAGGGTCACATTCGACAACCTCCGAGCATATGACATCAAGCTAAATCCGGAAAAATGCGTTTTCGGCGTACCAGCCGGAAATCTCCTGGGCTTCATTGTATCCGGTAGAGGAATTGACGCAAACCCGGCCAAGATCCGAGCTCTATCACAGCTGGATATTCCAAAAGACCTCAAACAGATCCAAAAATTGACTGGATGTGTAGCGGCTCTCAACCGCTTTATCTCCCGCTTGGGAGAAAAGGCATTGCCCCTCTATCGCCTCCTCAGACGCACCGAACACTTCGAGTGGACGGATGCTGCCACCGCTGGACTCGAAGAAATAAAAGCCGTATTGGCAACAAATCCGGTCCTGGCTGCGCCCAACCTGGGCGAACCAATGTTGTTATACATTGCGGCAACACATCAAGTTGTGACCGCGGTACTCGTCGTAGAACGAGAGACAGAAGGGCATAAATTCCTTCTTCAAAAACCAGTGTACTACATATCCACTGTTTTAACTCCCTGCAAGTCCCGTTACCCACACTATCAAAAAATAGCGTATGCGGTGTTCATGGCATCCCGGAAGCTCCGACACTACTTTCAAGAGTGTTCGATAACAGTGGCCTCCGAAGTACCCCTAAATGACATTATAAACAACCGCGACGCGACGGGCAGGATTGAAAAATGGGCCATTGAGCTCTTACCATTCGATATAACTTATAAGCCCCGGCGAGCTATAAAGTCGCAAGTTTTGGCTGACTTCGTCGCTGAGTGGACTGAAGCCGAACTCCTTAAAGAGTACGATGCATACTCCAACTGGATTATGCACTTCGACGGCTCCAAAATGTTGGCCGGATTGGGGGCTGGCGTCATATTGACGTCCCCAACCGGGGACATAGTCCAATACGTACTTCATATAATGTACACGGACTCCAACAACGCAGCCGAATATGAGGCCCTCTTACATGGCCTCTTGATGGAAATCTCCATGGGCATTCAACGCTTAGAGGTGCGCGAGGACTCAAACCTCGCAATATCCCAAATAAATGGAGACTTTGATGCCAAGCATCCGAAAATGGCAGCCTATCATAACGCTATCCTTAAAATGTCAGCTCGGTTCGACGGACTCGAATTCCACCACATAGCCAGGGATAATAACCAAGCGGCCGACGTATTGGCACGCATCGGCGCAAAACGTGACGCTGTCCCTCCAAACATCTTCCTGGAACGGCTGTTCAAGCCATCCGTACTATGGGAAGAGGAGTCCGCAAATAACAAACCGGAAGCAGCCGCACCAACTGACACAGAGCAATTTGACATAATCGGCGATTCAGCCGATGAATTAACACCTTCAGGCCACGACATAATGGCCGTAATCGCCCCGTGGACAGATCCATTCCTAGCCTACTTGCTTAGGCAGGAACTTCCCGAAGACCAAAATAAGGCCCGCTGCGTAATTCGGCGATCCAAAGCCTACAAGGTCCATGAGGGAGAGCTTTATAAGAAAAGCACAACCGGAGTCCTTCAAAGGTGTATCTCTGAAGAGGAGGGGCGAGACCTTCTGGCTGAAATTCACGCCGGACTAGGCGGACACCACGCCGCAGCCCGGGCCCTTGTAGGAAAGGCATTCCGTAAAGGATTTTATTGGCCGATGGCCCGGGCAGATGCTCAGGACTTAGTCCAAAGATGCGTCGGTTGTCAGCTCTTTGCTAATCAGAGCCGTATGCCACCCACCGCCCTCAAAACTATACCCATTACCTGGCCGTTCACGGTCTAGGGGCTTGACATGGTTGGACCACTTAAAGGGGGAACCCACAAGCAAAGGTACCTATTGGTCATGGTGGATAAATTCACCAAATGGATAGAGGCCAAGGCAGTTAAAATGGCAGAGTCCAGACCAGTCATAGACTTCATATCCGGGGTAGTACACCGTTATGGTGTCCCCCACAGCATCATCACCGATAACGGCACGAACTTCACGGCCGATGAGGTTAAATCATGGTGCAAAAATATGGGCATCAAGCTCGATTACGCTTCAGTCTATCATCCTCAAACCAACGGTCAAGTGGAACGAGCAAATGGTCTACTAATGTGCGGCATCAAACCCAGACTAGTGCGGTCCCTTACGAAATGTGACACGCACTGGGTAGAGGAGCTCAACTCCGTACTCTGGGGGCTGCGGACAACTCCTAACCGTACTACCGGATTCACACCATTTTTTATGGTATACGGCGCAGAAGCAGTTTTGCCCTGCGACATCATTCATGACTCACCTCGAGTGCGCATGTACGAAGAAAGAGAAGCCGAGTTGGATCGGCAGGACAACTTGGACGCATTGGAGGAAGAACGCGACGTCGCCAAGGCTCGTTCCGCATTCTATCAGCAGCAGGCTCGAAGATACCAAAACAGGGAAGTACGGGCCAAGACTTACAATGTTGGCGAACTAGTTCTATGCCTGCCGGACAAGAAAAAGGACAAGCTCAAGCCCAAATGGGAAGGCCCATTCATCATCGATCAAGTCTTGACCGGTGGAGCGTACCGTCTACGAAATGCATCGGATAACCGACTCGAGCCGAACCCATGGAACGCAGCCCGCCTCCGAAGATTCTATGCCTAGCGCCGGACTAAGAGTTCGTCCCTTTCCCCCGTCCAAAAAAATATTTTTTTTACACTTCAGCTATCTTTTATTTCTCGTTTTTCTCTCACCCCTATTCATCACAGCCTTAAAAGGCTTACTTGCGCATCGTTCGCATGCAATTGATGTGCTATCCGCACTCATTATACCTAGGGGCTTCTTTACCAGAAGCTTAATTATAAGGGCTTCATGCCCAGCACGCGTGTCAAACTTCCATGTGTACCTTTTATTCACCAATATATGCATCAATATGACTTAAGTTTTGGCTAAGCTGGGTTGCCTGGCTCCTGTGCTTACCCCTACGTTCCCGATTGTTCGGCTAGGAGGTAAAGGGAGCTCCTCTGCGATTGTTACTGCCGGGTCAGCCGGATGTGTACCTCAGACTGGGTGAAGCCGAAAGCTAGCGTTCTTAAGGGAATATTCGGTCGGTGATTTGAAAGATGATCTTTTTTGTCAATTTGTTTACCTGCCCCCAGATGTTATCCTTCTCTTTTCGCAATCCGGACATGCACTTTAGGGCATGCCTCCCCAGAGGAAAGGAACCCTTAACGGAACTATTCTCCCTGGAAGATGTTTCTTACTAACCATGTAATATAACATAACTAGTTGGGCACTTGTCTGATAAAGCACTAATGACCCCTACGCCTGGTCTCCATGCATGCCCCGGTTGTTTCTTAACCAAGAAGGTATTCGGACACACTCCGGACTCTAGGGTCCCGAGGTTGAAGCGAAAAGGTCCGCCAAGACAAACGATCTACAATCCGGCTAGAAGGTATTTTACATGTCATTTTTACAATACATTGTCAAATCGACTGACTGTATTCCTCCTCAATCCCGTCTAACAGGCTGTCTAATTTACAGTCCCGTTGGGAAAATTTAGCGGCCAACTCTACTTGGCCGTATACTAAACTCACAGGGATCTCCTTCCCATCGGTTCCCACAGGTCCGACCTCGGCCATGTGGTTGGGATCCGTATTCTTGTACCACGTCTTCACCATGGCCCAGGCCTCCCTGGCACCTTGGCGGCAGTCTGAAATCTTCCATAAACGGAAACGCTGCCGCACTCCTTGAAGCTTCTCCGCAAGCTCCCCAAGGCCCTCGGGTAGGGAGAAAGCTGGCCATAAAGCCTGGACGACGCCGCTCATTGCCTGCCGAACTCGTTCGATTAGTTGCAACAGCTCGGGAAGTTGATCACCCGTTGATACGGGCATCTCCTCCGCAGGGCCACCTGTGAGTATAGCTACAGACATATTTTGTCAATTGACTTCCTCGCTGAACTCTTCTTTTCAAAGGAGTTCGCTCAAGCACTTACTATAGATGCCACGACGAAGCCGCTGATTCTCCTTAACGGAGCCAGACAGCTCGGCCCGAACGCCTTTCAGCTCTTCTCCAAGCTGGGCATGGGCATCCTGAAGCTTGTTCCTTTTGTGCTGCACGTTATGCACCACCCTCTCGCCGGCCTTCAGCTGGCGCAGAAGTTCTTGACTGTCCGGATCTTGTCCGGCAGCACCTGCAACGTCATTTTCAGAGTTGCGCACAGGCCAAACACTACTTATCTTTTTAAATAATGTGTTACCAGGAGAAGTCCTTGTGTTTCCTCCTGCGGCAGCAAGTGCGGCCTCAAGTTGGGCCTTACACTCTTGCAGCTCCTGAGACAGTTGGGTATTCTTCTTTGTAAGATCCTACAGTTCAAATGATCCTTAAATCAGTTAATACAACTACTTTAAGTCTCGGGGGCTACTGGCATATACAACTATTAAAATCTCTTACCCGTATGTCTTTTACATACTGCTCCATGGCTCTGGTCAAACCATCTTGAGCGGCACGGAGGTGCGCGTCCCCCGCGTTAAAGGCATTCAACGCCTCATGGGAGAAGTACGCGTCACGAAAAACTGTCCGGCGGCGCCTGTGGTTCATGGAGCTCTCCACCTCAGATTTGGTGGCGGACAGTCTATCGGTATCCTCCGTTGGAGGAGTATCCGGCTCGCGCCTTGCGCTCGCCTCCCCCTCCGGACCAGGCGCTGGAGCTTGGCTGGTAGAGGCTGGGTTGGCAACCTCTACGCCCGCAGTCCGGCGGGCACTTTTTCTCCTACAAAAGCTATAAGCACTCAAACGCTTCCTAGGAACGTTGTTCTAAATAACGAACCATGAGCTATACCTTTGCGGTGACGTTTCAATTCGCGCCCCGCTCCTCTTCCACCTGCTGGGCCGGACTGACCCTTGTTGGTCAGCCGCCGCGGGTTCGGCTTCCTGCCTTGAAGGCACCACCTACAGGACACCGTTGTATATGGTGGTCAGAAACACGCGAAGATGGAATAATGGTGTTAGGAATTCGGTCATAAGTACCTGGGAAGCCGGTGACAAGCCGGGGTAGTCGGCCATAATGGCGACTAAAGCATTGTCCATGCTGAGCTGGTGGAGCACCCCGTCAATTAGCTCCACCTTTATATCCGGATCCTCTTCGAAGGTCGGATCAAGGGATCTTCCCAGATCCTCGGGTTGTGTAGCCGGACTGTGAATGTCCTCCACATCCCGGCGCAGTTCCTGCATCAAAATCACAGAGTAAGGTACTCGTCTTTAAAAGCACGGGTCGGATGAATAAACGTCCGCTTACCCAGCTCCGAGGGTTATTCATGGAAAACCCATTCAATGGGCTCGTACGGAGGAATTCTTCTTTCTCCCCCTTGTACAGGCCGGACAGAATCTTCACCAGATCCTCGGCCGATCCCGGCCACTTGCGGCCGTGGCGGGTGGCATCGTCCTCCCCGTTGAAATCCCACATTGGGTGGCCCCTGTATTGCAGCGGCTGCACCCCCCGCATAATGCACGTGGCCATGACTCTGATCATGGTCAATCCAGAATGGGCCAGCAACCTTATTCGGCCCATCAGATAATGGACGCTCTTGTCTTCCTCCAGCTGAGGGCTCCGCGGGTGCCAACTTAGGCGTTTCCTCAGAGGAGCATCGCTAAACTCAGGGAGGCCGATCCGAACTGGGTCTGGCAATGGAGTATCTTCTATATAAAACCATTCTGAAGGCCAGTCTTCGGACGCCTTCCTAGGGGTTCCGGATAGGTATCCGGTCCCGGCGATGCGCCATATTTCGGCACCGCCCACTTGATATATTGACCCCTCGTGAGAGCAGGGTACGAGGCAGAATAGCCTCTTCCATAGTGCGAAATGGGGCTCGACGCCCAGGAATAGCTCGCAAAGAGCAACGAAGCCCGCGATATGCAGAATAGAGGCGGGCGTTAGGTGATGGAGCTGGAGTCCGTAGAACTCCAGGAGCCCGCGGAGGAACGGATGTACAGGAAATCCAAGCCCCCTTATTAGATAAGGGATGAAGCATACCCGCTCCCCTTTAGAGGGACTAGGTGTGGCCTCTGCTTGCTTCCCACCTTTGTAGGTGGCTAGCCCGGCTCGAACCAGAACCATAAAGGCCGGAGGAAGATATCCCTCCGCTTGAAGCGTCACCAGCTCGCTGTGCGGAACGAAACATCTCCTCCAATCTCCTGGCGAAGGACTGGGAGTGCGAGAAGAGGAGCCGCGTCGACGGTCCATGATGGAATGGATTTTTGGTCAAGAAGCGCTCCGATGAATACTCGCGGGAGGAAGATGGTGCGATTTGGATCTGGATTCCTGCCTCTCTTATAGGCAGGTTATTTGTGCAGCTAGGGGGTAAAACATAAAAGATACCCTGGCTTTTCACATTCGTGCGACGCGTGGAAGAAAGCCATTATTGGGCGTGGAAGCCAAGACGCGCAACACTGATGAGGAAACCAGACACTGTTCGGCAGGTACATGGAACTTAAAGGAGAACCCGCCTTGCAACGCCGAAGACTACACACGTGCTGGACTTATCGTCATTGAAGCCTGGTTCGGGGGCTACTGAGGGAGTCCTGGACTAGGGGGTGTCCAGATAGCCGGACTATCATCGTCAGCCGGACTCCAAGACTATGAAGATAGAAGATTGAAGACTTCGTCCCGTGTCCGGATGGGACTTTCCTTGGCGTGGAAGGAAAGCTTGGCAATACGGATATGTAGATCTCCTACCATTGTAACCGACTCTATGTAACCCTAGCCCTCTCCGGTGTCTATATAAACCGGATGGCTTTAGTCCATAGGACACAACAACAACCATTACAACAATCATACCGTAGGCTAGCTTCTAGGGTTTAGCCTCCTTGATCTCGTGGTAGATCTACTCTTGTAATATCCACATTATCAATATCAATCAAGCAGGATGTAGGGTTTTACCTCCATCAAGAGGGCCCGAACCTGGGTAAAACATCGTGTCCTTTGTCTCCTGTTACCATCCGCCTAGACGCACAGTTCGGGACCCCCTACCCGAGATCTGCCAGTTTTGACACCGACAGTGTCCGAATATCCTAACGGTTATAAAAACCGGGGCATGCATGGAGACCAGGCATAGGAGTCATTAGTGCTTTATCAGACAAGTGCCCAACTAGTTATGTTATATTACATGGTTAGTAAGAAACATCTTCCTGGGAGAATAGTTCCGTTAGGGGTTCCTTTCCCTGGGAGGCATGCCCTAAGGTGCATGTCCGTACTGCGAAGAGAGCAGAAAAAGCATCTGGGGCAGACAAAGAAATAAGTAATAAATCATCTTTCAAGTCACCGACCGAATATTCCCTTAAGAACGCTAGCTTTCGGCTTCACCCAGTCTGAGGTACACAACCGGCTGACCCGGCAGTAACAATCGCAGAGGCGCTCCCTTTACCTCCTAGCCGAACAATCGGGAACGTAGGGGTAAGCACAGGAGCCAGGCAACCCAGCTTGGCCAAAACTTAAGTCATATCGATGCATATAATGGTGAATAAAAGGTACATGCGGAAGTATGACACATGTGTTGGGCATGAAGCCCGTATAAATAAGCTTCTATTAAAGAAGCCCGCAGGTATAATGAGTGCGAGTAGCACATCAAGTGTGTGCGAACAATGCGCAGATCAGCCCGTCAATGGCTTTTACTAAAAAAAGGGGGAAGAAGGAGGGGAACAAGAGACGGCGAAAATATAAAAGGTGGACGGAGGAGGGAGACGAACTCTGAGTCTGGTGCTAGGCGTAGAATCTTCGGAGACGGTTGTGTTCCATGGGTTCGGCTCGAGTCGGTTGTCAGATGCATTACATAGACGGTATGCTCCGCCGGTCAGGACTTGGTCGATGATGAAGGGATCTTCCAATTTGGGCTTAAGTTTGTCCTTTTTCTTGTCCGGCAGGCGTAGAACAAGTTCGCCAACATTGTAAGTTTTGGTCCGTACTTCTCTGCTTTGATATCTTCGAGCCTGCTGCTGATAGAATGCGGAACGAGCTTTTGCCACGTCCCGCTCCTCCTCTAAGGCGTCCAAACTGTCCTGCCGATCCAACTCGGCTTCTCTTTCTTCGTACATGCGCACGCGAGGTGAGTCATGAATTATATCGCAGGGCAAAACTGCCTCTACGCCGTACACCATAAAAAATGGTGTGAATCCGGTAGTGTGGTTCGGCGTGGTCCGCAGCCCCCAGAGTACGGAGTCGAGCTCCTCTACCCAGTGCGTGTTAGATTCCGTGAGGGACTGCACTAGTCTGGGTTTGATGCCGCTCATGATTAGACCATTTGCTCATTCGACTTGACCGTTAGTTTGGGGGTGATAGACTGAAGCGTAGTCGAGCCTGATGCCCATGTTTTTGCACGAGAGTTTAACCTCGTCGGTCGTGAAATTCGTGCCGTTATCAGTGATGATGCTGTGGGGGACACCATAACGGTGTACTACCCCGGATATGAAGTCTATCACGGGTCCGGATTCGGCCATTCTAACTGGCTTGGCCTCTATCCATTTGGTGAATTTGTCCACCATGACCAACAGGTATTTTTGCTTGTGGGTTCCCCCTTTAAGGGGTCCAACCATGTCAAGCCCCCAGACCGCAAACGGCCAGGTGATGGGTATAGTTTTGAGGGCGGTGGGTGGCATGTGGCTTTGATTAGCAAAGAGCTGGCAACCGACGCATCGTTGGACTACGTCCTGCGCATCTGCCCGGGCGGTCGGCCAGTAAAATCCTATATGGAAGGCCTAGCCTACAAGGGCCCGGGCTGCGGCGTGGTGCCCGCCAAGTCCGGCGTGAATTTCAGCCAGGAGATTTCGCCCTTCCTCTTCGGAGATGCACCTTTGAAGGACTCCGGTTGTGCTTTTCTTATAGAGTTCCCCTCATGGACCTTGTAGGCTTTAGATCGCCGAACTATGCAGCGGGCCTCATTTTGGTCTTCGGGGAGTTCCTGCCTAGTTAAGTAGGCTAGGAATGGTTCCGTCCACGAGGCGATTACTGCCATTATTTCATGGGCTGAGGGTGTTATTTCATTGGCTGAGCCACCGACTATGTCAGAATGTTCCGTGTTGGGTGGCGCGGTTGGTTCCGGGTTGCTATTTCCGGACTCCTCTTCCCATAGTATGGATGGCTTAAAGAGCCGCTCCAGGAAGATGTTTGGAGGGACGGCGTCGCGTTTTGCGCCGATGCGCGCCAACACGTCGGCTGCCTGGTTATTATCCCGGGCTACATGGTGGAATTCGAGTCCTTCGAACCGAGCTGACATTTGTAAGACGGCGTTATGATAGGCTGCCATTTTCGGATCCTTGGCATCAAAGTCTCCATTTACTTGCGATATTGCGAGGTTTGAATCCCCGCGCACCTCTAGGCTTTGAATACCCATGGAGATTGCCATCCGGAGACCATGTAGAAGGGCCTCGTATTCGGCTGCATTGTTGGAGTCCGTGTACATTATCTGAAGTACGTATTGGACGGTAACTCTGGATGGGGACGTCAGTACGACGCCAGCCCCCAAGCTGGCCAACATTTTGCACCCGTCGAAATGCATGATCCAATTGGAGTGTGCGCCGTACTCTTTAGGGAGTTTGGCTTCGGTCCATTCGGCGATGAAGTCAGCCAAAACTTACGACTTTATAGCTCGCCTTGGTTTGTAGGTTATGTCAAATGGTAAGAGCTCAATGGCCCATTTTGCAAACCTTCCCGTCGCGTCGCGGTTGTTTATAATGTCGTTGAGAGGTACTTCGGAGGCCACTGTTATCGAGCACTCTTGAAAGTAGTGTCGCAGCTTCCGGGATGCCATGAACACCGCGTACGCTATCTTTTGATAATGTGGATACCGGGACTTGCATGGGGTTAAGACAGTGGATACGTAGTACACTGGTTTTTGAAGAGGGAATTTGTGTCCTTCTGTTTCTCATTCGACGACGAGCGTTGCGCTGACAACTTTATATGTTGTCGCGATATATAATAACATTGGTTCGCCTAGGTTGGGCGCGGCCAGGACCGGGTTTGTTGCTAATATGGCCTTTATTTCTTCGGATCCGGCCGTGGCAGCATCCGTCCACTCGAAGTGTTCGGTGCGCCGAAGGAGGCGGTAGAGAGGCAATGCCTTTTCTCCCAAACGGGAGATGAAGCGGCTTAGAGCTGCCATGCATCCAGATAGTTTTTGTATTTGTTTGAGGTCTTTTGGGATATCCAGTTGTGACAGAGCTTGAATCTTGGCTGGATTTTCTTCAATTCCTCTACCGGATACAATGAAGCCCAAGATCTTTCCGGCTGGTACGCCGAAAACGCATTTTTCCGGGTTGAGCTTAATATCATATGCTCGGAGGTTGTCGAATGTGAGCCTCAAATCGTCTACTAGAGTTTCGACATGTTTGGTCTTAACGACCACATCGTCTACGTATGCCTCCACTATTTTGCCGATCTGGGTAGCCAGACATGTCTGAATCATGCGCTCATATGTTGCGCCGGCGTTTTTAAGTCTGAAGGGCATTGTGTTGAAGCAGAATGGTCTGTATGGAGTAATGAATGCCGTTGCGGCCTGGTCTGTTTCCGCCATCTTGATTTGATGGTATCCGGAGTATGCGTCGAGGAAACACAATGAATCGTGCCCCGCGGTAGCATCGATGATTTGGTCGATGCGAGGGAGGGGGAAAGGATCCTTTGGACAGGCCTTATTAAGGTCTTTAAAATCCACACAAGGGCACCAGGATTTGTCCTTTTTTGGTACCATTACCTGGTTCGCTAGCCAGTCCGGATGTTTTATATCTCTGATGAATCCGGCTTCTAATAGTTTGGCTAGCTCCTCTCCCATTGCCTGTCTTTTGGGTTTGGAAAATCGTCGAAGAGCCTGTTTGACTGGCTTGAATCCTTTTAGGATGTTTAGGCTGTGCTCTGCCAACCTGCGTGGGATTCCTGGCATATCTGAAGGGTGCCAGGCAAAAATGTCCCAATTTTCCTGAAGGAATTCTCGTAGTGCGGCTTCTACATCAGGGTTTAATTGTGCCCCAATGGAGGCCGTCTTTGTGGGGTCCGTTGGATGGACCTGGAATTTGATTATTTCGTCTGCTGGTTTAAAAGAGGTGGACTTAGATCTCTTATCGAGTATCACATCGTCCCTATTCACCATGGAGCGTAGTGCAGTGAGTTCTTCTATCGCTAGGGCTTCGGATAGTGCCTCTAGGGCTCGTGCGGCTGTCTTATTTTTAGCGCGGAGTGCTATGTCCGGATCACTGACCAGAGTGATGATTCCACTGGGCCCGGGCATTTTGAGCTTCATGTACCCATAATGGGGTACGGTTTGGAAAATTGTGAATGCCTCTCGCCCTAATAGAGCGTGATATCCGCTGCTGAACGGGGCCACTTGGAACGTGACTTCCTCGGACCTGTAGTTGTCCGGTGAGCCGAACACTACATCTAGTGTGATTTTTCCTGTGCAGCGTACTTCCCGACTAGGGATTATTCCTCTAAAGGTTGTGCTGCTTCGCTCAATGCGGCTCCAGTCTATTTCCATTTTTTGGAGGGTTTCCTCGTAGATGAGGTTTAATCCGCTGCCGCCATCCATGAGTACCTTGGTAAGACGAAAGTCGTCCACTATTGGATTGAGGACCAATGCGGCTGGTGCTCGGGCTGTTCGGAATTTAGGTTCGTCGCTGGCATTGAAGGTGATAGCCGTGTCGCTCCATGGATTTGTTGTTGCTACTTGGTAGACTTCGGCGAGGCTGCGGATTGTTCGTTTCCACATATTATTTGATGCAAAAGTCTCGAAGACTGTTAATACCGTACTGGTACTGTTGGGCTGGTTCTCCGGGGCTAGAAGCCCTTCGCCACTTTTGGCCACCTGCCGTAGTATCCAACATGCTCAGAGGCTATGTGTTGGAGTGGCGCCTTCTGTATTATGGATTTTGCAGGGTCCGCTGAGCCATCCCTCCAGTACGGTTCCGTACCCTTTAGGGGGTTTTTGCTTTTTGGTTTTTGACCCAGGTGCTTGAGCATGGTGCACCCTTTTATTCTGGACTAAGGTTGTGTTCAGGGCCGGATTGTCCCAAAATCTAGTTTCGGTTTTCCAGGCACTCTCCATCGCACAGTATATTCGTACTATGGTTGCCAGGTCGGTGAAGCGCGTAACTTCGCGACGACTTATGGCGTTCATGATTCCCTTGTCCGTGCAATTGTTGCAAAAAATAGAGATTGTGCTTTCCTCATGGCAGTCCTTTATCCTATCCATAACCAGGAGGAATCTGGCCTAGTAATGATGTACTATTTCATCGTGCTCTTTCCGTATTCGAGATAGATTGCTTGTGTTTGGGTGGGCGGGTGGAACTAAATTTGGAACCCCGCCCAATCTGAGGCTCAAAGGCCGAGGATTTTCCGGATTTGGAAGCTTGGATTGCTGGAGGTCGTCCAACGAATCTAATCCGCTGTCTGACTTTAGGTTCAGTACTCGATTGACGTCCGTCCCTCCGCAGGAATCCGGCATGGAGGGATTGGGAATCTGGACATAACTGGTTTTTAACATAGAAGAAGAGTCGCCGCGTTGTTCTTCTACGACAACAACATGGTGGGTAGCCTGGGGAGAGTTAATTTATCTCAGATCGGTTTTAATCCCAATCTGATCGTAGTCTGTAGCGACTCCCAGGTCGGCGATGCGATCCAAGAGCTCGTTTACGGAAGAGAGCTCCATCGGATCCAGCTACTCGGCGAATTCCGAGTTGATGCGAAGATCGCTTTTGATGACCCGAGAGGTCATCGTCGAAGTGGTGGCCGAACAGGCGGTCATAAGAAAACCACCTAGCCTGATAGCTTGACCGGCGGCCAAAGCTCCTTTGGCAATGGTACCGTCTTTAAATACGGGAAGAGGCATCCTTCCTGATTGCGACGGCACAGAGGAACTCTCAATGAAGACACCAATGTCGGTTCCAAAACTGGTGGATCTCGGGTAGGGGGTCCCGAACTTTGCCTCTAGGCGGATGGTAACAAGAGACAAGGGACACGATGTTGTACCCAGGTTCGGGCCCTCTTGATGGAGGTAAAACCCTACGTCCTGCTTGATTGATATTGATGATGTGGGTATTACAAGAGTAGATCTACCGCGAGATCAAGGAGGCTAAACCCTAGAAGCTAGCCTATGGTATGATTGTTGTAATGTCCTACGGACTAAAACCATCCGGTTTATATAGACACCGGAGAGGGCTAGGGTTACACAGAGTCGGTTACAATGGTAGGACATCTACATATCCATATCGCGAAGCTTGCCTTCCACGCCAAGGAAAGACCCATCCGGACACGGGACGAAGTCTTCAATCTTGTATCTTCATAGTCTTGGAGTCCGGCCGATGATGATAATTCGGCTATCTGGACACCCCCTAATCCTAGACTCCTTCAGGCCTCATTCGATCTTGTTGGCTACTCTGACTCAGATTATGCCGGAGACAAGGTTGATAGAAAGTCCACTTCGGGTACTTGTCAATTTCTTGGTAGATATCTTGTGTCTTGGTCCTCCAAGAAACAAAACTCGGTATCCTTATCTACCGTCGAAGCGGAGTACATTGCCGCTGGTTCATGTTGTGCTCAATTACTTTGGATGACCCAAACTCTTAAAGATTATGGGATATATGTGAAACATGTTTCATTACTTTGTGACAATGAAAGTGCTATCAAAATTGGTCATAATTCTGTGCAACATTCTCGAACTAAGCATATTGAAGTTCGCCATCATTTCATTCGGGATCATGTTGCTAAGGGTGACATTGACCTTAAGCATGTTCGCACCGAAAAGCAATTAGCGGATATATTTACTAAACCTCTTGATGAGAAAGTGTTCTGCAGGTTAAGAGGAGAATTGAACATTATAGATGCTTCAAACTTGGAGTAGAAACTCCATTGGATACATGCAAGACATGAGCTTATGACTAATCCTTGATATTTCTCTTATGATGAAAATCTTATGTCATGGAAATATTTGCATCTTGCATGTTATCTAACCCATGTAGGTACTTGGTTGAATCAAATTCCATGAGATTGTAACCTACTCACATCTAGAGCAATCTCTACATCACCAAGTCTCTATACAAAGGTGGTTGAAGACAAGGAAGCACGAAACCATTCAAACATATCCTTTGACAAATTCTATGTTGAGCTTCATGATTGTCATTTTTGGATACACAAGTGCTCTTCCTTGCAAGAACTAACCTATGTAGGTAGATGGACTCAAATTCCAAGTGGTGCTCCCAACTCTTAATGAGCTACATCAACCTTGAAGCAACCCACACAAGTTCAACTACATGATCAACACCACCAACCAAGGTATGTTGTTCCATCTTAGAGAAGCTTTACTCCGAGACATGAGCTAAAGCAACTCGACAAGATGTGAATACATCAAGATGCTTAAACGAAAAATGGTAACCCCATTTTGAGCTTAAACGATGAGTATGACCTATGATCAAGTGATATCACTTGACTCCTAAGTCAATATACTCTAACATAGGTGACTTTGGCGCCGACCAATTCTAGATGAAGTTCTCTCGTGTTCTTTTCTGTGCTCTTGCATTTGTCTCATGCATATTTGTTTCTCCTTTCAAAAAAAACTTCATCTAGATTTCTATCTTTTCTTTTTTGTTTGCTATGCATTTTATGCATCAATTCATTGCATATCATTCACTTAATTCCTTGCAAATTTTTGTGAGATCTTACTAGTCCAGTGAGCTGCGGTGACAAGTGTTTTCTTTGTGATGAACTTGGTTTCACCGATCTGTTATTTTCGGCACAACCGAATTCTTTCGGTACAACCGAAGCATACAACTCGGTGCCACCGATTTCACCACAGGAAAAACAGTTTGCCACTTATTCTGAGTTTCTTCTAATCCAGCTCCACTCAATGAATCTTGTCCTCTAACAAGCATCACATTTTTATCAAGTGCTTTATGTTGTGACTCAAGGATCAAACCAATTCACGACAAATTCCAAAGGGAGAGAGAAAGATCATCTTTATCAAGCCCTTCTTGGAAATTGATGTCAAAGGGGGAGAGAGAGATCACATCAAAGCTTATCATTTTAGAGAGAGTATCACCTTCTCAGGGGGAGAGAGACCCTTCAGGGAGAGGGAGAGAGATCTCCAGGGGGAGAGAATACTAGTAGAAAGTATTTCCGAAGGGTCCCACATGCTTGATGTTCAAGAGGAGAGATGCCAAATGTCTTCTTGAGGGGAAAGACATATTCATATGTGCTTGCTTGCAGTAGTTTGCATTAGCTCTGTTCATTTATATCTTTCATCTCTGATTTTCTGGTCCCTATCTTCTCCCAGTATCCCATGCTAGATTCAGGGGGAGCAAGACATCTAAGGGAAAGAAATTGTTGACACACGAACAAGTCACGTGTACCCTCGACGCCGGGGGTGATGCACCGCAGCTCACGTCGAAGGAGGCCCAACCGACAGCGCAATATGCAAGACAGTCGATGGGCGCTTTTGCAGATCCGAAAACCCCACACCCCCGGGAGGGACCCCGTCAGGGAGTGCGGCGGCTATGGGCTGACCTAGGTCGATTCGCTCGCCCCTAGAGCCTCGAGATTCGCAGATCTCAAACACGAAGAACAGCGAAGAACGAGAGAGAAAAACGATGGAGAGATAAAACGTAGACTTGAAAAAGTAGTATATTGATTTGTTCGATTGTGTGTTGTTCAATCGGCCGTCACCCCCAACATATATAAGAGGAGGTTGGACTTCCCGTATAAGTAAAGGATTCATCTAGACTTTCCTTACAAGAAAAATTACATCAATTCGCGTCCTAGAGTCCTAGTTCTATTCCAACTCGGATTTAGTCTGAATCTGGCCCAACTTCTGTCTTCCTCCTTGTGCAGGCCGCCGAGCCTCCATATGACCTCCAATCGAGATGGCCCAAATATCAAACTTGTGCGCCTCGACGATACGAACAACTCTCATGTTGATCACTAAATAAGGCCATCTTGAATACTTTTCGAGGTCGTATTTACCTTCCAGTCGGACTCGGTCTTGTAGTAGACTGAATTATCCGAGTCTTGTATTGAATTTGCAGGCCATATACTATCTCTGATGATGATGACTCCAAAACCAAAGTTTACCGTCTTGATGATACACACAACTTCTGTATTGAACACTTCTTCACCTGAAATCATCTTGATAAACTTTCGGGCACATGCTCAGTTTCACTTGGATTCGAGCTCATCCACTCGGATATTAGAGTCACTCGGATCGTCCGACTGGAATTTTCACTCGGATGTTAGAATCTTTCACTCGGAAGGTAATATTCCACTCGGATAATTATATTTTCACTCGGAAGGTAATCCCTTACTCGATCGATAAGTTTTCATTCGACCTTTTACTCGATCGGTAGGTTTTCACTCGACCTTTTACTCGATCGGTAGGTTTTTAACCTTTTACTCAATTGGTAGGTTTTCACTCGACCTTTTACTCGATCGGTATGTTTTTAGCCGAAGGGTAAGCTTTCACTCGACCGGTAAGTTTTCACTCGGATGGTAAGCTTTTCACTCGACCAAAAACATAGCCTGATCTTGATTTGTCTCCCCAAGTCTCATACGACCTCGGATTGAGACGAATTATATATGATAATCGATCGGCTCGACGAGACGAAACTTTCTCATGTTGAAGGTTTTCCGATTCAAGGACTTCTTAAGGGCCTAATTGCTCGTGCGACCCATCAGACATGGTGTCTGGTACTTCGCGCCATATTTCCATTCAGCTTCGGTCTGCAGTGTATTGCCTCTAACTTTTGCATATGAACTCGGATTGAGATGTTTTATATATCAAAATCGATTGCCTCGAAGATACGGAGACAATTCCTTTAGAGTACTCCTTCATCCGAATTCGTCTTGAATGCATGATTGGCCGAAAACCACTCGAAATATTGAATTCTGCCACTCGGAATATAATTTCGGCCCCTAAGATGGAGTCGGACGATGATAACATAAACATCAAAGTTGTTCCACTCGGTGATGTGAAACTTTTCATGCTGAAAACCCTTTCACTCGAAGCCATCTCATTTTCTTTTACACCGTGCCAAAATCTGATGTCAACACATGCCCCCCTGTTTTTCGGCAAAGCTTGCGCGCCGAAAACTAATATGCACGGTATTCATTCTAAGGACGATGTCAACACTCCATCGGCCATTTATTTTCTTAGGGCGATAATTATGTATCGGCCATGTTTGTGCTAAGGGTGATAATCATATATCGGCCATTGCCTACTTAGGCTTCCTGCCACACACTCGGGTGGTACTTCTTCAAATATTTTCCGTTGAGAGCTCGGGGTAACAATGCCCCTTGTATTGACTCCACCAAATATGAATTTCCGGGAGAAACTCTTGTAATCCTAAAAGGACCTTCCCAACTTGGAGACCACTTCCCGAATTTTCTATTTCTTGAACCAATCGGCAGAATCACTTTCCAGGCGAGTTCACCAACTCGAAAATTCTTCAACTTAACTTTCTTATGTAAGCTCTTGCAACCCTCAACTTGTCTCTCTCTATGGACTCCAAAGCAACCAAATGTTTATCGGCAACTTCATCAATATTGTCCATCATCAAGTTATAAAAGTCTACTACCGATAAATCATTTTGTTTGGCTATTCTCAAAGCATTCAAATTTACTTCTACTGGTAAAACGGCCTCTTGACCATATACTAGCTCATATGGAGTTACCTTCGTAGCACCATGCCTTGAAATTCTATGTGCCCATAAAGCTTCAGACAACAACTCATGCCATCTCCTCAGATTATCCTCAATCTTCTTCTTGATGAGCTTGATTAAGATTTTATTGCTAGACTCGGCTTGTCCATTAGCTTGGGCATAATATGGAGAGGAATTGAGCAACTTTATATTATAAGATTCGGCAAACTCTCTGACTTGGTGTGACATAAAAGATGAACCTTGGTCTGTAGTTAACGTTTGAGGAATACCGAATCTATGAATAATGTGTTTGGTTATGAATTGAATTACCTCCGTATGTGTCATGTTCTTGAGAGATACTGCTTCAGACCATTTAGTGAAATAATCAGTCGCCACCAATACGAACCAATGCCCTTTTGAGGAAGACAGGTGGATTTGTCCAATGAAATCTAAACCCCAACCTCTGAAAGACCACGGTTTGATAATAGGATGTAACATAGCAGCAGGAGCCAATTGAATATCACCAAACTTTTGACAAGCTTCACACCCTTTATAATATCTGAAGCAATCATTAATCATAGTCGGCCAATAAAACCCAGCACATCGCAATAACCATTTCATCTTGGGAGCCGACTGGTGAGTGCCACAAATACCTTCATGTACTTCTCCCATAGCAACTCTTGCCTGGTCCTCATCCAAACACTTTAGAAGAACATCATCGACTGTTCGGCGATAGAGACCATCATCTCTCATTGTATACTTGAAAGCCATACGCCGAACAGCCCTGTCCACCCTTTCACTAGGATTGCACAAGTAATCAATAATGGGCTTTCTCCAGTCGGAATTACCACCTGCACTAGATTTTTTGTTAATGGCCGAATCAGTAGGTTCAGGTTCGGCCTCTCCCATATTGGCAAGACAAGACATCGGTCTTTGAGAGATATGAAACATGCCATGATCAACATGATATCTAGATGCTTGCTGTGCCAACTCATTTGCTTTCCAGTTGTCATGTCTAGATATATGTGCAATGCTAAAATAATCCAAAGTAGAAATTATATCTAGACATTTATCAATATAAACATTTAGTGATTCGTCCAAACACTGAAAGACTCTAGATATTTGCTGCACCACTAGTAACGAATCACCGTAAGCCTCAATATGAGTAACACCTATAGCAAGTAACATCTCTAGACCGAATAATAATGCTTCATATTCGGCTTGATTATTTGTGCAAAAATATTCTAAGCGGCATGAGGCTTCAAAAACAGCACCATGAGGAGATATATAAACAATACCAACACCTTGGCCATTGCTACAAACTGAACCATCAAAGTATAATCTCCATGGCACTAATGAAACAAGGTTCATATTAACATCATGCTTGTCATTAATCCGATGTTCAACAATGAAATTAGCAACAATTTGGCCTTTCATGGATTTTAAAGATTTATAAGCCAAATCATATTCAATCAAAGCATAAGCCCACTTGCCAATTCTACCACTAAGAATTGGCCTATGCAACATGTATTTAATGACATCGGTTTGACAAGCTACTACACAAGCACTCGGCACTAGGTAATGTCTCAATTTTGTGCAAGCATAATATAAGCATAGACATAGTTTTTCAATAAATGTATACCTTGTCTCGGCGTCCAATAAGCGTCTGCTCAAATACGTAATGGCATGCTCTTTTCCTTCGGTATCTTGAGTCAAAACAGCACTAATAACACCTTCCTCTGCTGCGATATAAAGCTTAAAAGGCTCTCTATGCTTGGGTGCTTTCATCACCGGAGGAGTGCACAAATAATTCTTGATCATATCAAAGGCTTCTTGCTGTTTTGCCCCCCAAGTGAAATCAACATCATTCTTTAACCGAAGGATAGGAGTAAATGCATCAACTTTCCCTGACTGATTAGCTATGAACCTTCTCAAATAATTGACCTTGCCAAGGAACTTTTGCATATCTCTCTTGCATGTTGGAGCCTCCACTTTCTGTATGGCCTCTATCTTTTTGGGATCAATTTTGATGCCATCTTCATGAATAATGAAACCCAAAAATTTGCCAGCTGACACACCGAATGCACACTTCAAAGGATTCATCTTCAGTCCATACTTTTTCATTCTTTCAAAAGCTAAACGCAAATCGGCAAAGTGAGATTCAAAAGCATCCGATTTGACAACAATATCATCAATATAAACTTCAAGTATGATACCGAGTAAATCATGAAAAATCAAATTCATAGCCCTTTGATATGTGGCTCCAGCATTTTTTAATCCGAATGTCATCACTGTCCACTCGAACAAACCAAGGAAACCAGGACATCGAAAAGCTGTTTTGTACATGTCCTCTTCAGCCATAAAAATTTGATTGTATCCGGCATTACCATCTAGAAAGCTAATTACCTTATGTCCAGAATCATCATTAATAAGCATATCGGCTATTGGCATTGGATACTCATCTTTGGGTGTAGCCCTATTCAAATCTCTGAAGTCAATGCACACCCTCAATTTGCCGGATCCCTTCTTCTCTATTGGGACAATGTTAGAAATCCACTCGGCATACCTGCAAGGTCGAATGAAATTAGCTTCAAGCAGTCGACCGATCTCTTCCTTGATCCGGTCATATGTTTTCGGATTAAACTTTCTGGCCGACTGTTTATAAGGTCTAAAACCGGCCTTTATAGGCAACCGATGCTCCACTAGCTCTCGGCTCAACCCTGGCATCTCATGATATTCCCATGCAAAGCAACAAACATATTCTTTCAATATCTTGATTAATTTAGCCTTACAATCGGCTTTCAAATTTTTGTTTATAAATGTCAGTCGAGTGACTAAACTATCTCCAATATCTATCTCTTCTAATGGATCAGCCGATGTAAAACCTTGTCCAAGTTTATCCATGTCATCCAACTCCTCTATAGACTCATACATATCGTCCTCACTAGACCGATATTTTACAAGACGTTTTTGTAACCACTCGGAATTAGGATCCATTTAAACATATCATACTTTGGAGCCGATTGCATTCAGTCGGCTTTAAAGACACGGGAACAAAACCATTCTTGGCCGCGCTGAGAAAATCAAACTCTGGTAAGTCACGTCCCATCAAGCAAGTAGCATTGGGATGTTGCCAATCCACCGATGCATCGGCCAAAGCAACACAGGCCGAGTTATCCGCATGAATGACTTCCACTTCATCATCAACCCACTGAATCAAAAATTGGTGCATAGTGGATGGCACGCACTGGTTTGCATGAACCCAATCACGGCCTAGTATAACGTTGTAGTTACCTTGCACCTCAGCGACAAAGAATGCAGTGGCCAAAGTTTTGCTTCCGAATGTAAGCTCCACATACATTACACCTTTGGATTCCGTTTTCTCTTTGCCTTCAAACCCGTTGAGCACCATATTTGTCTTGATCCATTCTTCATCAGGCAAACCCAATTTCTTGAAGACCGAATAGGGCATAAGATTTACCACATCACCTCCATCCACAAGCATCCGAGTGAGCGGCGACCCATTGATATGACCTCTGAGATATAACGGTTTCAGATGTGTTACTGGTTCTTTTGGCTTCTCAAATATTGCATTTTTAGGGCCGAAATCCAGCTGAGCCACCTCCCCTTCCTCATCTACAGCACGAAATTCAGCAGGTAAGTAATACACCATATTGATATCCATACCTTCATGAACCGGCGTAGACTCATAGTCCAACATATCAACCTCTTCTTCAACTGGATCGACCGATTATGAAATCTGTCCGAGTGAAGGAGAGGTAAGAAGTGTCACAGACGATGTAATAGCTGTCGCATCGTCCTCCTTGGGTGGTGTAGGCACTTCTGTGATAGATGTAGAAGCTGATGTATCTTGTATTTGTTTTGGCCTCCACACTTGTTTTGCTGGAACCATGGGCCGAGTGTCATTGAACAACTTATCCCTTTGCTTCTCGGCCTCCTGCTCTGCCATCTCTTGACTCCTTAACCTCTGTAGTTTCCTCTTCTGTGTCTTTGTTAGCCCTGGAGGACACCACTTTGGTCGAGTGTATTTAGCATCTCTCACCTTTACTTGGCTGGTGCTTGCTTCATGGTCATTAACCGAGTGCTTTGGCGCGATAACAAGTATTGACTCAGTCGAGTGATTATGCACAGTCGGCTGCTGTATGGGGAATGTTTCGGTGCCCAAGATAAGTGAGTCGACATCCATTTTCTCCTTGCCTTTTCCCGACTCAACTGCTGCAACACTTGGTGACTTAACATGCCATTCTTTTCGACTTTCCCGATGCATGAAATTTCCACTCGGGCGCACCTTTTTACTCGGATGAAATCCACTCGGATGGACATCACTCTGATGGAATCCACTCGGATGGAACTCACTCAGATGGATATCACTCGGATGAAATCTACCCATCCATATTTTTTCATTTGGATAGCTTCTACCTGGGTGCATTCTTACACTAGGACAGTTTCCACTCGGTCGCATATTTTGACCAGCCGACTGATAGTCGCCAATGTTCAGTCGGCCATTATATGAGTATTCAAGTCGGTCCCAAACAGTTTGACTCTGCTCTTCTGGACACAGTGCCTTTGGTCCACTCGGTTTCGCATACCTACTAAACATATCATCTGATGGTGACCTTGGTCGCTTCAAGTGTGATGACCGGTTAGAGCTGGGACCAGTCGACTGGTTGGCATACTTGGACAACAACATGTCAAAAGTTGGTTTGATTCGTTTGCGCTGTACTTTAGCTTTGTTCATCTTCCACTTGCCAACTTCAGGACTCTTGGGCTTAACAAATTTAACTCGAGTGTCCTGTTGCACCTGTGTTTGCCCCGCGAGTGTAGGATTCTTCATGGTGATCTTGATCACTTCCTTGCCATCGGGTTGCTTATCAAGCACAACATGTCTCCCCAAGACCTTGTCGCCCTCCTTGTCTTTCCTGGGCTCACCAACAATGACATTAGCTTTATTAGCAGATTCGGCTACCTCCGGTTGAATGAGCAGCTTCTTCCCTTCTAAATCCATGGTGTTCATTTGAAAGGGTTGTTTATCAACTTGCATCTCAGAAAAGTTCAATCATCCGTCATTAATGGCTGATTGTATCTATCGTCGAAAAACATTGCAATCGTTAGTAGCATGAGAAAAAGAATTATGATACTTGCAATAAGCATGCCGTTTCAGCTCTTCAAACGGCGGTAAAGTATGAGATATTCTAATAATCTTAGCCTGCAGCAAAGCATCAAATATTCTATCACATTTAGCAATGTTAAAAGTAAACTTCATCTCTTCATCACGATTCTTATGAATCGGTTTCAGATCATTGCAAGTAAAGGGTTTGGCCTTAGATGGCCAAACAAATTCAGCAGCAAAAACATCACCCTCGTTGTCCGAGTGATCACTATCATATTCCACCATATTCATCTTTGGACGATCGGCTTTGTACCTATGCACTTCTTTGAGATCTTTGCTTTGGCTTTCCTGAGCCAAAGCCCTTTGTAAGACTTGGTTAATATTTAAGAACTCATAGCCTTCTAGCTTTTCTCTAATGGGAGTTCTCAAACCACTCAGCACCAGGTCTGCCAAGTCTCTCTCGGTTATCACCAAACTAAAACATCGGTTTTTCGTTTCCCTGAATCTTTTGACATAATCGGATACCGATTCATCATGCTTCTGTTTAACCGATGTTAAATGTGACAACTTGAGTTCATTGTCGCCGCTGTAAAAGTGATCATGAAATTTCTGCTCTAGCTGCGACCAAACTCGAATGGAACCATGTGGTAAAGAAGAAAACCATGAAAATACGGTACCAGTTAATGATAAATGAAATAAACGCACTTTCAACTCATTTAGCGAGCCTGCCTCCCCTAATTGTGCTAAGTATTGACTAACATGCTCCCATGTGGTTTTTGTGCCCTCTCCATTGAACTTAACAAAATCTGGAATTTTATATCCTGGAGGGCACTGGATGGCATCAAAGTACTCGGGGTACGGCTTTTGGTAAATCCGATTCCGAGGCAACTCAACCCCAAAATTCTCTCGAAGCATATTAGCCATCTCCTCTCTAAGATTAGCTAGACCATCATCCATAGTGGATGATGCAGCTTGTGGCAGTGGCATAGGCGGAGTAGGGTTACTGGTCGTAGGTAGGAATTGCGGCATGTATGTCAACCCATAATTTGGTAATGGTCGAGTGGATGTAGCTGTAGGTAGGGTTTGGTTCGGCGTTGCCACCAAACCTGGCATGTTCATAATAGGATTAATGGGTGCAGCCACAATCTGATTTGTTTGGGTAGGATAATAAGTCATCGGCACGGGAGGCGCCAATGAGATAGGTAAAGCCAGATTAGGGTTTTGCACACTAGCAGCTACACCATCATTACCACTAGTCGATTGAGATGTATTATTCTGAGCATTAGTATTTTCAATGAAAGTTTGATAGACTAGATTGTTACCATCAGCAATACGGCTTTCAATCTCAGCCCACTGCTCAGGAGAAAAGGTAGTACTTACAGAGGGTTTAACCTGCTCGGCTTGAAGAGGAGGGAACTTGATTTCTTCAATCGGAGTGATGTTGCCTTGGCGATCCTGCTTGAACTTTGCAAGGAACTCCTACAAATCCTTCTCTTCGTGCGCCTTCTTGTACTCCTCATAGACTTGGCGATGATCAGCCGATATCTCATCAAGACTGGGCTTAATGATGTTATCGGTGTCTACCTCGGATGGCTTGGGAAGATCGGACATGGTGGATGATGATGATTGATCTTCGGTCCCCAGCGGAGTCGCCAAAAAGTGTGTTGACACATGAACATGTCACGTGTACCCTCGACGCCGGGGGTGATGCACCGCAGCTCACGTCGAAGGAGGCCCGACCGACAGCGCGATACGCAAGACAGTCCACGGGCGCTTTTGCAGACCCGAAAACCCTACACCCCCGGGAGGGACCCCATCAGGGAGTGCAGCGGCTATGGGCTGCCCTAGGTCGATTCGCTCGCCCCTAGAGCCTCGAGATTCGCAGCTCTCAAACACGAAGAACAGCGAAGAACGAGAGAGAAAAACGATGGAGAGATAAAACGTAGACTTGAAAAAGTAGTATATTGATTTTTTCGATTGTGTGTTGTTCAATCGGCCGTCACCCCCAACATATATAAGAGGCAGCTGGACTTCCCGTACAAGTAAAGGATTCATCTAGGCTTTCCTTACAAGAAAAATTACATCAATTTGCGTCCTAGAGTCTTAGTTCTATTCCAACTCGGATTCAGTCTGAATCTGGCCCAACTTCTGTCTTCCTCCTTGTGCAGGCCGCCGAGCCTCCATATGACCTCCAATCGAGATGGCCCAAATATCAAACTTGTGCGCCTCGATGATACGAACAACTCTCATGTTGATCACTAAATAAGGCCATCTTGAATACTTTTCGAGGTCGTCTTTACCTTCCAGTCGGACTCGGTCTTGTAGCAGACTGAATTATCCGAGTCTTGTATTGAATTTGCAGGCCATATACTATCTCTGATGATGATGACTCCAAAACCAAAGTTTACCGTCTTGATGATACGCACAACTTCTGTATTGAACACTTCTTCACCCGAAATCATCTTGATAAACTTTCGGGCACATGCTCAGTTTCACTTGGATTCGAGCTCATCCACTCGGATATTAGAGTCACTCGGATCGTCCGACTGGACTTTTCACTCGGATGTTAGAATCTTTCACTCGGAAGGTAATATTCCACTCGGATAATTATATTTTCAATCGGAAGGTAATCCCTTACTCGATCGATAAGTTTTCATTCCACCTTTTACTCGATCGGTAGGTTTTCACTCGACCTTTTACTCGATCGGTAGGTTTTTAACCTTTTACTCAATTGGTAGGTTTTCACTCGACCTTTTACTCGATCGGTAGGTTTTTACCCGAAAGGTAAGCTTTCACTCGACCGGTGAGTTTTCACTCGGATGGTAAGCTTTTCACTCGACTAAAAACATAGCATGATCTTGATTTGTCTCCCCAAGTCTGATACGACCTCGGATTGAGACTAATTATATATGAAAATCGATCGGCTCGACGAGACGAAACTTTCTCGTGTTGAAGTTTTTCCGATTCAAGCACTTTTTAAGGGCCGAATTTCTCGCGCGACCCATGAGACAGGGTGTCTGGTACTTCGCGCCATATTTCCATTCAGCTTCGATCTGCAGTGTATTGCCTCTAACTTTTGCATATGAACTCGGATTGATATGTTTTATATATCAAAATCGATTGCCTCGATGATACGAAGACAATTCCTTTAGAGTAGTCCTTCATCCGAGGTCGTCTTGAAGGCATGATTGGCCGAAAACCACTCGAAATATTGAATTCTGCCACTCGGAATATAATTTCGGCCCCTAAGATGGAGTCGGACGATGATAACCTAAACATCAAGTTGTTCCACTCGGTGATGTGAAACTTTTCATGCTGAAAACCGTTTCACTCGAAGCCATCTCATTTTCTTTTATGCCATGCCAAAATCTGATCTTAACAGAAATCATTTAAATTCATTGCATATTTTTACTCTTGGGGACATGTCTAATCAAATGTGGTACTTAGTACTCACTCTCTACATGTCATCCCAGTCTTTGTATTCTTGTAGTTTCTTCTGTTTGCTTTGGCTAGTAGATGTACCTGTGTTATCTAACCTTGTTTGTGCAGGTTCATTCCATCCTAAGCCTACTCAAGACTACAAGGTAAGTATATGCATCACAATCATGTGTATGAGGAATTCTTGCTCATGTACATACTGTTTGCAAGAAGGACTCATGAACATGAAGGTATTTCCTTTAATACTTCTTGCTCTGATGCATATGGGCAAGATACATGTAACACATTGCCTGCTCTATCATGGTTATGCTCTCACATGCTTCTATATTTCATATTCACATGATTGCATACATGTAGGGGGAGCCTATGCTTGTTACATGTCTTTCCAAAGCTTTACTTGCTACTCTTCATATCCTTATCTAAAGCTTTGATGTATGTTGTCATCAATTACCAAAAAGGGGGAGATTGAAAGCACAAGTGCTCCCTAGGTGGTTTTGGTAATTAATGTCAACATATCTTTTGTTGGACTAACATTTTTATCTAGTATTTTTCAGACAAGTTCAACATTGGAGTGGCATGGACTAAAGGATGTGGGTACTCCTTCAAGATGCTAAGGACAAAGGATTGGCTCAAGCTCATTAGCTCAAGACTCTTCATTTTATATTTTAATGATCCAAGATCACATTGAGTCTATAGGAAAAGCCAATACTATCAAGGAGGGATGAGGTGTTGCTTAATGAGCCTCTTGCTTCATGTGCTTAGTGATATGCTCCAAAACCCTCAGCTACTTTCTCACATCCACAAATGACCTAAACCCAAAGCCCAAATCGGTCATACGGACTCTTTCTATCTGGCGCCACCGAGTTTGGATGTCTTAGCCACTGCCACAAACCCTAGGCAAATCGGTCTTACCGATAGGGGTCTCGGTCTCACCGAGATGGGGTTGTAATCTCTCTGTGTATGTCCATTATCAAAATCGGTCTCACCGAGTTTGAGCAATCGGTACTACCGAGATTACAATGCAAACTCTCTGGTTAACTTATTATCAAAATCGGTCTCACCGAGTTTGAGTAATCGGTCCCACCGAGTTTGCCTGACCAACTCTCTGGTTAGCTAATTACCAAAATCGGTCTTACCGAGTTTGTGTAATCAGTCTCATCGAGATTACGTTATGCCCTAACCCTAACCATATCGGTCCTACCGAGTTGCATTTTCGGTCCCACCGAAAATCCTAAGGGTCACTAGGTTTACTAAATTGGTCCGTCCGAGTTTGTTGATTCGGTCCCACCGTGTTTGGTAAATTGTGTGTAACGGTTAGATTTTGTGTGGAGGCTATATATACCCCTCCACCTCCTCTTCATTCATGGAGAGAGCCATCAGACTAAGCCTACACTTCCAGCATCTTATTTCTGAGAGAGAACTACCTACTCATGTGTTGAGGTCAAGATATTCCATTCCTACCATATGAATCTTGATCTCTAGCCTTCCACAGGTTGCTTTCCACTCAAATCTTCTTTCCACCAGATCCAAATCCTATGAGAGAGAGTTGAGTGTTGGGGAGACTATCATTTGAAGCACAAGAGCAAGGAGTTCATCATCAACGCACCATTTGTTACTTCTTGGAGAGTGGTGTCTCCTAGATTGGCTAGGTGTCACTTGGGAGCCTCCGACAAGATTGTGGAGTTGAACCAAGGAGTTTGTAAGGGCAAGGAGATCGCCTACTTCGTGAAGATCTACCGCTAGTGAGGCAAGTCCTTCGTGGGCGACGGCCATGGTGGGATAGACAAGGTTGCTTCTTCGTGGACCCTTCGTGGGTGGAGCCCTCCGTGGACTCACGCAATCGTTACCCTTCGTGGGTTGAAGTCTCCATCAACGTGGATGTACGATAGCACCACCTATTGGAACCACGCCAAAACATCCGTGTCTCCAATTGCGTTTGAATCCTCCAAAAACCTTCCCTTTACATTCTTGCAAGTTGCATGCTTCACTTTCCGCTGCTCATATACAATTTGCATGCTTGCTTGCTATGTGTTGTCAATGTTAAAATTGTGCCTTAACTCCACTTAAACTTAAAAGGGCTAAAAACTGCAACTTTAGTACTAAGTGTCTAATCCCCCCCTCTAGACACCTCTTCTCAAGGTCCTACACTTGGCCAACCAAGATCATGGACTGAGGCATTGCTATGATCTAGTAAGCGCGCCTCTCTCTCTTGTATTGTTCTGTGCCTGCCAGCGTGCTTTGCTAGGATTTTCGACCAGTAATCCCTTTGTGCAGACAATGATTTCTACTACTGGCTGCTAAATTAGATATGTAGATGTCATACATGATACTACCTCGTACCTCCGTTCCTAAATATAAGTCTTTTAGAGATTCCACTATAGGCCACATACGGAGCAAAATGAGTGAATCTACACTCGAAAATGCATCTATATACATCTGTATGTGGTCCATACTGGAATCTCTACAAAGACATATATTTAGGAACAGGGGCAGTACATTACACAAAATCGTAGGTGGCATGTAGGAATTCCAGTGCACTACATTAGGCTCCCTTAGAGTGCTTGCTAGTCCAGCTTACAGAGTCATGGCTAGTTTATGGTACGCACACAATCGTTAATTGGTGGTTTACTATGCGCAAAGGATATGCAATGTAGTATCATGTAGAGATGTCTGAAATTAGCCATGTCAACTTGCAGATAGGGTTACACAATGAAAAAGTACAAGATGTATGTGGCAATTTCATGGAACATCGCAAAAAAGGAGAGGGAGCGGTGAGCCTATACAGTGTGCTATCGTATGTCACTCCTCCATTGCAATCATCGTGACATGTTATTTGTATGCCAGTTCTATTAGCCAAGTTTCTTAGGGACAGTTATTATGAGTTATCCTAAGAAAATAAGCACCGGTGAATATAAGCTCCATGTAATACGCCAACCAATTCTTTTCATTGCGTTTTCAGCTTATCTTTGGTATGATCAGTGGAAAGTCTAGATTGCATTATATATTTTTCATTTTGCTGCCCATATGGAAATTAATTTGACTTGCAAACATCACAAATTGAACCCAGTGCAGTAATTAATAAGATAGGAAAACAGACAATCGCTATTTGCTCAAAATGCAAATACAAAGATACCATCTACTTGGCACAATCTACTTTGGTCAATGTTTTCCATATAGATCCCATTGCCTAATTTAAACGAAGAACGCATGACACACATTTAAATGAAGAACAATTATTTATTGAAATTTGATGGTCCAAGTGGCTAGTTATTATCATATAGCAGCACCAAATGAAAGCATCATATAGCAGCAGCAGCTGCTCATAGCAACTCATCAAACAGTAGCAGCAGTCTGCAATTCATCATATACTAGCAGCAGCTCATAGCAATTCATCATATAGCAGCAACAAGAGCAACTCATAGCAATTCATCATATAGCAGCAACAGGAGCAGCTCATAGCAATTCATCATATAGCAGTAGCAGGAGCAGCTTGTAGCAACTCATCATATAGCAGCAGCAGCAGCTCATAGCAATTCATCATATAGCAGCAGCAGCTCATAGCAACTCATGATACAGCAACAACATCTCATAGCAATTCATCATATAGCAGCAGCAGGAGCAGCTCATAGCAATGCATCATATAGCAGAAGCAGAAGCAGCTCATAGCAATTCATCGTATAGTGGATCAGAATGGAAATTTGGCAAAAAATCAGAGGAGATCCTCACCTTGTTGGATGAGTTCATCCTTCAACAGCACCTCAAGGCCATGGCCTAGCAGGAGGGGAGGGGGAACAAGGTGCCTTCTGCCGCAGTGTGGCATCAGCCGTAGTTGTGCAGCGCCCGCCGGAGTAGTGCGTTGGACGAACCACAGTGGAGCAGCTGCTGGAGACCATGAGAATGAGGGGCGACACCAGAGGGAGGAGCAGTCAGGGAGATTTGCCCCTATCCACCGGCCATGTAGCCTAGATTGACATAGCATCATCGAGGACCAGGCCAGATGGGACCAGTGGCGACGGCTCGCTGGAGGAACCCTAGTGCTACAGGTAGGGGATCGAGGTAGAGGGAAAGGGGAGAGGAGATGCAAGCGGGGCAGGGCAATGAATGCTTGCGTGTTTGTTTTTACTTGAGGGTCAGGTGTGACACGGGCGTCAGCAGTTGCATTTTGAGTGTAATATAGGCAGACAACAGAGTCATTTCACTATTCCCCTCCCCTTCAATTTTTAGTGAGGTTCTACCCGAAACACCCCCCTCCAAAGCAAAATTAGTTAAGCCCAAGCCCATAACTCAAAAATTACTTCTTTACATCTTTTATGGCTTATTTTGACAATATGCCCTGAAAAGGCGGAATCGAACTGGCCCTTAACCTGCAATTCAATTGTGCGTGCAATGATGAATCACTCCTGCCTGCTATCTGTACATTTAGGCATCATCATACATGGCATAACCTAATACATGTGCATTCCATTGTAGAATCTGGAATGTGCAATGTTTATGTTAGTTCATACGTTGCACATGATGTTTAAATGCCCCTTAAATATGGTTAGTCAAGTGATGGTCTTTAAGCCTCCTTCTTTGCTTTTTTTTCTTTATATGTAAGATTTTCTCACACGTCTGTTCAATTGCTTGTTTGCATCAGCCAGCCGTACTAGGACTGTTTGCTTTGATTACTTGTTGTTCTTGACCTAACACTCTAACTGAGCTTGTCAACGATTTAAACACTAAGGATTGCTGTAGTGGGGCCTTGTCTAACTCATAAGTGACATAAAGGTTTGGCTGTACACTATAGTAGGCTCTCCAAGAGTACCTGGAGATCCAGTTCGAAGGTATGCCTAGTTTTTACATAGTGCAGACATAGTAAATGCTCATTTCATTGTGTGCAAGTGCAAGAGATGTGGCATGTTTCATTATGTGGTGTTGTTTTGTTATAATCTCATACTTTTGTGTTCACAGACTGGAAAGTATGCATATTTATCTTCCAAGGAGACGAGTAACTAGTTTGTGTCATCTTGCAGAGGGGGTGCAATGAAGATAAGATTGAGGATTTCCAAGTACAAGATGTTAGGAAGGAGCCTTGCAAGAGAAGTAGGAGCTGCGCTGAGCCTCTTCAACCTGCTAAGGTAAGTCACTGTATGCAACTCAACAGTTCAATTCCTTGTTTGTTTCAGGCATAGTTAATTTTCTCTTTTCAATTGCTTTATTTGTCTGAGATGCCCAAATAATGATGCCTGATGTTCGGTACTTGTATCACTATTAGTTGACATAATTAAAGGCGCTACCATTTATTTACTCTTCCTAAGTGTGCCTGAAGCTTTGAAGTCTATTAACCAACTATTATTGCATGAGGCTCACAATATAGTTTATACTATGCTAATGATTGCATAGTTTTTCCTGCTGTAGTATGTTTGTATGAAACCATCTACTATTCATTATGCTCCCTAAGACTTTAATTGAGGTACAGAATGGCCAACTGCTTGCTTACTTATACGCAATGTGCTGTCTAAATTTGTAACTTGTCTGTGTTTTCGATTGGGCCCCAACATCATACTCCTCTGGTGAGCTAAGAGGGATTTCTGTATGCAGGCTGCACAGACTATTTTTTTATAATTTTTAAAATATCACCTGCTTATGCTTCATGACGTGTAACATTTTTTTTGTGAAAGTGACGTGTAACATTATTTTTAGTCATGTTTTGCCATGTAGTACAAAATAGTGTCTTGTTTGCTTCACTGTTGTAACTATATTTTTGCCCTAGTCATGTGTACTTACAGAAACATTTCAGGATGAAGTGACATCAACACAAAAATCTGCGAGCAGTGCGGCATGGCCGTTACAGAATGATTATGGATTGGAATTGGAATGTGCTGATGTTCTCGAGCATCAACTAGAGGTGGCAAGACAACGTGTACATGATTGTCAACGTATAATCAACAAGTTGAGACTAGACATGCATGTATTAGATGCAGGAGTCAAAAAATGAAACAAGACACCGAGGTAACCATGAAGGAATTGGAGATTTTGCAGACTGAAATTTGTGCTATCTGAATCCGGCCAATCTTATTTTCTGAAGAGATTATAGTTCAAATGGAGTTAAGTTGATGCGCGTCCATGATGTATGAGATGTATTTGCCCAGTGTATGTAATTTGCTATTTGTGTATGCTTTATTATCACCTGTGCCGAACCCTAATGCCCATTGGGTATAATCGGCTGTAATTTCTTTATTGTATAGTGTAGGATTATTCTACTTTTCTATGCCTTGATCTCTTTGTTGTATAGTGTATGCTTTTTAGAGGTGATAGTATTGAGTAGGATAATTCTTTGAATATACTTTATCGTTCAAACGGGGGCCAACTCGCCCGACCATGGCCCTTCACGGGCCGTCGGATCCATGGGCCTTCTACGCCTCGCAAGATCCATGGGCCTTCTACGTCTTGCAGGATCCATGGGCCTTCTACGTCTCGTAGGATCCATGGGCCTTCTACGTCACGTAGGTTCCATGGGTCGCCGACTCATTTATGGGTCTTGTACGGGCCTTTAATGGGCAGTAGACGGGCCTATAATGGAAATTGTACATTTTATGGGCTGACCATAGCGGGCCGTTAATAGGCCATACTTGGTGATGCTATGAAAATGGCCCAACATACTAACGGACCACAAACGGGCCGACTGTAACGACGGGCTGAATTTGGCCTACAAGCAGAAAATGCCAGTAACGGGCCGTAAGTAACCGAATGCTGCAAATGAGCCCAAGAATAAATGGGCCCTCAGAAGGCTGATAGTTAACTTGGGCTGGAAACGGCTGAGGGAGTCCTGGACTAGGGGGTGTCCGGATAGCCGGACTATCATCATCGGCCGGACTCCAAGACTATGAAGATACAAGATTGAAGACTTCGTCCTGTGTCCGGATGGGACTTTCCTTGGCGTGGAAGGCAAGCTTGGCGATACGGATATGTAGATCTCCTACCATTGTAACCGACTCTGTGTAACCCTAGCCCTATCCAGTGTCTATATAAACCGGAGGGTTTTAGTCCGTAGGACAACAACCATTACAACAATCATACCATAGGCTAGCTTCTAGGGTTTAGCCTCCTTGATCTCGTGGTAGATCCACTCTTGTACTACCCATATCATCAATATTAATCAAGCAGGACGTAGGGTTTTACCTCCATCAAGAGGGCCCAAACCTGGGTAAACATCGTGTCCCTTGTCTCCTGTTACCATCCGCCTAGACGCACAGTTCGGGACCCCCTACCCGAGATCCGCTGGTTTTGACACCGACATTGCTGCTTTCATTGAGAGTTCCTCTGTGCCGTCACCGATAGGCTTGATGGCTTCTTTAATCAATAACAACGCAGTCCAGGGTGAGACTTTTCTCCCCGGATAGATCTTCGTGTTCGGCGGCTTTGCACTGCGGGCCAATTCGCTTGGCCGTATGGAGCAGATCGAAAGCTACGCCCCTGGCCGTCTGGTCAGGTTTGGAAGCCTAAACTTCACGACTGACATCTGCAGAGACTTGATCTTCGATGGATTCGAGCCACAACCAAGCGTGCCGCACTGTCACGGTGGACATGATTTAGCTCTGCTACCGGATAGTGCCCTGGAGGCTGCACACGAGTCCGCTCCGACCCATAGTTCGGAGCCGACCGTGCAGATCGAGGACAGGTGGCTGGACACTGCCTCGGGGGCTGCGATCTCTACGGCGATGGAGCCGAACACTGACCTTGTCCCTTGCAAAGCTCGTGACTCTGAGGCGCCGGACTCCTTGCCGGACTCCGAACCTCCTGCTCCCCTGCCAATCAAATCCGATTGGGCGCCGATCATGGGGTTCACCGCTGCAGACATCTTTCAGCACTCGCCCTTTGGCGACATCCTGAATTCGCTAAAGTCTCCCTCTTTATTAGGAGAGCCCTGGCCGGACCACGGTCAGGACGGTTGGGATGCGAACGACGAAGAAATTCAAAGCCCTCCCATCACCCACTTTGTAGCCACTGTCGACGACCTAACCGACATGCTAGACTACGACTCCGAAGACATCGACGGTATGGACGACGATGCCGGAGAAGATCAAGAACCAGCACCTACGAGGCATTGGAAGGCCACCTCCTCATATGACATATACATGGTGGACACCCCAAAGGATGGAGACGGCGAAGAAGCAGCGGAGGCAGATTCCTCTAAGAAACAGCCAAGCGCTGACGTTAGTGGCGCCGCTCTAAATCCCGCCATAGCAAGAATGGAGATTCTGGCACCGGAGATAATAACACCCCAGAGAGTGCCGAAGACAACCCCCTCCAACAAGATTCAGCGCAGGAGGACGGAGAAGCCAGCCCTCAAGAGAGGGCGGTAGACGAGGAGATTGAGGATGACAACTACATGCCTCCCTCTGGAGATGAGGCAAGCCTCAACGACGACGAATTTGTCATGCCCGAGGATCCCATCGAACAAGAGCGTTTTAAACGCAGGCTAATGGCCACGGCAAACAGCCTAAAGAAAAAGCAGTAACAGCTTCAAGCTGATCAAGACCTGCTGGCCGACAGATGGACCGAGGTCCTCGCGGCCGAAGAGCATGAACTTGAACGCCCCTCCAAAGGCTACCCAAAACGCAAGTTGCTACCCCGATTAGAGGAGGAGGCATACGAACCTTCATCACCAGCGCATAATACGGCTGACCGACCACCTTGTGGCCGCGACAGAGAGGCATCTAGACCCTCCACCAGAACCGTACCCCCGCATAGCTCGAAAAGCGCGAAGCCACGGGGGAATGCGCCGGACTAGCGAAACATATTGGAGGACAAGACAAAACAATCAAGATCTATCTATAGATCACGCGGGCGCCCCACGATCCACGACGATTATCGTCGCGCCAGACACAGCAACTCCGGCTGGGCCGAACACAGCAGACACAACTCTCTTGACCTACGTCGTGATATTGCCCAGTATAGAGGCGCCGCACACCCACTATGCTTCACAAATGAAGTAATGGATCATCAAATCCCCGAAGGGTTTAAACCCGTAAACATTGAATCCTACGATGGCACAACAGACCCCGCGGTTTGGATCGAAGATTATCTCCTTCATATCCACATGGCCCGCGGTGACGATCTACACGCCATCAAGTATCTCCCACTCAAGCTTAAAGGACCAGCTCGGCATTGGCTTAACAGCTTGCCAGCAGAGTCAATTGGGTGTTCGGAGGACCTGGAAGCCGCATTCCTCGACAACTTCCAGGGCACATATGTGCGACCACCAGACGCCGATGACCTAAGCCACATAATTAAGCAGCCAGACGAATCGGCCAGACAATTCTGGACACGTTTCTTAAAAAAGAAAAATCAAATCGTCGACTGTCCGGATGCAGAGGCCCTCGCAGCCTTCAAACATAACATCCGCGACGAGTGGCTGGCCCGGCACCTAGGACAGGAAAAGCCGAAATCCATGGCAGCTCTCACATCACTCATGACCCGCTTTTGTGCGGTGGAGGACAGCTGGCTAGCCCGCAGTAACAACCTCCGTAAAAATTCTGGCAGTCCGGACTACAAGGACCGCAATGGCAGGTCGCGTCGCAACAAAGATAAACGCCGCATTAACGGCAATAACACTGAGGATACGACAGTCAATGCTGGATTCAGAGGCTCAAAACCCGGTCAGTGGAAAAAGCCATTTAAAAGAACTACTCCGGGTCCGTCCAATTTGGACTGAATGCTCGACCGCTCTTGCCATATACATGGCACCCCCGAAAAGCCAGCTAATCACACCAACAGGGATTGTTGGGTATTTAAGCAGGCAGGCAAGTTAATTGCCGAACACAATGACAAGGGGCCGCATAGCGATGACGAGGAAGAGACCCGGCCGCCGAACAGTAGAGGACAGAAGGGGTTCCCCCCACAAGTGCGGACGGTAAACATGATAGACGCAACCCACATACCCAAGAGGGAGCGGAAGCGTGCACTTAGGGACGTATATGTGATGGAGGCAGTTGCCCCGAAGTTCAATCCATGGTCCTCTTGCCCGATCACTTTCGATCGAAGGGACCACCCCACCAGTATCCACCACGGTGGGTTCGCCGCATTGGTCTTAGACCCAATCGTCGATGGATTTCACCTCACTAGAGTCCTGATGGACGGCGGCAGCAGCCTGAACCTGCTTTATCAGGATACAGTGCGCAAGATGGGCATAGACCCCTCAAGGATTAAACCTACAAAGACGACCTTCAAAGGCGTCATACCAGGTGTAGAGGCCAATTGTACAGGCTCAGTCACACTGGAAGTGGTCTTCGGATCCCCGGATAACTTCCGAAGCGAGGAGTTAATCTTCGACATAGTCCCGTTCCGCAGTGGCTATCATGCCCTGCTCGGACGAACCGCGTTTGCAAAGTTCAACGCGGTGCCGCACTATGCATACCTCAAGCTCAAGATGCCAGGCCCTCGCGGAGTCATCACGGTCAACGGAAACACTGAACGCTCCCTCCGAACGGAGGAACATACAGCGGCTCTCGCGGCAGAAGTACAGAGCAGCCTCTTAAGGCAACTTTCGAGTCCGGCTGTTAAACAACCGGACACAGCCAAATGCGCCCGGAGCAACATACATCAAGACCTCCTGGCACGTTCCGAGCATAAGTAGCAGTGCGGCACCAACCCCAGCCCTTGCATGATTGCAAGACCAACTCTCCACGTACATCATTACGCTCTGGAGATACCATGGGCATTGGGGGAGGGGCTCGACCACGATAGGCCCAGAGTGCGGCTCAACCACACCAGGGGCTCCCAAGTGTGTCGTTATTTTCCTTTTCCTTTTTCTTTTTTTCGACAGGACTCCGTTCGTCAGAGACCCTGTCCGGCGGCGAATCTGCCGAACTCACGATGCAACAGCCAGGGAAGAACGAAGGCTACAATGAACAATCAGGTGGTCTCCATTATGAGCATTAAATCTATTAAATACACCATTCCGCAGCCTACCCCTGGAGGGGGACATGTCTAATAGTCCAATCCCTTGCCTACCGCACTATTTGTATCGTTCTGCACTCATGGGAGAATTCCTTGAATGAACAATGCATCACTTTTCTCTTATAATTGCATTCCTTTTTTACATATATGTTCATTTATTGCATCCGTACACTTTGGTACGGCCGAATACACCAGGGGCTTATGTTCCCCGCATTATGGTGTTACAAGTCCGAACACTTTCACAAGTGCGGCACCCCGAACTTATAGCATTATATGAATCGGCTCCAAATCATGTCTTGGGTCAATAGTTGGGTTTGCCCGGCTCCCATGCTTTGGTACCTTACGTTCCGTTACATCGGCTAAGGTAGCACTGGGAGAACCACTGCGATTGCGCGCCAGTTGAGCTGGGTTAACGCCTCAGTGGAGAAAGCTAAAACTGACCGTCATGGTAAGGCGAGAGCTGGTTGCTATTCGAGAGGTTTTTTCGAGTCCCTAAAGACTTATGCCGCTTAGAGCGATGAGCCGACTAACAGTCCGGCCCAGGCGTGGATAGCGCCCCAAATTTTGCCTTTCGAACACTAGGGGCTTCGCCGAAATTTAAAATTATAGAATTCTATGGCTAAGTGAGAGTGTTCAACCATTATAAGTCCGGTTGCCTAGTTCGTTGTGTCGAGCGCCTCCCTAGATGGACCCAAATATGGGAACAAGAGTGCTCAAATTTATCCCAACACCCCAGCACTCGTGGCATGGGGGCTGAAGCCGACGACTTGCCATCTCTCAGATTTGATAAACGGCCAAACAGAAGGTAATATTTTAAATAAATAGGCGTTGCTTAGCGCATATGAACAAAGTTTTCAAGCGCACGGGATAACACATTGCGAGTCTACTCCAATATTACATCTTTGGGGCACTTGTCCGCAATCTTGCGGGCACCCTTCAGGACACTCTTATAGTACATTTAGGGCGTACGATACTCCTTGCCTGCCGGCGGCGCGTCTGTCAGAAGCCTCTCAGCATCCAGCCTGCCCCAGTGCACCTTTGCACGGGCAAGGGCCTCACGGGCACCTTCGATGCAGGCGGAGCGCTTGATGACTTCCACCCAAGGGCACGCATCCACCAGCCGCCGCATGAGGCCAAAGTAGCTCCCAGGCATGGCCTCTTCAGGCCACAGCCGGACTATGAGGCCCTTCATGGCCTACTCGGCTACCTTGTGGAGCTCGACCAGCTGTTTCAGCTGGTCGCTAAGGGGCACCGGATGTCCGGCCTCAGCATACTGAGACTAGAAGACCTTCTCCATTGAGCTCCCCTCCTCGGCCCGGTAAAATGCGGCGGCATCAGACACGGTGCGAGGTAGATCTGCAAACGCTCCTGGAGAGCTCCGAATCCGGGTAAGTAACAGGTAATTCACACTCACATGCTTGCTTTGCATGAAAAATACCTTACCCTCCGCTATTTTCTTCACCGCCTCAATCTCCTGGAGGGCCTTATGGGACTCGGCGTTCGCGGCTTTGGCACTCTCAAGAGCCGAGGCAAGTCCGGACTCTCGAGTCTTTGAGTCGCGCTCCAAACTCTCATGCTTTTCCATGAGAGCCTGGAGCTCTTGCCGCACCTCCGCCACCCGCGCCTCCTGTCTCTCCCGCTCCGCTCATTCTGCGGCCGCATTACGTTCGGCCGCGGACACGGCCTCCTTCAGGGTCGCCACCTCGTTCGTGGCCCCTGCAGTGCCCACGTTATCCTTGTTATTTCTATTGCAACCAAAATCCTTTTCTGTAAGGTACAAATTTAATTCGGTGTTACTCACCTTCTTTCTCCTCGAGCTGCCTCTTGGCAAGGCCGAGCTCGTTCTCGGTCTGCTCGAGGTTCTGCTTCAAAGCACCGACCTCCGTAGTCAGTGCAGCAAAGGTCAGCAGCGTAGCCTGCAATCCCATATTGACATAATTTTTAGAACTCCTGCATATATCTTTTTAGATCCTCAGTACTGCTTTTCTTTCTGAACACCGAACCGAGCATCAGGGGCTACTGTCTATGCGGTATTACATTACATATTTTTAAAAAAAACTTCTTACCTCAAAGCCTGATAGAAGGCTGCTGCAGGCCTCGGTCAGCCCACTCTTGGCGAGCTGAACCTTCTGAATCACCACACTCATAAGAGTGCGGTGCTCTTCCTCGATGGAAGCGCCATTGAGCGCCTCCAGCAATGAATCCGGCACCTCCGGTTGGACAGAGGCCGCCGGTGCCACGGTCTTGCCCTTCTTATGAAGGGGCCGCCTGCTGGACTCCGGAACCACTGCGGGTTCTGGGGTGGAGTCCGGAGCGAAGTCCGGGAGGCTGCCTTGTGGCACCTCCGGAGCCTCACCCTCCTGGCGGGTCCCCTCCTGGGACCCCACCTTGGCGTCCTCGGCGTCACAAGGGGTGGAGGTGGTCGGAATGGAATCCACATCCGACGGAGCCAAGGACCCGCTCGAAGAAGCGGGAAGATCATCCTCGGCCGGACTACAGGTTGTATGCGGCATTAGAAGGACATTGTGTGGTGAAAAAGAGAAATTATAAATCATGCAGGAATCCGGATACTTACGATCTTGCCAGGGGCTTATCCCTTGAGGGCCACCCCTTGTCGCCTTCGTTGGCGTTGGCGGAGCTGTCCGGAGGAAGGGACCTTCCCCTCTTGGACCCTTTGGCCTCCCCCATTAGGGAAGCCTTCCTCTTCCTCTCTCCCCCCTCCTGGGGAGAGCCCCCTCTCTTCTCCTCGTCCTCGGGGGTGTAATCCGCCTCGGAGTCGTCAGACACCTGAAAACGGGAACTCTTTCGAGTACCCGTGGCCTCCTTCTTGGCCTTCTTCTCCGGCACCACATGTGGTGCCGGAACCAGTAGCCCCGCTAGATGGGCGTCTACTGGGTCTTCTGGCATGGGAGCCGGACAGATAATCTGCTCGGCCTCCTTCATCCAGCCCTGTCAAAGGAAAAGGGGAGATTAGATCCCGCATAAAGTCGAACTATTGAAAACAGGTGTCCCGTAAAGGGTAGAATTACTTACCTCGTCAGCTGGACGCTGCGAGCGAAATCCGCGATCTTCAGTAGCGGATGCGGGAGCTTCGGCGCCCTTGAATAGCACCTTCCAAGCAGCTTCGTATGTCGTGTCGAAGAGCCCGCTCAGGGTTTGGTGCTGTGCCGGATCAAACTCCCACAGATTGAAAGCCCGTTGTTGGCAGGGGAGAATCCGGCGAACAAGCATGACCTGGATCACGTTGACAAGCTTAAGCTTCTTGTTCACCAGGGTCTGAAGGCAGTACTGGAGTCCTATCAGCTCCCCCGAACTACCCCATAGCAAGCCCTTCTCTTTCTAGGAGGTGAGCTGCATGGGGATACCAGATGTAAACTCGGGGACCACCGCCCATTTAGGGTCGCGTGGCTCGGTGATGTAGAACCACCCCGATTGCCACCCTTTGACGGACTCCACGAAGGCACCCTCAAGCCAGAGGACGTTGGGCATTTTGCCCGCCATGGTGCCTCCGCACTCTGCTTGGACGCCCTTCACCACCTTCGGCTTGACATTGAAGGTCTTTAACCACAAGCCGAATTGGGGCTGGATGCAGAGGAAAGCCTCGCACACGACGATAAACACTGAGATGTTGAGGATGAAGTTTGGAGCCAGATCGTGGAAGTCCAGGCCGTAATAGTACATGAGCCCTCGGACGAAGGGATGAAGTGGGAAACCTAGTCCGCGGAGGAAGTGGGGAAGGAATACGACCCTCTCATGGGGCCTGGGGGTGGGGATGAGCTGCCCCTTGTCGGGCAGCCGGTGCGCGATGTCGCGGGAAAAGTATCCGGCGCCGCGTAGCCTCTTGATGTGTCCCTCCGTAACGGAGGAGGCCATCCATTTGCCTCCCACTCCGGACATGGCTGGAGAAGGTTGAGACGAGATGTGCGAACTTGGGCGTTGGAGCTCGAGTGCGCGGAGATGGATAAGAAAAAGGAGGAAGAAGGCATAGGTAAAGAGGGTTGATCCTTATCCCCTTATATATGGGTGGACGGAGGCCATTCGTCCCCACCAGCCTGGTAGAACTCGCTTATCCCCCAAGCTCCACAATCAATGGCGTGGTTGGGTTACCGACGTCCGTATTGATCGGAATCCTGGAATAAGGGGAACATGATCTCTGCTTCGACAAGACTTGCCAAGGAAACCGCTTCGCTAAACGCGCTGAGGTTGTATAATAATAACAATTCAAGTAAAGGCTTGGTGGTGGTGTGACATCATGCCACAAAAGACGTCAGCAGATTGAACCTGTGTGTGTATTATTCTCTCTACGGTGGAATGTGGAATTTATTTTGCAGAGCCGGACACTATCCAGGTGTTCACAATCTTCTATGGATTATTCGGAGAAGGAACCCTCCTTGCAATGCCGAACAATATGCGTGCCGGACTCATCATCATTGAAGCCTGGTTCAGGGGCTACTGAGGGAGTCCTGGACTAGGGGGTGTCCGGATAGCCGGACTATCATCATCGGCCGGACTCCAAGACTATGAAGATACAAGATTGAAGACTTCGTCCCGTGTCCGGATGGGACTTTCCTTGGCGTGGAAGGAAAGCTTGGCGATACGGATATGTAGATCTCCTACCATTGTAACCGACTCTGTGTAACCCTAGCCCTCTCCGGTGTCTATATAAACCGGAGGGTTTTAGTCCGTAGGACAACAACCATTACAAAAATCATACCATAGGCTAGCTTCTAGGGTTTAGCCTCCTTGATCTCGTGGTAGATCCACTCTTGTACTACCCATATCATCAATATTAATCAAGCAGGACGTAGGGTTTTACCTCCATCAAGAGGGCCAGAACCTGGGTAAACATCGTGTCCCTTGTCTCCTGTTACCATCTGCCTAGACGCACAGTTCGGGACCCCCTACCCGAGATCCGCCGGTTTTGACACCGACAACGGCCCAACGGAATAACCAGCCGTTAATGGGTATAAAGTGTTACACTGTTCATTACGGACCAGTTTCACCGCGGGCCGTTAATGGGTGTAAAGTAATACACTATTCATTACAGGCCAGTTTCAGCAGGGGCCGCTAATGGGCCAAGAGTTACAAAGGGCCTCATATGGGTCGAAAGACATCATGGGCCATACATGGGCCAGAAGTGAAAATGGGCTGGAATCATATTGGATGGCCCAAATGATGCTACTGGGCCTAATTCGCATAGGGAGTAACGGGCCTTGGGTTAGCGGGCTGTAAATGGGCTATATGCTAACAGGACGTTAACAGGCTTTCCATGGGCCGGCCCGCCAGCTTTTGACCAAGTCAAATGGGCCGGCCTTTTCACAGGAATGGGCCACTGTTGGGCCATGCCACGTGTCGACGTATCATAGGCGCCTTCTATCCAGTGAGTGGATGACATCTGTCCCAATGATGAGCCGACACGTGTTTCCTCCAGCCAATGATGATTTTACACGTGGAAAATCCCCATTGGTCAGGGCTGTTAACGGGTTATCGGATCCAAAACCTGACCCGATAGCTTAACGACGTTCCTTTACAGTGGATGCCACGTGTCGGTCACCTTTGATGAAAGCACTTCTATGACGCGCGATTTATCGTCATGGAAGTGGACACTTCTGTGATGATAATTTTGGTAATGTTATGGAACACTTCTACGACATCAGGTAAACTGGAGGGTTTAGTCCGTAGGACAAGGACAATCATAATCATAGGCTAGCTTCTAGGGTTATCATCCTCGATCTCGTGGTAGATCAACTCTTGTAATACTCATATCATCAAGATCAATCAAGCAGGAAGTAGGGTATTACCTCCATAGAGAGGGCCCGAACCTAGGTAAACATCGTGTCCCCCGCCTCCTGTTACCATTAGCCTTAGATGCACAGTTCAGGACCCCCTACCCGAGATCCGCCGGTTTTAACACCGACAACTGTCTATACTGTGACATTCTTTTTATGTTTAATTGCGTTGCTTACCTCAAAGCCTATTAGAAGGCTTGTCCAGGCTTCAGTCAGCCCGCTTTTCATGGACTGAATCTTCCCAATCACCGTGCCCATAAGGGTGCGGTGCTCTTCAACAATGGAAGCGCCTTGCAGCGCTTCCAGCAAAGTATCCAGTGCCTCTGGATGGACAGAGGTCACCTGCGGAATAGGCGCACCCCCTTCTCTTGAAGGAGGTTGCTTGCCTGATTCCAGACCCATATGGGTCTCCGGAATTATATTCGGCTGGGGGACGAATTAGGTATGGCCCCCGACGTCAGTATCCATGGGGTTTTCTCCCCCATGTGTCCGACTGCCGAAGTTTTACCCTCCGGCGCCACCCTGACGGCCTCCTGAGTCTCTCCCTGGCCTAGGTTCCTTTGGGACGACACCTTGATGTTGTACATGGCCTTGGTAGAGGAGGCCGTCGAGAGAGTCGCACTGTCCATCGCCTCCGGGTCCAGCGAGTCCTCCGATGAGGATCGCTCGAGGTTGGACCTAGCCAGACTGCAGATACGTGATTCAACGTGTTAATACTATACAGTAGTGAGGCCAGATATATGAACGTGTCCAGGTTTTTTAGTACTCACGATTTAGCCTGGGGCTTGACCCTAGGATTCCATTCCGAGCTGATGTCGGTGGCCGTGGTGGAGTCGTCCGGAAGGGAAGCTTTCCCCTTCTTGAACGCTTCGGCGTCCAAACGTGTGGAGGCCCTCCTCTTCATTCCCCCCTTGCAGGGGGAATCACTTTCTTCTTCTTCATCCTCCTCTTCCTTGTCGTCCTCGGCAGCGGAGTGAACCTCGGCGTCTTCGGACGTCACGTCTGAAGTGCCCTTGCGACGGAGACTTCCCCTGGTCTCCTTGGCCTCCTTCTTGGCCTTCTTCTTCGACGCCTTATAGGGCGCCGGAACCAGCATCTTTGTCAAAAGTGGACATGCTGGATCCTCGGGCAGCGGAGCCGGACAGTAAATCCGCTCCGCCTTCTTTGTCCAGCCCTGAGAGAATTAGTAGGGAAATTTAGACGTTTCCCTCAAGTAAGCGAGTAAAGGATACACCTCGAAAACATGTAAAGACTTATCGAACTAGTGGGGCGGTTCAATTTGTGCCCACGATCCTCGGTCATGTCCGGCCATGACTTGCTGGGCTTGAATAGTACCTTCCAGATGTCTTCGTGCATTATGCCGAAGAACTCCAGTAGGGTCTGGTCCTTGGCCGGATCAAACTCCCATAGACGGAAAGTTCGGCTTTGGCATGGAAGGATCTGGCAAACTAGCATCACCTGGACCATGTTGACAAGCTTGATGTTCTTGTCCACCATGCTCTTGATACGTGCCTGGAGCGCAGTCAGTTCGTCTGACGAAGACCAGTCCAGGCCATTCTCGGGCGAGGAGGTGAGCCGCATCGGAGCTCCGGATTGAAATTCGGGAGCCGCGACCCAGGTGATGTTGCGTAGCTCAGTGACGTAGAACCACTGTTGTTGCCACCCTTTAGAGGACTCGTTAAATGTACCTGATGGCCATGTGACATTGGCATCTTGCTCACAATGGCGCCTCCGCACTCTATGTGTTCGCCGCCCACCACCTTCGGCTTCACATTGAAGATATTTAACCACAATCTAAAATGTGGTGGGATGCGGAGGAAAGCCTGGCATACGACGATGAATGTCGAGATGTTGAGGACAGAATTTGGGGATAGATCATGGAAATCTATCCCGTAGTAGTACATGAGACCGTGGATGAATGGGTGGAGAGGAAATCCTAGCCAGCGAACAAAATGAGAGAGGAATACGACCCTCTCATGAGGCTCCGGAGTGGGGACGACATGTCCCTCGGCCGGAAGTCGGTGGACGATTTCCTTGGCCAGCTAGCCGGCCTCCCGGAGCTTTTCGATATCCTTCACCTTGACGGAGGAGACCATCCACTTGCCCTGCGCTCCGGATCCGGACATGGCTGGAATGCATTTTGGGCGCGGAAGAGATGAGAACTTGGGCGCTGGAGCTCGAGAATGGGGAAGCTTAGAGAAAGAAGGCATGGATGAAAGAGGTGGATCCTTTCTCTTTATAAAGGCAGTGAATATCAAGCACCTCCCCACTTGCCCTAAAAACTCACTTATCCCCGAGGGCCCTGCAAACAGTGCAGTGGGATTACCCATACCCGTATTGATGAGAATCCCGCAATAAGGGGGCATGATCTCTGCTTTTACAAGACGTGCCAATGAAACTGCATCTCTAAATATGGAGCGGTGGGCTAAAAATGGTTCGAATAATAACCGGGCATTGACGTGATGTCATGCTGCAAAAAGTTGTCAGCAGATTGGACTCGTGAAGTATTATACTCTCTACCGTTGTGTGTGGTATTAGTTTTGCAGAGTCGGACACGTTTCCTGTGTTCGAAGGAAGATTTGGAGTATTCGAAGGAGGAACCCGCCTTGCAATGCCGAAGACAATCTGCATGCTGGACACCTCGTCATTGAAGCCTGGTTCAGGGGCTACTAAGGGAGTCCTGGCTTAAGGGGTCCTCGGACAGCCGGACTATGTTACATGAGCCAAACTGATGGACTATGAAGATACAAGACCGAAGACTCTCTCCCGTGTCCGGATGGGACTCTCCTTGGCATGGAAGGCAAGCTTGGCGACCGGATATGAAGATTCCTTTCTCTGTAACCGACTTTGTACAACCCTACTCCCCTCCAGTGTCTATATAAAGTGGAGGGCTTAGTCCGTAGAGATGGATACATACACAATCATAATCTCCATAGGCTAGACTTCTAGGGTTTAGCCATTATGATCTCGTGGTAGATCAACTCTTGTAATACTCATATTCATCAAGATTAATCAAGCAGGAAGTAGGGTATTACCTCCATAGAGAGGGCCCGATCCTGGGTAAACATCGTGTCCCCCATATACTATTACCATCGACCTTAGACGCACAGTTTGGGACCCCCTACCCGAGATCCGCCGGTTTTGACAACGACAACGGGGGATACGCTCAGGTCATGCCTGGCATACCCCACCTCGCCAGGTCCCACGGACCTGGTCTTCGTGTGCCCCTCCTAAGTGAGAGCCTGGCGAGGAAAGGTATGACGGTCGGTTCATACGTCAAGGGGGGACTCCAGAGCACCGCGTCTCAGGATCCTAACTGTCCACCTAGCCCCTCACCCCTTGGTCTCATCCTGGTGATCCGGACAACCCAACGGTGGCTGAGGTATGCGCGTGGCCGGGCCCTATCGAGGCAGAATGTCAAGGCCTCACTCTCGTTCCTTTCAAGCCGTTCGTACGTCAAGGGGGACTCCTAAGCACCGCGTCTCAGGAGCCTAACTGGTAACGTAGCTCCTCACCCCTTGGTCTCGTCCTGGTGATCCGAAACGACCCAACAGCGGCTGAGGTATGCGCGGGGCCGGGCCCTACCGACGCAGAACACCAAGGCTTGCCTTTGCACTTTTTCCTAAGTTGTTCGCACGTCAAGGGGGACTCCTAAGCATCGCGTATCAGGAGCCTAACTGGCCATGTAGCCCCTCAACCCTTGGGCTCGTCCTTGCGATCCGGACGACCCAACAGCGGCTGAGGTATGTGCGGGGTAGGGCTCTACCGATGCAGAACAACAAAGAAAACAAAAAAGTCGGGGAACCACAATCTAATTATTACAAAACATATTGTTCCAAGCAATCAATTTTAAACGCCTCCATGAGGCATGCTACATGATACAGGACGAACAAGAAGGAGTAGCGCCACCAAGACACCTCTTCAACCCTGGGTACCACCATCACCCGCCAGCGGAGCCTCGTCGCCAGCCGCGTCGGCCGTCCCCTCGGCCCCAGCCGCAGGACCGACGACAAGGAACTTGCTCAGAAGGATGTCCTGGCGCAGGCGGATCTGGTCCAGCACCTGCAAGCTTCCACAAGGGACGGGAGAAATCTTGGAGCGGCACTAGGCGTCGTACCAAGAACTCCTTAACGATCATGGCCCCCATCAACTTCTCATTCTTCATGTCATCCTCCATCTTCTTCATCAACGGCTTCAGTGAAGGGTTTATGATCTTCTCAGAAAGCCACCCCTTCATGTGAGCACTTGGCGTCCATTAGGACCCACCTTTTTGGGGCATCCTCCACCTTCTTCCCGGCGTGGGAGATTGTGTTGCCTCCCCGAGCCGCAACGAAGCCGACGCTCCATGTGGGTCGGTTGCCAGTCATGCGGAGGAAGAGGAAGTGGCGGAGCATGGTGACGAAGGGCATCACCCCCACGAATGTCTCGCAGTAGAAGGCAAAGACGGACATGAGGAGGATGGAATTGGGATGGATGTGGAGCGCATGAAGGCCGTAATGATGGAGAACGGCGTAGAAGAAGTGGGAGAATGGGGGCACCAGCCCCGAACAGATGTTGTGTAGGAAGATAGGATAGTAGGTACTGTTCGTGGGTTCAGGTGTGGCGGCGGCAACCCGGAGCGTAGTCTCCCCTCACTCATTGCCCTCGCTCGCCGTCAAGAGAAGCGCGGTCTGGAGCTTCTCCTCGGTGATGGAGGGCGTGATCAGCACCTACCCGTACCAGGCATAGCTGGCAGCCGAGGCTGGAGCCTTGGTCTTAGCAGCAGCCATTGGGCAGAAGATTGGAGGGGAGAATCGGCAGATCCGATGAGTTCTTCGGTGTTGGGAGAAGGGGATCTAGAGCAAGATGAAGGGAAGGCAATGAAAGCACCACAACAGATGGCAACCCTTTTGTCAGCCGGAAACAGTTGCCAAGGCAGTGTGGGGAAGTAGAGACGCCCACGTCCCATCAATCGCCACACGTCATCAAGGCCGCAGGCGGTTAGGGCCCGCGGCGCTCTGCACTTGCCCTTTGGCTTCACCTGGAAGCCAAGTCCGAGCGCGCCTTGGGTCCAGGGGCTACTGTCCGCGTTCTGGATATGGGGGTATCCAGACTTGCCTGCCTATAGCCCACCACGTGGCTCTATCAACGGCCTGGTACGGCCCAGCTTCAGCATCAATGACTCAAGACCCTCGTGAGGGGCCAAGCCTCGCGATGCGGACGACAACAAGAACCCCGAGGGAATCGGCCTCCTCAGGCTGGCTCCCGAGGGGCGGAGATTTCTATGAAAGGTGCACCTCACGAGGATCAGCTAACGTGAGCCATGATGACCAAGGCCAGAAGGGCGCCAGGCGGCCTCCAGCGGGTGCAGAGCACCAATTTCCTCTTTGGTGCAAGGGAAGCAAGACACAAGCGCGGAGTCCCGAGGAATCAGCCAAAGGTTTCCATTCTGGTGCAACAAGACCAAGACCACCAGGACGGCAGGACGGAGGTTATCACCAAGCCCACCGCAACGTCACGACCAGTGGCTTTTCTCAGGCGAAGACCACTTTAGTCCGGATAAGCTGTACTTGTCCCCTTTCAAATCCGGCTGTTGTGGGATCCCATCCTGCCAACATTTGGGAAGAGGACCAAGGCCACTATAAATAGGACTTAGCCACCACCATAGAGGGGCATCTGGTGGACATCGTGTTCAGAACGTGGGAAGAGATCCACTCTCACCCGACCACCTCACTAGCTCTCTCGAGCCCAAGAACACCTCACCTCCTGAGGCTAGTTTATCTCTACTGTACTAATTCATCCTCAGCCCCTCGAGGCAATCCACCAAAAACGCTGGAGTAGGGTATTACACTGCAAGGTGGCCCAGACCAGGATAAACTGTTGTGTCTCTTTGTCGCTTCGAGCCCGACGCGCTAGGCTTAGGAGGATCGCGAGTAGGCATGCTAGGTACGTTGAGATCTCCTCACGCACCCCAGGTTCGAACCTTTCAAGGGTTTGCGGAACCCCGTAATCAGATACAAGTAAGCTACCGTAAAACCATCCTCGTTGACAACACAAGCACTATTGGCCGAGGGGGAGGAAGAAGCTTCTTCACCACCAAAGGAGAGCTGAGTATCGGGCATGGGCACTCCCCTTGGCTTCCACCAAGCTTGGGGGAGGTGCCTCGGTATCGTATCATCCCACTATCTTTTTGCTTTTACTTATCTTAGTTCGGTCTTTTTGCTTTAGATTAAATAAAGTTAGTTCGATCCTTTCTTATTTGAGAGTCCGCTTAGTGATATATCCTCTTAATCGTGTGCAAGTTATATAATAAAGTTAGTCTGAGTTTTACTTTCTTTACTTTCTTGTTGCAAATAAAGAAAAGAAATAAGAAAGGAAGAAAAATAAATAAATAAAAGAAAGGAGATAAATCAGTAAGATCATATACTAATCCTATGGTAGGTAATAGCACCACATAAGGAAAAGTATTATTAGAATATTTTCTTAGAGATTGGCAAATAGAGCATTAGTCAATGATGCAACTCATGAAAGAATTAATAAGGGAAGAGAAGATTCACATATAAATATACTATCCTAGAAATCTTTTGTGATTGTGAGCCCTCATTAAAATATTATATGCCAAAATTGTTGACGTTGGACAAGAAAGACAACTTAATGATTTATCTATATTTATATTCACATAGAAGTCATATTGTCATAGATCCTTTAACATGTGATGCTTGCCCCCTATCTTTGCTAGCCAAAAATTCCGCACCAAGTAGAGATACTGTCGTGGAATAGTCATGACAGATGTCCTTGTTAAAGGACTTAGTCATGGAGCCATCGCATATAGGTTAGCTTAAAGGGGTTAAAAGGGACAAAGGACACATGGTTTATAATGGTTCGGCCCCTTGAGGTGAAAGTAAAAGCCTACAATCTAGTTTTGGGTGGTATTGCTTATGTCTCGATTACCAGGGAGCGAATCCGCTTGACCTACCTTACGATCTGTTGTTTCTTGTCCTAAACCGCCACCGGGTCGTCTGCTCACGGAGTCCCGGCTGGCTCATAGACAACGTGTCCGGCTCGGTGACTACTTTACATGCCTTATAATACAAGTCTTACATATATGGCGGTTTATACCTACGGGCCCTAAGTCGCCCTTGGGCCTTGGGCCCTTGGCTGTTAACCGCTATCTTTAATGTCTTCATGGGCTTCATATTATGAGTCGCCATAGGTATAACCTGGCCCCTCCTGGGTGGGTCATACCAATAGTTATATCCCCAACATTAGGCCCCAGGTTCATTCGAAATTGTTCATGTCAATCTTCAATACTTAAAGAATCTTCCCTTCTCTCTTGTGCGAGAACTTGTAACCCGTCATGACGTCACCTCCTGGGATTGTGATAACCCACCATGATGTCACCTATCATTTAATGCACACAAAATCCATCATGTCTCAACCGATCCTTATCTTAATAATCATCCTGAGAATCGAGGCGGCTGGGCTGCTGGATAACCATGTTTTGGCCTCCTCATTTTTTGCGCCCACTTATTAGCCTTCTTCTTTTAAATAGTATTGACCGGTCTCTTCTCATTCTCCCCTTTCCATCATCTTCTTCCTCACGCGCCTTCTGCCGCTCGAGCTCCACCGCTATCGCGAGCACCTCGTCCTCCTCGACCTTGGCCGCTGCATCAACCTGTGTCAGATCAGAGTACTCCGACGCTCCACCGCAGTTGGATCTGCACCTGTAAGTACTCCTCCTCCAATGCGTCAGATTGCATTAGGGTTTCGGCTGTTCATCGTGTTCTTTGTAGTTTCTTCTTAGTTCCTCCACAATAGCTCCTTTTGATCTGAAAACGGTATAGAACTTGTGCGGCAGTAGGTTTGTCGTTATCCTCAATACCAGCGGACCCCTTTTCCATGGAAAATAGATCTCATTAGAACTTATGAACTCCCCTACACTAGTATTAGGTCTTTATTATTTTTCTTTTCATGAACTATATCTGATCCAAAATAATAGTTTGCAATCTATGAAACCCGTTTTACGGTACTTAGTCAAAAATTGCATCTTGATAGATCCACTTAGCCATGGCGGCTCATACCACCAACTGTAGTTAACTTTGATGCTCCACAGATTTCTCCTTTGATAGATATCAAACAGCCCATGGCGGCTTACATAACCCATTGTAATTAGTCATGTATCATTAGGCCCCTTCTTAAGCCTCCATTTGAATATGTGCTGCAATACTTTCCGTCCGGCTTATTTTGAACGGCAACTTTGTTCTTTTTCCTTTTTAGGCTCCCTTTTCCACAATGGCGCCCAAAGCGACCACTTCCACAATGGCACCCAAGACAACCACTTCCTGCAACTGGGTTCCTTCCATCGTCACAGAAAACACGCTTGAAGACTTTTTGAAAACCGGATACTTGCCGAAGAAGTCTGTCATGTCTTACCGCGCCCCTAAGCCGTTAGAAGAGAAACCTCGTCCAAAGGAAGGCGAAGTCATTGTCTTTACAGACCATATGAACCAGGGCTTCTCACCGCCCGACTCTAAGTTCTTCAGGGACATTCTGCACTTCTTCAACCTGCATCCTCAAGACATCGGACCCAATTCCGTGTCTAATATATGCAATTTTCAAGTATTCTACGAAGCCTATCTTCAAGAGGAGCCCACAGTGGAATTATTCAGAGAGTACTTCTATATAAACCGCCAGAATGAACATTCCAATGGACCTAGTTTGGAGCTTGGTGGGATCTCAATCCAACAAAGGAGAGACGCTATTTTTCGTACGCACACCTGCCGAGTCACCCCAAAGATTGGAATCAAACATGGTTCTACTGCCAAGATACCTCATCGGCTGATGAGAATCCACTGCCCGGCTTTTGTGCCCTGCGCCTGGAATCAAATCACCCTTTCCCTGATAAGTTGTCAACTGCTGAACGCAAGAAGCTCGCTCCTAGTATCACCAAGGTTAAAGCTCTGTTGGGCAATGGCTTAACCGGCATTGACTTAGTTTGATGTTGGGTCTCATGGCGGGTCATTCCCTTAAGCCAACGCTCCGGCTTGATGTGCACCTACACCGGCGCCAAGAAAGATCCACTGCGCCACAACTTGGATGACCTCACTGACGACGCCATCAAGGAGATGACAAAGTCGCTTTTGCATGAAAGTCTAGCAGACTGCAGCAAGGTGGGCCCGAGCCCTTTCCGCAAATCTAACCCGACACCAGGGGTAAGTCGCCAAATCCTTTATTTTATCTTCACCCATAAATACTTTGTTTTAACTCAACCTTGATGACTTTTACAGGCTGATGGTGATTTCTGGAAGAAAGAATATGATCATGAAGCTGCCAAGAGGGCCAGGAGGGCCAAGAAAGCTGCCAAGAAAACCATGAAGAAGAAAGGAAAGAAGCCCAGCGCTTCTGAGCTGCTCACGCTGGACGACTCCTCTAAGTCGGAGGTAGCCCTTGACTCTCTTGGCTCCTTTTTCAACCACCTTATTGACATTGACTATCATCAGGATGACACGAGGACCAGTCAAGCTGTTGAACAAGAGGTAACTATCATCTCATCCGACTCCGAGCCTTTGCCAAGACAGAAAACCTGAAGAGTAACCCGGAAAGTAAGATTTTCACACCCCTTAGCTCATTTGGATCCTGATTTTCTTTTGAAGCAATAGCAGCATGAGAGACGGCGACAGACTCGGACCAGCCAGGATGTAGAGCTATCCTCCGGCTTACTAAATACAACGAGGAAGCGCCGGAATGAGGTCACCCCAAACTTAAACTCTTTTTATCCTTTGGAGGGTCGTACTTGTCAACCACTCAATCCTTCCGACTCAAATTATGAGGAAACATCTTATTCCTCTTCCGGCAACTCAATCCAATCTAATCTACCGGCTTTCAAGACTGCTCCTGGATAATAGCGAGTTACTTATCATTTTTTCATTATGATCCTGTTATACTTATACTGACTTTTATGACTCATGCAGTGGAAAAGCCAAACCCAGTAAGAAGGCCAGAGTGAATAAACCGGGTGAAGACCCCAAAGCTGGTGAACCAGAGCCACACACGGCAGCACCGGAGGACCCTGTTCCTCCATCATCAGAGCCGATTCTTGATGACCCGCCGGTGACTTCTGACCCGCCTATGGAGCGAGCCAGTAATGTTTCTTTGAATCCTGAAACCTCAAGCCCAGTGAAGATGGCTGACACTCATGACGATGACGTGGTGATCACCAACACCATATTTCGAGAGCCGGGAAGACCAACCATTTTAGCCAAACATTCTGCCAAGGAGGAACACATTCAACGGCGAAAGGTGAAGTCTGACGTTGCTAACTACTCTCAACTGAGCATTGGCGAGGTATATTCTGGCTATGTCAGTCAAGTGAACTCCAGTCGTGACGTTGAAGTTGAGATGGCAAAGCAGATGCATCATAACTTTGAGCTATGAGCTCTTCCTTAGTAAATTATGCACATCCTGCCAGCCCCCAAGTCTACTGTTTATGAAGAATTTGAATATGTTGTAGACTTGACTTCCATGAGCATAAATAATAACCTTTGAAAGAATCCTTATTATCCGGCTTAAATCCATCCAGCTCATAATGAATCTGTAGATATAAACGCTGAATCCGTAGCCCCCAAGGGCCGGCTTAATCAACTTGAATGAGCCGGTCCTTCATAGTGTTGAAAAAACATTACATACTTGTGTAGTTCTCAGGAGCCGTTTGTTTATAGCAAAATTATCATAAGACAAGCAATATGCATTAGCCCCCAAGTTCCAAGTACTCTTGCTCACAAAGTGCTTGGGACTTATTCACATAGGTCGTTGTATAAATATTTTTTGCAGTAAACATTAGTCCCCAAGTGTCAAGTGCTCTTGCTTGCAAATTGCTTGGGAGTTCCTTGTTTGTGACTCATATTTTTGAACCGGCATATGCACAGGACACCACGGCTCAACTTGAAACTCAATTGTCTGACCTGAAGACCCGACTAGAGTTGCAAGAATCTAAGACCCAGCAGGCAAACTCCAAATTTGAATTCAGTGTGACTGAAAGTCGGCTTTGAGGTTGAGAAAAAAGCCTGGGCTGAAGAGAAGATTGCGCTGACACAACAGGCTGAGAGCGGAGGCGGCTCTTGAGGAGGTGACCACAGAGCTTTCCGGCTTAAAAAGCCATGTATCACAAATTGTTTCGGCTATCTTTGGTAAGTCGCCTTATGATTGTCAATTTCGAATATTTTCCAGGATGACATGAATCACCGCTAATCCATCCATAATCATTATGCAGGCCCTAGAAGTATCAATCTGAACCAAGACATGTTGGTGAAGCTGAAAACGGTTTACACACTAGTGGAGCGACTGTTTGTCGGGGCTCAGCATGCACTGGCAACAATCTCTCCATCCAACCAAGCTCCAACACTCTTAGTTGAAGTCTTGAGGAAACTTTTTGTGCTGCCTGAGCGATTTGGTGAGATGAAACGATCATGTTCCAGAGACGGAGCTGTGACGGCTTGGACCCGGGCCAAGGCTTGGCTGCCCGAGCTAGACCCGGCCGACATATCTACCGGGTACCCGAGCTTAAAGGAAGACGGTACCTCGTTCACCAAGAAAGACTTTGCCAACTGCGTGAAGACCATACGTCCTCTAGCTAGTTTGATTGCTAATGAAACCGATCTATCTAGATATGAGCCGGCCTATGACTTGGGAAAGCAGAAGATGCCAACTCTGTCATATAAAGTGCATGATCTGATACCCCCAGTCCGTAAGCACACTTTCGCGCCTGAAGTTGACCCGGCCGAACTTATTAATAATGAAGCGGAATTCCAAGCTTTGAGTGGCATTGACTGGTCATCCCCAACCTTCCAGGAAATAGAAGAGGACGAAGACATGGAGCGGGATGATCCAGAAGCATCAGGCCATCAGAGCCAAGAGGATTGAGCCGCGGGGCGGTTCATGTTGGTGATCTTGTGGAAAAACACTTAATCATTTGGACTCTTTGAGTCATGTAATAGAATAGCCATAATTTTGGATATATCCTGCACACAAATAAATCACAAGAACCCTGGGCAGTTCACCATAGGGTGGATCATAATATCTCATATCTAACCACTGATGTGTAAAAAATAGTCATAGATAGCGCTGGTATGAACCAGAGCTTTAAATATAACTATAACAATACCATACCTGTGATACTGAATTGGACTGTCGGCTTATGTTACCTGTGTAGTAAGGGTAATAATCCAATCTTTAAAAGCCAATACTTCCAAATATTTGTGATTGTCATATGCTGGCGACTTATTGTCCCAAGTCAAGCCGGGTGAAATATAAACCACACATATATGCTTTAGATATGAGCAAAAAGTATCAAGATAAACCCGAAAGATCATTTCAAAAAACTTAAGTCAAAAAGATAGAAAAGGCGAGGCTTCTGATTCGAATACGATCAGTAAGCCGGACCAAAAGGGGTTAAGCTATGATTTGAATATGATCAGGAAGCCCCCTAGTGGGTTTGGCATTGCGCCGATCAAGAGGGTACTGACAGCTATGTTCTCTTTGGTGAATACACCTATGTTTGAACAGGAAGCCCCAAAATGACCTTTAAAACATTTGACGACTCCGATTCGAATAGGATCAGTAAGCCGGACCAAAAGGGGTTAAGCCATGATTCGAATACGATCCAACCCCCAAATGATCAAATTGTTTGAACAATTATGATACGGATATGATCAGGAAGCTCAAAGGGGTTAAGCTAGATTCGAATACGATCACCCCCCAGTGGTCTAAGTGTTTAACCACTATGATTTGAATACGATCATTAAAGTCGGACCAAAAGGGGTTAAGCTATGATTCAAATATGATCTAGCCCTCAGTGATCAAAAAGGTTTGGACGGCTATTATTCGAATATGATCAGGAAGCCGTGCCAAAGGGGTTAAGCTAGATTCGAATACGATCAACCCCCAATGGTCTTGGAAGTATGACGAAGGAGAATAATTATTAAAGATGAAAATGATAGAGGTCTTGCTTTATTATAATGGGGCATTTCCATTTCTGCCCCTAACTCGAACCACCTACTCAGATTTGCCCCTAATTTCAAAGCATGCTCAAATTTGCCCCTCTGCCGTTAAGTCACTACTCAGAAATTCCCTTCCGTCCAGTCAAAGGCCTTTAACCGTCAAAGGCCCATGTGTACTGTAGCAGACAGAAAGTGCTACAGTATTGTATGGAAGGGCATTTCTGAGTAGTGAATTAACGGCGGAGGGGCAAATTTGAGCATGCTTCAAAATTAGGGGCAAATCTGAGTAGTGGGTTCGAGTTAGGGGCACAGATGTAAATGTCCCTATTATAATCATCAAAATATATACATCGTCAAAATATGTACATCATAAGAGATGTCGGCTAAAGGGAAGTAAGGCCGAAGATGAGCAATATTCCATGGCCGGCGGGTCTCCTCCTCCGACTTACGTGAGTCTTTATGCTCTCAAATATCTATAAGGTAGTATGACCCACTGTTCAAGTTCTTGCTGACCACAAAGGGTCCTTCCCAAGGTGGGGATAACTTGTGCGCATCAGTTTGATCCTAGATGAGTCGGAGCACCAAATCACCTTCTTCAAAGGTTTTGGACTTAACCCGACGGTTGTGATAACGGTGCAGATCTTGTTGATAAATCGCCGAGCGGGCGGCCGCAAGGTCTCGTTTCTCATCTAACAGGTCAAGTGCATCCTGACGTGCTTGTGCATTATCAGCTTCCACGTAAGCCGCCACGCGGGGCGAGTCATAAAGGATGTCACTAGGAAGAACCGCCTCTGCTCCATAAACCATGAAAAAGGCGTCTAACCCGTGGATCTGTTGGGGGTAGTATTGATACTCCACAGCACTGAAGGTAACTCCTCCACCCAACAACCCGGCGTCCGCTGCAAGGGAACTATAAGCCAAGGCTTGATGCCTTTCAAAATTTCTTGATTGGCTCTTTCAGCTTGACCATTGGACTGGGGGTGAGCTACTAATGAAACATCATGTCAAATATGCTCACGTTGACAAAACTCCTCCATGGAACCCCTGGACAGATTAGTGTCATTGTTAGTTATAATGTTGTGTGGAAAACCAAAGCGAAAAATCACCTTTTTGAGGAATTCAACCGTCGTGGCTGCGTCACACTTACTGACCGGCTCTGCCTCCACCCACTTTGTGAATGTATCAACCGCCACCAAAAGGTGGGTCTTTTTATCCTTGGACCTCTTAAAAGGCCCAACCATATCAAGACCCCATACCGCAAATGGCCAAGTGATTGGAATCATTCTTAATTCTTGAGCCGACACATGAGCTCATCATGAGAATTTCTGACAACTGTCACATTTACTGACCAAATCCTCTGCATTAGCATGAGCCGTCATCCAATAAAATCCATGACAAAAAGCTTTGGCCACAAGGGACTTTGAACTAGCATGATGACCATAGTCCCCCTCATGAATCTCACAAAGGATCTCATGGCCTTCTTCAGGAGAGACGCAATGTTGAAACGCCCTAGTGACACTGCGATGGTGTAACTCGCCATTGGCAATTTTCATTGACTTAGACTGCCGGGTTATCTGCCTGGCTAAGGTTTCATCCTCAGGTAACTCACCCCAGGTCATATAAACCAAATATGGCACTGTCCAATCTGGGATAGCGTGAAGAGCCGCCACCAATTGTGCCTCTGGGTCAGGAACAGCCAGATCCTCCTTTGTAGGTAATTTGACAGAAGGATCATGAAGAATATCCAAGAAGGTGTTAGGTGGGACCGGCTTATGCTGAGACCCCAGACGTCTTAAGGCGTCAGCCACCTCGTGTTTCCTGCGATCAATGTGTTCCACCTGATAACCTTTGAAGTGTCCAGCAATGGCATCAACCTCATGGTGATAAGCCACCATGAGTGGGTCCTTGGAATCCCATTTGCCTGAAACCTGCTGAGCTACCAAGTCTGAGTCGCCAAAGCACCGCACCCGGCTTAAGTTCATCTCCTTAGCCATCCGAAGACCATGGACCAAGGCTTCATACTCAGCTGCATTGTTAGTACATGGAAACATCAACCTTAAAACATAACAGAACTTATCACCTCGAGGGGAAGCTAAAACCACTCCAGCCCCCGAGCCTTCCAATTTTCTGGACCCATCAAAGTGAATAGTCCAATATATGTTATCTGGCTTCTCTTCAGGCATCTGCAGTTCTGTCCAGTCATTGATAAAATCCACCAGCGCCTGAGATTTGATGGCGGTACAAGGTACGTACTTCAAACCATGAGGTCCAAGCTCAATAGCCCACTTGGCTACTCGTCCTGTGACCTCTCTATTTTGAATAATATCTCCCAAAGGAGCCGAACTGACCACAGTGATGGGATGACCCAAAAAATACTGCTTAAGCTTCCGGTTGGCCATGAAAACCCAAGAAACAAGCTTCTACCAATGTGGATACCTCTGCTTTGACTCAATGAGTACCTCACTGATATAATAAACCGGCCGTTGAACCGGATATTCCATGCTTGCTTCCTTCCATTATACCACAATAGCTACACTGATTGCCCGGGCATTAGCAGCCACATATAACAACAACTGCTCTTTATCAATGGGAGCTACAAGGACTGGCGGCTCAGCTAGTTGTTTCTTCAAGGCTTCAAACGCGTCGTTAGCAGCATCACTCTAGACGAAATCGTCTGTTTTCTTCATCATCTGATATAGTGGTATGGCCTTCTCACCTAACCGACTTATGAACCGGCTTAAACCAGTGATACGACCCGCCAGACGCTGAACATCATTAATACACGCTGGCTTTGCCAAAGAGGTAATGTCCTTGATCTTCTCCGGGTTAGCCTCAATGCCTCTGTTAGAAACCAGAAACCCCAAAACCTTGCCTAGTGGCACACCAAAGACACACTTGGATGGGTTAAGCATCATATTATAGACCCAGAGATTGTGGAAGGTCTCCTTCAAATCATCTATCAAGATCTCCTTCTCTCTGGATTTTACCACAATATCATCCACATAAGCATGAACATTGCAGCCAATGTGACTATGAAGACAATTCTGCATACAGCGCTGGTAAGTCGCCTAGGCACTCTTGAGCTCAAAAGGCATAGACACATAGTAGAAGGCTCCAAAGGGAGTAATAAAGGTTGTCTTCTCCTGGTCCTTAACTGCCATATTGATCTAATGATAACCAGAGTAAGCATCCAAAAAACTAAAATGCTCACATCCCACCATAGGCATCAATGATTTGATCAATACGAGGGAGAGCAAAAGGATCAGCCGGACAAGCCTTGTTTAAATCCGTGTAATCCACACACATAAGCCAAATGCTATTCTTCTTAAGCACCAGCACCGGATTAGCCAACCACTCAGGGTGAAAACCTTCAATGATGAACCCAGCCGCTAAGAGCCAAGCCACATCTTTGCCAAAAGCCTTATGCCTCTCCTCATTGAAGCGACGAAGGAATTGCTTGACTGGCTTAAATTTTGGATCAATATTGAGAGTGTGCTCAGCGAGTTCCCTCGGTGCACCCGGCATGTCAGAAGGTTTCCGTGCAAAGATGTCCCGGTTCTCACGGATGAACTCGATGAGCACGCTTTCCTATTTAGGATCCAGATTAGCACTAATACTGAACTGATTGGATGGATCGCCAGGAACAAAGTCAATGAGCTTCGTGTCATTGGTCGTTTAAACTTCATCACTGGATCATGCTCTATGGTTGGCTGCTGCGTCTTGAGCTTGCGTTGGTTTTCCTTGAAGAGGAAAGGGTGATGCAGCACAGTAGCGTAAGAATTTCCCTCAGTTTTTGAGAACCAAGGTATCAATCCAGTAGGAGGCTCCTCACAAGTCCCATGCACCTACACAAACAAACAAAGAACTCGCAACCAACGCGATAAAGGGGTTGTCAATCCCTTCACGACCACTTGCAAAAGTGAGATCTGGTAGAGATAATATGAGAAGATAAATATATTTTTAGTATTTTATAATATAGATTGGAAAAGTAAAGATGCAAGTAAAAGTAGATTGAAAGCTTATATGATAAATGATAGACCCGGGGGCCATAGGTTTCACTAGTAGCTTCTCTCAAGATAGCATAAGTATTACGATGATGGGTGAACAAATTACTGTTGAGCAATTGATAGAAAAGCGAATAATTATGAGATCACGTCCGTGACAAGTAGACCGACTCCTGCCTGCATCTACTACTATTACTCCACACATCGACCGCTATCCAACATGCATCTAGAGTATTAAGTTCATAAGAACAGAGTAACACTTTAAGAAAGATGACATGATGTAGATGGATAAACTCATGCAATATGATATAAACCCCATCTTTTTATCCTTGATGGCAACAATACAATACGTGCCTTGCTGCCCCTGCTGTCACTGGGAAAGGACACCGCAAGATTGAACCCAAGGATAAGCACTTCTCCCATTGCAAGAAACATAAATCTAGTAGGCCAAACCAAACCGATAATTCGAAGAGACTTGCAAAGATAACTTAATCACACATAAAAGAATTCAGAGGAGATTCAAATATTTCTCATAGATAAACTTGATCATAAACCCACAATTCATCGGATCTAGACAAACACACCGCAAAAAGAGTTACATCGAATAGTCTCCAAGAAGAGGAAGGAGAACTTTGTATTGAGAATCAAAGAGAGAGAAGAAGCCATCTAGCTAATAACTATGGACCCGAAGGTCTGTGGTCAACTACTCACAACTCATCGGAGAGGCCATGGAGTTGATGTAGAGGCCCTCTATGGTGGATTCCCCCTCCGGCGGAGCGCCGGCGATGGCTCCAAGATGGGATATCGCGGATACAGAAGGTTACGGTGGTGGAAATAGCTTTTCGTGGTCGCCTTTGATGGTTTCGGGGTACATGGGTATATATAGGAGGAAGAAGTACGTCGGTGGACGCCCGAGGGGCCCACAAGATAGGGGGCACACCCAGTATGGGGGCGTGCCCTCCACCCTCGTGGGCGCCTCGGGAGCTTCTTGACTGGCACTCCAAGTCCTCTGGATTACGTTCATTCCAAAAATCATGCTCCTGAAGGTTACATTCCGTTTGGACTCCATTTGATATTCCTTTTCTTCGAAACACTGAAATAGGCAAAAAATAGCAATACGGGCTGGGCCTCCGGTTAGTAGGTTAGTCCCAAAAATGATATAAAAGTGTAAAGTAAAGCCCATAAACATCCAAAATAGGTAATATAATAGCATGGAACAATAAAAAATTATAGATACGTTGGAGACGTATCATTGGCTTCTTCAAAGACGTCATATCCGCTAGGTTAACATTATCCTTATAAAATTTCAACTCCTCTGCCGCACAGACGGACTGAGCATAAGCAGCGTCCCCTCCTTTGCACTCCAAGGCTAACTTCCGACTCCCATGCACTCTGATAGTCCCCTTGTAACCCGGCATCTTGAGCTACAGATAAACATAACACGGTCATGCCATGAACTTGGCATAAGCCGGCGGTCCAAACAGAGCGTGGTACGGACTTCTAATCTTGACCACTTCAAAATTTAATTTCTCAGCTCTGGAATCATGCTCATCTCCAAAGGCCACTGCTAGTTCAATCTTGCCAACTGGGTATACCGACTTACCAGGGACCACACCATGGAAAAAATATTGGACTGCTTAAGATTCTTATCAGTTAACCCCATGCGATGGAAGGTCTTATAATAAAGGATATTAATGCTGCTACATCCATCCATAAGCACCTTAGTAAACTTGTATCCACCAACTTGAGGTGCCACCACCAAAGCCAAGTGACCCGGGTTATCAACCCGGGGCGGGTGATCCACTCGACTCCACATAATGGGCTGCTCAGACCATCCCAAGTAGTGGGGAACTGTCGGCTCAACGGCGTTCACCACCCTCTTGTGAAGCTTCTAGTCCCGCTTGCACAAACTTGTGGTGAAAACATGATACTGCCCACTATTCAACTATTTAGGATGACTTTGATATCCGGACTGCTGTTGCTGACCCCCTGGCCGGATTGCTGATTGAAACCACCCTAGTTATTTTGGTTATATCCACCCTGATTCTTTTGGTGGCCCTCGAAGCCGGAATTAGAACCGCCACCTACATAACCCAGGCCATGAGAACCGCCACCACTTGAGCTGCCTCCCGGTCCATGATTACCATCAAACGAGTGAAGGTTTTTGAAAGCCTTCATAATTGTACAATCTTTCCAAAGGTGAGTAGCCGGTTTCTCCTGCGTGCCATGCCTTGGACAGGGCTCATTAAGTAACTGCTCTAGAGTAGGACCTGATCCGCCGGTCTAAGGAGGCGGCCTCCCCTTACGACATTGATTGTTACCCTGTGTATTGGTGTTAGCGACAAACTCCGAGCTACCATCAGCCTTGCGTTTACTGTTGCCCCACTAATTCGCCGGATTATGCTGCAGACCCTTAGTGTTGTCGTCCTTCTTTCCCTTCCATGTCTTCTCGTCGTCATACCTGGGGTCCTTGGTACTATCAAAGTCGACATATTTGACTAGAGCCGCCATCAGCTGGCCCATGTCATTACAATCGCGCTTGAGCCACCCCAACTTCTGCTTTAGAGGTTCGAAATGGCATTTTTTTTCTCCAATGCTAAAACTGCAGAGCTGGCATTCATGTTATCGGATGAATGTATGATAGCTTTGACCTGGCGCACCCAATGGGTCGTGGATTCACCCTCCTCTTGCTTGCAATTAGTCAAGTCCACAATCGACATGGGCTGTTTGCATGTGTCTTTAAAGTTCTGAATAAACCGGGCCTTCAGCTGTCCCCATGACCCAATGGAGTTGGCAGGCAGCCCCTTTAACCCAGTACGGACCGCTCCATCCAGCATCATGGTAAAATACTTAGCACACGCAACATCACTAACCTCCAATAGCTCCATGGCCATCTCATAACTTTCAATCCACGCCTCAAGGGGTATGTCGGTTGTGTAATTAGGCACCTTACGAGGCCCTTTGAAATCCTTAGGCAAACGCTCATTATGCAAAACCGGCACCAAATAGGGTACACCTACAGTCCTAGAGGTCATGCCTGCCTCCAGAGAAGCCGTCGGATAAGCCAGAAGCTGTTGATAAACTGCCGGTTGAGCCGCCTGCTCCACTTCTTGACGCATCCTAACCTGATCGACCGCACCCTGAGCTCCATTAACTATTGGGTCATGCCCACATGGTCGCTCACGGCGCTGGCCATTTCTTGAAACATCTGGTGAGTCCATGTGTCTGCTGTAGCTCCGGCTTGGACGAGGAGTCGAATGAATCTTGTCTCGGCTGTAAGAGTACGCCTCCTGTTGTACCATTTCCATTTGAAGAAGCTCCTTAACCCTTCGTGTTTCAACCGCAGCTGGAGAATCGCCTTCCACTGGGAGAGCCGCCAATCGTGTAGCTACAGCAATCATATTATCCAACGTGTTAGAATCATGACCCGGTGGTGTTGGCACATGTTGAGGCGGAACAGTGTTCAAATGAGGTGCCTCCGTCACGCGTGGTTGAGTCGATGCTCTAGCCCTAGACGCGGCGTCCTGGTTTAACTACGACGGGTTACTGGTCGCCGCACCAGGCATGCAAAAGACATTTCCCCCCTCGTAAACTAAAGGTAGACGAGACCAGTGCCTCCTCCTCATGACTTCATTTGAAGCATTCTAATCCATCGTAAGCCGGTAAGCCTCGGCTTGAATCCGATGCGCCTGGGCATCCAGGACAGCTCGCTCCACGGCCATCCTGATGTCCTTAGCCGCCAGATCTGCCTTGGCTTGTTCTATATCCTCTTGCAGCTTTGTAACTTATGCGTTGTGCTGATCTTGATTTGCCGGGTTGACCTCTGATGTCAACAAGGATGTCAACTTATCCAACAAGTCTGTCAAAACCTGAGCCGGCGGGCGCACAGGGCCTCCTGCCCCGGCTGCCATCACTGCTGCTGACCCGGAGGTCATTGCATAGTTCAGGAAGTCTGCCCAGGCCGCGTCCTGGCCATAAAGATCGCAACCCGATTCGGCGGCTCAAAGGGGTCCGGAATACTGTCGCCATCAGAATAGCCCCCAAGCCTACCATCTTGCAGTTGATACAGCGAAGTAGTCTCACCCGTGGATGACTCACCATCAGAGTAGCTGGCCATCTCACCGCCAGACATAGATACTTCATCAAATTCCGCTCCATGGATGAATCCCACGAAGGCATGCTTCATGGCAGGCTGAGTTTGGGCGGGTCTTGCACACCGAGCCGTCTCAATGATGTCGGTGCAGGTGTCCGGCTCAGGGCCCAGCTCGCCAATCTTGCCGATGAAGACGTGAATTCCGCCGTACCCGTACTCAATTGAGCCGGCCTCGGGGCACCAGCCTGCATCGTCGATGTAGAGCTTGTTGCGGTGACTCTTGGTCATCTGGCCTACAGTGTATCCCTTGATCCCTTCGAAGCTGCCCTTCAAGAACTCGAAACCACCATGCGCTAGCCCCATGGTGGGCGCCAACTGTCGTGGAATAGTCACGGCAGATGTCCTCATGAAAGGACTTAGTCGTGGAGCCATCGCCTCTAGGTTAGCTTAAAGGGGTTAAACGGGACAGAGGACACAGGGTTTATACTGGTTCGGCCCCTTGCGGTGAAGGTAAAAGCCTACAATCCAGTTTTGGGTGGTATTGCTTATGTCTCGATTACCAGGGAGCGAATCCGCTTGACCGAGCTTTCGATCTGTTGTTTCTTGTCCTGAACCACCGTCGGGATGTCCCTTTATATACACAGGTTGACGCCCAGTGGCTCACGGAGTCCCGGACGGCTCATAGACAACGTGTCCGGCTTGGCTCATAGACAACCGCTATCTTTAATGTCTTCATGGGCTTCATATTATGAGTCGCCATAGGTATAACCCGACCCCTCCTGGGCGGTTCATACCAATAGTTATATCCGCGACAGATACTACTTGTGCATCCAAAACCCTTAAACCCAAATCTTTTTCAAGTGTCCACCATACCTACCTGTGGATTGAGCAAGATCCCTCAAGTAAGTTGTCATCGGTGCAAAAAGGCAATAAAATTGCTTCTAAATATGTGAGATCATTTAATGTAAGAGAAAATTGAGCGTTGTACGAACTTGGATGACAAAGAATAAAAGCGACAGAGTGCATAATAAAGGTTTTCATCTTAAGGGGCAATACAACATGAGGTTCTCTTGCACAAAGAGATTGAGCATGCAAGCAAATAAGCGCATGGCAACCTCTGCTTCCTCTACGAAAGGCATATCCTTTACTTTTCTGTATTTACTTTTATGCAAAGAGGCAAAGTTTTCCTGCTATTCCTTTTTATTTTCTCTTTTGGCTAGCATCATGTGGTGAGGAAAGATCTAGGCACATATGTCTAGTTGAATATAGATAGCATGAGTTATTATTGTTGACATCACCCTTGAGGTGAGTATGTTGGGAGGCGAACCTATAAGCCCCTATCTTTCTAGGTGTTCAGTTGAAATGTTTTGCTCATGGGTATGAGGTGAATGTTAGCAATCATGGAAGACTATATGATGGTTGAGTATATGGACTTGCTAAAAGGCTCCGACACGTGACTCTTCCTGAAAAGATGATGAATTGTAGTTGCAAAGTTGACTGAGAACATAGTTTGTTGGTTTTTAATAGAGTTTTTGCTTTATACTTCGATTATGTGATGAACTGTTACTTATTCATGGGAAGTTTGTGATGCAAGTTCAATGATAAAAGTCATATGTTCAATTTTGTTGCAGTTATAATAATCAACATGATGCTTCTATGTCTGTATTTTTGTTTTTATCAACACCTCTCTCTCAAAGCATGTGGACATGTTTTTCGATTTCGGTTTTCCCTTGAGGACAAGCGAGGTCTAAACTTGGGGGAGTTGGTACGTCCATTTTGCATCATGTTTTCTTACTGTTATTTATGATATTTTTATCCATAATAATACTTTTTGGGGTAATTATAATGCCTTTTCTCTCATAATTTGCAAGGTACACACCAAGAGGGAGAATTCTGGCAGCTGGAAATCTGGACCTGGAAAAGCTATGTCAAGCTACCTATTCTGCACAACTCCAAACAAGCTGAACCTCCACAGAGAATTTTTTTGGAATATTTAAGAAATATTGGAGCAGATAACTACTAGAGGGGGCCCACTAGGTGGGCACAAACCACCTGGGCGCGCCAGGGAGCCCAGGCGCTCCCTGGTGGGTTGTGCCCTCCTCGGCCCACCTCCGGGCCCTATCTTATGGTATGTAGGTCATTTTCACCTAGAAAAATAAGGGGAGGACATTCAGGACGAAGCGCCGCCGTCTCGAGACAAAACCTGGGCAGGAGCACTTTTGCCCTCTGGCGAAGCGATTCCGCCGGGGGAACTTCCCTCCCGGAGGGGGAAATCATCGTCATCATCATCACCAACAACCCTCCCTTCTTGGGGAGGGCAATCTCCATAAACATCTTCACCAGCACCATCTCATCTCAAACCCTAGTTCATCTCTTGTATTCATTCTTGTTACCGAAACTATAGATTGGTGCTAGGGGGTGACTAGTAGTGTTGATTACATCTTGTAGTTGATTACTATATGGTTTATTTGGTGGAAGATTATATGTTCAGATCCATTATGCTATTTAATACCCCTCTGATCATGAGCATGTTGATTATTTGTGAGTAGTTACTTTTGTTCTTGAGGTCACGGGAGAAATCATGTTGCAAGTAATCATGTGAATTTGATACGTGTTTGATATTTTGATGGTATGTATGTTGTGATTCCCTTAGTGGTGTCATGTGAACACCGACTACAAGACACTTCACCTTATTTGTGCCTAAGGTAATGCATTGTGGAGTCGTAAATAGATGGTGGGTTGCGAGAGTGACAGAAACTTAAACCCCAGTTTATGCACTATTCTGTAAGGGGCCGATTGGATCCTAGAGTTTAATACTATGGTTAGAATTTATTCTTAATACTTTTCTCTTGGTTGCGGATGCTTGCGGGAGGGTAAATCATAAGTAGGAGGTTTGTTCAAGTAATAACAACACCTAAGCACCGGTCCACCCACGTATCAAATTATCAAAGCAGCGAACACAAATCAAACTAACATGATGAAAGTAACTAGATGAAATTCCCGTGTACCCTCAAGAATGCTTTGCTTGTTACAAGAGACCGTTTTGGCCTGTCATTTGTCTAAAAAGGATTGGGCTACCTTGCTGCATACTATTTGTTACTATTGTTAATTTCTCATTACAAATTATCTTGTTATCAAACTACTCGCTTCTTATAGTTTCAGCACTTGCAGACATTACCTTACTGAAAACTACTTATCATTTCCTTCTGCTCCTCGTTTGGTTCGACACTCTTACTTATCTAAAAGAGCTACAATTGATCCCCTATACTTGTGGGTCATCATCCATATTTTTGTTTTATCAACACCTCTCTCTCTCTCTCTCTAAGCATGTGGACATGTTTCTCGATTTCGGTTTTCGCTTGAGGACAAGCGAGGTCTAAGCTTGGGGGAGTTGATACGTCCATTTTGCATCATTGTTTCCTACTATTATTTATGTTTTTTATTGTATAATAATGCTTTTTGGAGTAATTCTAATGCCTTTTCTCTCATAATATGCAAGGTATGCACCCAGGGGGAGAATTCCGGCAGCTCGAAATCTAGACCTGAAAAAGCTAAGTCAAGCTACCTATTCTGCACAACTCCAAATGAGCTGAAACTTCTCGAGGATTTTTATGGAATATTTAAGAATTAATGGAGCAAACAAGTGCCAGAGGGGGGCCACCAGGTGGGCACAACCCACCTCGGCGCGCTAGGAGGCTCAGGCGTGCTCTGGTGGGCGCTTCCCTCCTCGGCCCACCTCCGATGCCCATCTTCTGGTATATAAGTCATTTTGACCTAGAAAAAAATCATAGGAGGACTTTTGGGATGAAGCGCCGCCGCCTTGAGGTGGAACTTGGACAGGAGCACTTTTGCCCTCCGGCGGAGCGATTCCACCGGGGGAACTTCCCTCCCAGAGGGGAAAATCATCATCATCATCACCACCAACAACTCTCCCATCTTGGGGAGGGCTGTCTTCATCAACATCTTCAACAGCACCAACTCCTCTCAAACCCTAGTTCATCTCTTGTGTTCAATCTTATATCAAAACTATATATTGGTGCTTGTGGGTGACTAGTAGTGTTGATTACATCTTGTAGTTGATTACTATATGGTTTATTTGGTGGAAGATTATATGTTCAGGTCCTTTATGCTATTTAATACCCCTCTGATCCTGAGCATGATTATCATTTGTGAGTAGTTACTTTCATTCTTGAGGTCACGGGAGAAATCATGTCGCTAGTATCATGTGAACTTGATATGTGTTCGATATTTTGATGATATGTATGTTGCCATTCTCTTAGTGGTGTCATGTGAACGACGACTACATGACACTTCACCATATTTGGGCCTAAGGGAATGCATTGTGGAGTAGTAAATAGATGGTGGGTTGCGAGAGTGACAGAAACTTAAACCCCAGTTTATGCACTATTCCGTAAGGGACCGATTGGATCCTAGAGTTTAAAGCTATGGTTAGAATTTATTCTTAATACTTCTCTCATTGTTGCGGATGCTTGTGGGAGGGTTAATCATAAGTAGGAGGTTTGTACAAGTAAGAACAGCACCTAAGCACCGGTCCACCCACATATCAAATTATCAAAGTAGCGAACACAAATCAAACTAACATGATGGAAGTAACTAGATGAAATTCCCGTGTACCCTCAAGAATGCTTTGCTTGTTACAAGAGACCGTTTTGGCCTATCCTTTGTCTAAAAAGGATTGGGCTACCTTGCTGCATACTATTTGTTACAATTGTTACTTGCTCGTTACAAATTATCTTGTTATCAAACTACTCGCTTCTTATAGTTTTAGCACTTGTAGACATTACCTTACTGAAAACTACTTATCATTTCCTTCTGCTCCTCATTGGCTTCGACACTCTTACTTATCGAAAAGAGGTACAATTGATCCCCTATACTTGTGGGTCATCATCCATATTTTTGTTTTGTCAACACCTCTCTCTCTCTCTCTCTCTCTCTCTCTCTCTTTCTCTCTCTCTCTCTCTCTCTCTCTCTCTCTCTCTAAGCATGTGGACATGTTTCTCAATTTCGGTTTTCGCATCAGGACAAGCGAGGTCTAAGCTTGGGGGAGTTGATACGTCCATTTTGCATCATGGTTTCCTACTGTTATTTATGTTTTGGCATGTCCTTTGCCTCAAAAGGATTGGGCTACCTTGCTGCACTTTTGTTACTACTATCGTTACTTGCTCGTTACAGATTATCTTGCTATCAAACTACTCCACTACTTATAATTTTAGCACTTGCAGACATTACCTTGCTGAAAACCAGTAGTCATTTCCTTCAGTTCCTCATTGGGTTCGACACTCTTACTTATCGAAAAGGCTACAATTGAACTCATATACTTGTGGGTCATCACCCACGCGCACACCATCGCCCCGCCACCTAGGACCACACCAGGAGCCTCGTCGTCGTCCGCCTCATCATCTCTGACCACCACCTCAAGCTCAGCGCCACCACACCGACCGGATCGATGCTGGCATTCTTCTTCAATTTCGGTGTCGTCTGCCCTCCTAAGCCCACGTCGGGCCTTCTTGAGCCCCCGTGGTGAGCTCTGAATCACCCACCCTCTCTTCCCCGCTCAATCTCGTTGCCCGGTCACCATTTTGTGGCGTGCGTGAGCTCCTCATTGCCGGGCGGCGCAGCCATGGCCCCAACTACTACGGCTCACCCCTGATACATCAACGTACTTACTGCATTGTCGTGGAGCCGCACGTGCTTGCCGGCCGTCTTGCCATGCCCTGTAGTGCTGCGCCCAAGCTCGCCAGACTCCAGTCGTTGCCCCCACTCGACACCATCGATGCCTCCTGCCACCTCGCCGCCAACCACCGCCATCATTCGACGTGTGGCTCCACTATATCCAAAAGCACCCGACTGTGCCCCAAAACGTGCCCCATAGTGCTTTTCCTGCAACCTCCTGATACGTCTCCAACGTATCTATAATTTTTGATGGATTCATGCCATGTTTACAATATTTCTACATGATTTTGGTATGATTTGGTTAGAACTAGCCCAGACTGATGTTGTTTTCAGCAGAACTACCATGGTGTTATTTTTGTGCAGAAATAAAAGTTCTGAGAATGCGCTGAAAATCAACAGAGATTTTGTTTGGAAAATATAAAAAGTACTGGAACAAAAAGTTATTGGACAGGAGTCCTGTGGGGCCCGTGAGGGTGGAGGGCGCGCCCACACCCCTAGGGCGCGCCCCTGTTCCTCATGGACTCCCCGTGGGTCCCCCTAACTTGTTCTCGACGTGAAACCCTCCTATAAATAACCAAACTTCCAGAAAGAAACCTAGATCAGGAGTTCCGCCGCCGCAAGCCTATGTAGCCACCAAAAACCAATCGGGACCCTGTTCCGGCACCCTGTCGGAGGGGGGATCCATCATCGGTGGCCATCTTCATCATCCCGGCGCTCTCCATGACGAGGAGGGAGTAGTTCACCCTCGGGGTTGAGGGTATGTACCAGTAGCTATGTGTTTGATATCTCTATCTCTCTCATGTTCTTGATGTACCGCAAGCTTTGCTATTATAGTTGGATCATATGGTGTTCCTCCCCCTCTATCTTCTTGTAATGGATTGAGTTTTCCCTTTGAAGTTATCTTATCAGACCGAGTCTTTAAGGATTTGAGATCACTTGATGTATGTCTTGCGTGGGATACCCGTGGTGACAACGGGGTATTCTATTGATCCACTTGATGTATGTTTTGGTGATTGATACGTCTCCAACGTATTTATAATTTTTGATGTATTCATGCCATGTTTATAATATTTCTACATGCTTTTTGTATGATTTGGTTAGAACTAACCCGGACTGGCGCTGTTTTCAGTAGAACTACCGTGGTGTTGTTTTTGTGCAGAAATAAAAGTTCTCGGAATGCGCTGAAAATCAATAGAGAGTTTTCTGGAAAATATAAAAAATACTGGAATTGAAAGTTATCGGAGAGGAGTCCCGTGTGGCCCATGAGGGTGGAGGGCGCGCCCCCCCTGGGCGTGCCCCTGTGCCTCGTGGACACTCCGTGGGTCATCCTGACTTGTTCTCGGTGCCAAACCCTCCTATAAATACAGAAACCCCTAAAACATAACCTAGATCGGGAGTTCCGCCGCCGCAAGCCTGAGTAGCCACCAAAAACCTCTCGGGAGCCTGTTCCGGCACCCTGCCAGAGGGGGAATTCATCACCAGTGGCCATCTTCATCATCCCGGCGCTCTCCAGGACGAGGACGGAGTAGTTCACCATCGGGGCTGAGGGTATGTACCAGTAGCTATGTGTTTGATCTCTCTCTCTCTCTCTCGTGTTCTTGATATGGCACGATCTTGATGTACCGCGAGCTTTGCTATTATAGTTGGATCTTATTATGCTTCTTCTCCTCTAATTTCTTGTAATGGATTGATTTTTCCCTTTGAAGTTATCTTATCGGATTGAGTCTTTAAGGATTTGAGAACATTTGATGTATGTCTTGCGTGGGATACCTGTGGTGACAATGGAGTATTCAATTGATTCACTTGATGTATTTTTTGGTGATCAACTTGCGGGTTCCGTGACCTTGGGAATCTATGCATAGGGGTTGGCACATGTTTTCGTCTTGACACTCCGGTAGAAACTTTGGGGCACTCTTTGAAGTTCTTTGTGTTGGTTCGAATAGATGAATCTGAGATTGTGTGATGCATAGCATATAATCATACCCATGGATACTTGAGGTGACATTGGAGTATCTAGGTGACATTAGGGCTTTGGTTGATGTGTGTTGTAAGGTGTTATTTTACTACGAACTCTAGGGCTGTTTGTGACACTTATAGGAATAGCCCAATGGATTGATCGGAAAGAATAACTTTGAGGTGGTTTCGTACCCTACAATAATCTCTTCGTTTGTTCCCGCTATTAGTGACTTTGGAGTGACTCTTTGTTGCTTGTTGAGGGATAGTTTTATGATTCAATTATGTTATTATTATTGAGAGAACTTGCACTAGTGAAAGTATGAACCCTAGGCCTTGTTTCGAAGGATTGCAATACCATTTTCGCTCACTTTTGTTACTTGCTACCTTGCTATTTTTATAATTTCCGATTACAAAAACCTATATGTACCATCCATATTGCACTTGTATCACCATCTCTTCGCCGAACTAGTGCACCTATACAATTTACCATTATATTGGGTGTGACTCTTTGTTATTTGGTTGCAGGGTTGTTTGAGAGAGACCATCTTCATCCTACGCCTCCCACAGATTGATAAACCTTAGGTCATCCACTTGAGGGAAATTTGCTACTGTCCTACAAACATCTGCTCTTGGAGGCCCAACAACGTCTACAAGAAGAAGGTTGCATAGTAGACATCAAGCTCTTTTCTGGCGCCATTGCTGGGGAGGCTAGGTAAGCAGCACTAACACCCCGTCAACTAAGCTCTTTTCTGGCGCCATTGCCGGGGAGGTTAGTGCTGGAAGGTATATCTTTAGATCTTGCAATTGAATCTTTTAGTTTCTTGTTTTATCACTAGTTTAGTATATAAAAGAAAACTACAAAAAATGGAATTGAGGTCACCTCATATGCTTCATCTTTATCATGTCTTTCATGAAAATGATGGAAACGAAGTTTGTGCCCAAGTGCTAGAAGAAGAATGCATTAAAATCTTTGGCACTAAATATTTGAATGATGAGCATGATTGCAATGTTGTTAGTATGAATTCCTTGAATATCCATGATGCTAATGATATGCAAAGCCACAAGCTTGGGGAAGCTATGTTTGATGAAGATGATATTTTTTCTCCCCCAAGTTTTGATGAGCATATTTATTATGATGAAAGCATGCCTCCTATTTATGATGATTATATTGATGAAACTGGATTTGGAGAGGTCATGACTTTATTTAGTGATGAACCCACTATTTCGGAAGAGGTTCCAATTGATTATCAGAACAAAATTGCTATCTATGATGATTGTTGTGATGACTTGTGTCGGATTTCGGGTTCCGGCAAAACCCTTGAGGTTCGAAAACTGGGGTGCGCACAAAGATTCCCCCCTACCGAATCTCGCCTCTCAGCCTCGCCACGATCTCTAAGATTAGCTCGATGAACTCACAACTAAGAGACACAAGATTTATACTGGTTCAGGCCACCATTGTGGTGTAGTACCCTACTCCAGTGTGGTGGTGGTGGATTGCCTCTTGGGCTGATGATGAACAGTACAGTGGACGAACTAGCCTTAGGAGGTGAGGTGTTCTTGAGCTGGTGTAGTGGTTCTGGTCCGAATGGATCCGCCCCTCTCTTTGGTGGTGGCTAGTCCTATTTATAGAGGCCCTGGTCCTCTCCCCAAATATTGAGCGGGAAGGGATCCAACAATGGCCAATTTGACAGGGGATAGCTAGTACAAGTTATCCTGACTAAAGGTGGTCTTCGCATATCAAAGGCGCTGGTGGTGATGCCATCTTGGGATTCACGATGACCTCCGTCCTGCCGTCATGCTAGTCTTGGTCTTGTTGCTCCGATATGTAAACCTTTACATGATGCCTCGGTAATCCGCGCCTGCGCTTGCCCCCTTAGCACCAAAGGGGAAACAAGGACAATGCACATGTTGGTGCCTGCCTGGCCTTGATCGTCATGGCTTGCGTCACGGGAACCTCACGACATACCTCTTGCCTTGATATCTCCGCCCCCTCGCGAGCCTGCCTGGTGAGGCTGCTCCGGAGGAGGCCTTGTGTCGTCTGCCTCGCGAGGCTTGGCCCCTCGCGAGGGTCTTGAGCACCAGTTGATGAAGACGGGTCGTACTGGGCCACTAGTGGAGCCACGCAGCGGGCCGCAGGCAGGCAAGTCTGGGGACCCCCGTCCCTAGAACACCGACAGTAGCCCCCGGGCCCAAGGCGCGCTCGGACTTGGCTTAGCGGCAAAGCTGAAGGGCAAGTGCGGAGCACCGCGGGCCCCAAAAGCATGCGACCTTGGTCGGCGCGTGGTGCCTGATTGGACATGGGCGTCTCCACTTCCCCATGCTGCCTCGGCAACTACCCGACTGACAAAAGGATGGCGTGGGCAAATCTTGCCTTCATTGCTTCCCATCTTCTTGCTCCAGATCCACTTTTCTCACTCCTTGCTTCAAAAATCTCTAGATCCGCTTTGACCCTTTTCCTTTCAGCGACCATGGTGCCCCGCAAGGTCAATGCTGATGCGTCACCGGCTTGGTATGAGTCGGCCTTGGACGCGCCCACTGTCCCGGAGAAGAACCTCGCCACCACACGCCTGCTGACGGTGGGAGAAAGCAACGAAAGGGGGAAGATCAAACTCCGGGCTGGCTCCGCCATGCCGGAGGCTCAGGGGAGCACCTTCTATCCCTTCTTCATGAGCGCCGCCGCTGTGGGCCTAGTTCCCCCCTTCTCCGACTTCTTCTATGCCGTCCTTCGCCATTACAGGTTACAGGCCCTTCATCTCCATCCCAACTCCATTCTTCTCTTGCTGATTTTCGCCTACTACTGTGAGGCGTACGTCGGGGTGACGCCGTTCGTGGCTCTGCTAAGCCACTTCTTCTTCCTCAGAATCCATGGCGACCACACCTTGGGGTGCACCCATTTCTTTGCGTACGGCAAGGCCAACATGATTTCAAAGGCCGGGAATAGGGTTGACAGCTTCCGGAGCAAGTGGGTCATGGTGGATGCCAAGTGTGTCCACCCCCGGCTGGCGCTGCCGACAAAGATACCCCAGTCTGACGAAGGGTGGTCTCGCATGAAGCTCTTTGACGACCAGGCGATGCTGGTGCTGGAGAGGATGAACGCTGACCTAAAGCCGGGCAACGCGAATGTGGCGAAGCTGACGGGGGCCGCGCTCCTGAGGGAATTCTTGATGCAGCGGGTGGCTCCGCTTCAGGCGCGCTTGTGTCCCTTATGGATGCTTGGGGGTGCCGACGACAAGCTTCGCCTGAATCTGGTGGCTTTGGCTAATGAGGAGCTGGCCACAGATCTCCGCCTCTTGGTCGGGGACGACCAGGACTATCCGCCGAGTGTTACCCTCCCTTTGTTCCTTCGCGAGGACAGGGTGCAGGTGTTGGCTTCTATTCCCACCTTTGATGGGCGCGGCCTGGTGCCGCCGGTGCCCCTTGCAGCCCGAGGAGCAACGGCGCTGGTGGACGTGTCTTCGGGTGACTCCCGCAGAGGAGGAGGAGAGGAGGGAGGCGAGGAGCACGGCTCGGGGGTGACCCCCAAGGGGATGGGGGAGACCTTCCCCATGCGGAAGGCTAACATCCTCCGCGCCTTGCCTGACGACAACGAGGCCAGAGCCATCTAAGAGAGGGAGGATCCGCCTGCGATCCCAATGAATGGCAGGTCGGCGCTGATCTCCCGAGAGGCTGCTTCTGTCCGGATGCCGCCTGGAGCTGCTTCCAACCCTTCTGCTACACCTTCTTCTGGTCCTAGAGCCCTTGCGGCTGCGCCCCGGGCCGCGAGGCTCTCGGGCTTCAAGCTCAAAAAGAGGAAGGTGGACTACACCGCGGTAGACCAGTAAGTGTCTGTGCTCCATCTCGTTCTTGATTATGTTGTTGGCCCTTGACGTTTACCACTGCTTGGCTAGGCTGCCGCCTGTGGCGAAGAAGAGGAAGGGGGACACGGTGACACCGTCTGAGGCCGATCCATCTGCCGTGGCCTCACCTTCTTCCGTGGGGAGGGCAGGCAATGGCGCTCGCACCTCCCCTGCCCGATCATCCTCGTGAGGCCCGGAAGGGCATCCTCGTGAAGAGTCAGCCCCCATGGCCCTGCTGGCTCCGGAGGTGCCGTTACCTGACGCCGCTGCTGAGGTACCCAAGGCTGAGGAGCCCCCAGTATCCCAAGCCATGGTTGCACTGTCGCCTACTCTTTCTACTGCGCCGCTGGTTCCAGGTCCTTATGCCTCCCTTGATGTCATGGAACATGCCCTTTCCGAGATTGTCCAGCTGCGAGAAGACCTTCAGGGTACCGACTCCCACTACAAAAAAAAGAAACATCCCTGACATTTTGGGCTGAACAAAAAAAAATATGTCATACTTATGACACTTCTATGATGATAATTGTGACAAAACCTGGTATCATCATAGATGTGGTGGGCTCCTCCTTCTATGGCAAAAAATCATGACAGAAAATGGGCTTTTCGTCCTGGGCGGGCCGGAGATGCAGCTGTATGACAATCTTTGGGCCGTCCATGACGGAAAAAACTGTGGTAGAAGAGAGGGCGAGGAAAATTTCGGTGAGTTCCCAGTTATGGTGGGTGGTCGGGGGCCGAGCAATGTGCTTTTTCTCTCATACACGTACGCGCGTGTGTGCGAGGCGTTGGCTCTAATTGAACCCGAGCATTGCACTGCAGGCTACGCATTACTGAACCCGAGCGATCGAGCGATTCCTTCGCTACTGCTGCGAACTGAAGCCGATCAATGCTGCCTCTAGATGAACAGTGAGTGTTGCAGGGGGG
>NC_041393.1:22987291-23029047 GCF_002162155.2 Triticum dicoccoides | reverse complement strand
GATGAATAGTGAGCGTTGGGGGTGGATGAACAGGACCCCGTGGTGTTGCCTCTGGATGAATAGGACCCCGATTGATCGAGCCGGTTGGGGTTGGATGAACAGGACCCCGTGGAGGGCTGGATGAATAGGACGACCCTGTGGAGGGCTGGATGAACAGTAGATGGTGGAGGGGTGGATGAACAGTAACCTGTGGAGGGGTGGTTGAACAAGAGCCCGTGGAGAGGGGTAGTTCAACAGTAGCCGGTGGAGTAGCGCGCGGTGGAGGCTGGATGAACAGGAGCCCGTGGATGAACAGTCGCACGTGGAGGGTGGAGGAGGTCGACGGTGGATGAACAGTAGCCCGTGGAGGCTGGAGGAGGTCGACGGTGGAGATGAACAGTATCCCGTGGAGTCCCGTTTTGCGGTACGCCACACCCCTCCTGATGAACAGGACCCCCGTCTCGACCGTAATGCTCCAACACAAGTCTGTTTCATCCGTTTTGCGGTACGCCACACCCTTCCCGATCAACAGGACCCCCGTTTTGACCGTAGGAGGTCTGTTTCCTCCATTTTGCAGTACGCCAGACCCCTCCCGATGCATAGGATCCCGTTTCGAATGTGGCCAGTCGAACACAGGGCCGTTTCCTCCATTCTGCGGTACGCTAGGCCTCATTTCCATCACCTGTTCCGTCCAAGCCGGTTGGCTCCCACGCGTTCTGTTGCCTCCCTATGAACACGACGCATTCTGTTGCCTCCCTTTGAACACGACGCATTCCGTTGCCTCCCCATGAACACGACACATTCCGTTGCCTCCCCATGAACACGACGCATTCCATTGCCTCCCAATGAACATGACGATGATGATGTTTCGCTGTTCTGACCCAGCCATGTACACGAGCCCTAGCTATACGTATGCGCGAGTAGGCGTTCGAGACCCTGCACATATGTACACATACGTGGCCGTATTTTCTTTCTTGCACACTGGCCGTTGTACGTACGTGTACATGCTACGTGCGCGCCTCTACTACGACACGTGTGCGCCTCTACATCCACCAGTATGTACGTACACATTCGCGACCAGAATGACAATGCTACATACGCTTCGACCAGGTGGGTCCCGACTGTCAGGCACTTCCTTGCGTGAGAAGATGTAGCTGGTGGGTCCTAGCAGTCAGGGGGGCGAATCGTTTATTTTTTGCCCGGACGCACTTCCTTGCATGCGAAGATGTAGCTGGTGGGTCCCAGCAGTCAGGGGGAAACGTTTTTTTCGCAAAATACAGTGGCCCATATGGTGGGTCCCAGCTATCAGGTGGAGGAATCGTTATTTTCCGCGTAATAAGGAGGCACTTCCTTGCTGCAGCCATGGACCCAGCTATCAGCCTCTCCACATACAGTCCATGTCTGATGGAAGTCATTCCTTGACCATGTTGATCACGCCGTGCCGAGAGCACCACGGCGGTGGACGACAGCGAGGCCCAGGAAGGGCACGACGCGGAGCCGGGGAAGACGCGGTAGTGGAAGACCGCGTGGATAGGAGTACGAGGGTTCACTGGTTCGGCTGCGGTGTGAGGCCGTCGTCACCGTAGAATAACAGGGGGTGTGGGTGAGTAGAGGGACGGCCTGGCCAGCAATGGGAGTAGTAGGGGCGGTGAGGCCTCCGTGGCATCACAGCCGACCATGGGAGGCAGGAGCACGCTGCACGACGGCGCTGGTTTGGGCGGCTGGAGCAAGAAGACCAGAGGTTGAAGAAGCACTACGGCCATTGGATGGACATCGTACAGTCATTAGAGCTAGAATCGTTCATATTGACTAAGTTGACAAAGCCCTACGTCCCCATCAACTTAGTTGGCCCACAAGTCATCCTCCCACTATGGTGGGTCCTAGCTAGCAGGGGGGTATTCATTTTTTTGTGCGTAATAAGGAGGCACTTCCTTGCGTGCGAAGATATAGCTGGCGGGTCCAACCTGTCAGCGGGGGGAACATTTTATTCACAAAATACAGAGGCCCTTCCGGTGGGTCCCAGCTGTCAGGTGGAGGAATCATTATTTTGTGCATAATAAGGAGGCATTTCCTTGTGTGCGGCCGTGGACCCAGCTGTCGGCCCTCCACGTACAGTCCACATCCGATGGATGTCGTTCGTTGACCATGTTGACCAGGCCGCACCAAGAGCACCATGGAGGTGGACGATGGAGAGGCCTAGGAACGGAACAACACGGAGCCGGGGAAGACTCGGCAATGGTTGCCCACGTGGTGGGGAGTACGAGGGTTTACTGGTCCGGCTGCCGTCGCCGGAAAATGACAGGAGGTGTGGGTGAGTAGAGGAATGGCCTGGCCAGCAATGAAGTTGGGTGGGGCGGTGCGGCCTGTGCGGCAGCACAGCCGGCCACGGGAGGCGGGAGCAGGCAGTCCCACCGGCGCTGGTTTGGGCGGCTGGAGCAAGAAGATGAGATATTGAAGAAGCAGCACGGCCATTGGATTAACATCGAACGGTCACTGCTGCTAGAATTGTTTGTGGACTAAGTTGACAAAGCCAAAGTACATGTCAACCTAGTAGACCCACAAGTCAGCCTCCAAATCTGTCCCAAACAGCATACAGCCCGAAATTTCTAGCCAGATTCAAATTAATTTTAAATCTAAATATACCTTAATTTAAATTCAATGAAATTTTACCCGCACAAAAACAATGAAATTTAAAATATCAAAATCCGAAAGAAAACATTATTTTGGAACTAATTGCCTGTTCGCTGTGTTTTTTTATTTTACAACCCATTTTAATTACTTATAGCCCATTTCTTATTACTTATAGCCCATTTTCTAGGCAAAATGCATCCCTCCTCGTCTTGAAAGATTTCCGGCCCAGCAGGGCGTAGAAAAGCAAGTAGGCCTATGTTGGTTATTCTGCAAAAAACAAAATAGCTGGCTAGCCATTTTCAGAAAGGAAAAAAAACAAACTGGGTTGGTCATGTGCTAAACATATGAAATAAAAGCCTGGGCTAGACAGGCCACGGGTCCCGCACAACCCAGTTGATACCCTTCTCCGTCCCGAAAAAACAAGATTACTGTGCACGCTGCTGGGTCCCTACTGTCATCCTCACACATGTACAGTCATCTCCTTATTCCTCTCCGTTGTTGACCATGTTGACAACACCGGAGGGCGGCATCACGGCGAGCGAACTAAGGCGGAGGACGATGGTGAGACCTCGTACGGGAACGAACATGAGCCGGGGAAGATGCGCAGAACTTTAGGGTGCGATGTGGCCATGATGCGTGCGCGACAGCACAGCCAGCCATGGGAGGCGGGAGCAGGTGGTCCCGTCGGCGCTGGTTTGGCTTTGGTGGCTCGAGGAAGAAGAGACTGAAGAAACACGACAGAGGTTGAATGTTAATCCAACAGTCAAGGTTGGCACAATCGTTTGTTGACTAAGCCGACACCAAGTAGCATACTTTTATATATATATGAAGAAAAGAAAAACTGGGCTCGTTGGCCTGATAACATTCCTGAAACTGCGACCGTTCGATCTTGTGTCGCAACTAAAACTGCGAGGAAAATGCGTTCGTCTGCCGTCCTCCTCCCAGGCAATGTTCGCCACATAAGTGACTAGCACCCTTGGTTTTCAACCAAGAGGTCTTGGGTTCGAGTCCCAGGAACACTCAATTTTGTCCTCCTTCCTTCCTCGCAAAAAAAGGAAAGAAAATCAAAGACTTGGGAAGGCGTACAGAACAAGCTAGTGTACTAGTAAAGAGACGTTTCCGAGTTTTAGAAAAAAGAGAGACGTGCTCCTGTAGCTAGTTCAAATCCAAACCTAGACTATGACTATATATGGTGCTATGCTACTCTGCAAGTAATGAAACTGACATATCCAACATTCGCTTCTCCTCTTCTCTACTTACTCTACCTAGCATCAGAAGCTATGGCTACAACAACAATGTCTGCTGGCTGCTCGTCCACCTGCTCTTCAGCAGGCAACAACCAGATATGCGCCAAGTCGCCACCCGTACCATCGCCTGTGGGTCTCATCACACCCCCGCCGGCACGCGCACTGCAGCCGATTGCTCATCACAACCCGCTGCCGTTGGTATGGTGCCACTGCTGCAAATCACGCAGAGTCATCCGTCGCATCTCAACCACAATCCTCAACCCTGGCCGAGTCTTCTACAAATGCTCGAATCATGTGGTAATAATATGTTTAAGTGTTGTTCTGCTCCTTTCAGTTGCTGATTTTTTTAATAGTTTGGTTGATGATCTTCCAATTTGATTGTGCAGAAAAGGGAAGATTCGTGTGATTTGTATTTCTGGGAAGTTGCTGATGTGGGGGAATGCAACTACGCTGATTATTTGGTTAGCTGAGGAATCCCGGTACCATCAGGTTGGGGTGTTGGACAAGTAACTGAAGGAAAAACAGAAGAGGAAGATCCAGAGCAAAAGGTTAAAGATGTAGTTCCTCTGATCATGGCCAAGCAACAGCTGCTGAACAGCCTTGACAATAATGAGGAGATGAAAGAGCTTGTGAAGATAATGGGCAAAATTGATGTGCTCTATAGGATGATTGTCTCTGTATTTGCAGTGTATGTAGCCCTCGTGATGTATTCAGTGGCTATGAGATGAGCACTTTGCTGAAACTAGTAATGAATGAAACCTATGTAGCGGGCTGGGCGTAGTGTTGTGAACATCTAATGATTTTTATTAATGGAAATCATGGGCTATCCCCTTTTGCTCATAAATAAATAAATATCAGAGGCCCTATCGGGTCAGCTTTGTTCTCATTCGAAGACGTCGAGCAAATTGCAGTCTAACAGCAAACTATGTCATCAAATTCAAGTTTCACAGCCAAATATGAGTACAACTAAACAACAATATCATCATGTTTTAGTCGTCATACAATCACCAAACACAAATCAGCATACATAACAAGTGATGTTCTCACAGCAAAATACTAAACAACATGTTCATCAGGTTTCAGTTGACATAGCAAACACAATTTCACATAGTAGATAAAAAAACGTCTTCTGACAGGCAAATACGACAAAAGCAATATAATCATCATCCGCAGCAGCAGCATCAACATCTTCACCATTTGTATTAGTCTGAATCGTAATTCCCCACGGTGTCATCTTCTTCTTTGTCCTCAACATCCTCGAACGTTGGCTTCTTGCAAATGTGTCTTTCAAGAAAAACATCTGTGTTGCTTTATTTGCCAAAATAAAAGGCTCCTTGGTCTGGTACGCCGCCTTGACATTGATGGATTTGAAATAATCATCAGCTCTGGGTTTTGCAATCCTGGAAAATAGGTTATACCAATGACACACTGATGATCCTCAAAACTGGGGATATACTGCAACTGAATAATGTCTGTTATGTTAGCATATATTTCAGTTGTCTCTTTATCATACGTATCCGTGCTCATGATGGCACGGTTTTGTGTCTTCATGCCTTCGTCTCGTGCAAGGGTGTTGTAGCGCACATCTCCAACAATGCAAGATTCATAATGTCTTACCCGAGTATCAGGACCCATTGCTAGTGAGTAAAGGGCATCATCAACCGCCTGCCCATCCTCCCGTATCTTCTTAACCTATGGTTAGAAAATAGACAAGCTGGTCATCTTATATACTCAATATATTAAAAAACTGACAGTGCAATTCAAATGTTTACATGGCTCTTGAACCATTTCACAAATCCTGCCATAACCAGTTTGTCAATGTTTCTTGGATTTTGCGGCAGTAACTCCTTTTTGTAGATGCTGCACAACATAGTGATCGCGTCAAACATCTAAATATATAAGAATTTGCTGCAAGTTTAGTAGATTACGATGTATAAGCTGCAGTACTGCACTTACTTGATATAAGGTAGTATCTCAGGACAGTTATTCAACACATACCAAACCATTTTTTCCAAATCTTTAGGTTTGTCCTCTTGTCGACTCTTCCCTATAACTCGAACAGAATAATCAAAAACATTGAGCCCGGGATTGTCTTCACCCACCTCTTTGCTAAGTTGATCAGCTGTTTGAATGTATTTTGAGTAGAATGTCAACGCTTCTATGGCAATGTAGGCCTCTGCAATGGAACCCTTGGGTCTAGCTCTGTTCCTAACATAGCCCTTGAAAGTGCCTAGCCGCCTTTCAATAGGGTACATCCAGCCATACTGTACTGTACCTCTAAGTAGTGCCTCATCAGGTAGATGAACAGCCAAATGCACCATCACATCAAAGAAGGCTGGAGGATATATATTCTCAAGGTTGCATAGGATAGTTGGTATCTTCTCTCTAAGATGCTCCAAAGCATATCCTGATATTTCTACTGCAGAGTTCCCTGAAGAATTGTCCCAACTCCGCAATTGCTCTGTATAAGTCAGGGCGGCCCAATCCTCTAAGGATAATAGGTAAAACCCTTTGAAGTACGACGTGGCAGTCATGAGTTTTCAACCCTTGTACCTTGTTTCCACTTGCACTGACTCTCCTTTCAGGGTTGGAAGCAAATCCATGTGGGAATCTCACACGTGACAGGACCTCGCAGAATTGTTTTCTTTTTACCTTGTCCAAGACGTACACATCTGGTACCATATCCCGTGGTTTAACTTCATCTTGCACCTGCAAATCCTGTCTGATACCCAGGTGTGTCAAATCAATCCTAGATTTTAAGGTATCTTTCGTCTTGCCTTCAATATTAAGAAGTGTGCCGATAATGCTGTCACATATATTTTTCTCAATGTGCATCACATGAAGATTATGCCGCAGATCCAAATATTTCCAATACTCCAAGTCCCACAACGTGGACCTGCGGGTAAAAAATAATCTCTCTTCTGCCCTGTCATGCTTCCTTTTCCCGCTACCATTACCAGGATGGTTTCCTGGTGTAATATGCCTGACCTTCTCTAATTCCACTTGCAACTCATCAGCGGTGAGCCTCTTTGGTGCATCACGGTTTTCATGATTTGCATTGAACATATGTCTTCGGTATTTTCTAGGATGCGGCTTGTCCTTGGCAAGGAAACGGCGGTGTCCAATGTAACAGATCTTGCTAAGTATTGCGTATGACAGCAGATTCCTGTCACAGCGAACACATGAATTGTAACCTTGTGTCGTTCGCCCTGACATAGTGCCCAAAGCCGGATAATCATGGATGCACCAAATTATAACAGCACACAAAAATAAATCAGCTGGTGGGCTTCTATATAGGTCTCGAGTGAGAACACCCCTCCATAGTTGTTGAAGTTCCTCCACAAGAGGCTCCATGAACAAATCAAAATCCTTTCTAGGACTTTTTGGACCTGGGATGAGAAAGGCCATCATGTAGTTTTATTCTTTGGTGCAAACATTTGGAGGCATGTTGTAAGGGATAACAAGCACTGGGCACATGCTATATGTGGATGTGGCGCTCTGGTGGCCAAATGGGTTAAATCCATCTGAAGCTAAGCCAAGTCTAATGTTTCTCGAGTCAGCAGCAAACTTTTTGTGTTTATGATTGAAGCTTTTCCACTCACTACCATGAGATGGATGGCTCATTACATTCTGATCTCTGTAATCCTGGTTCCTAGAATGTCACAGTACATCCTCTCTTGTTTCAGCATCATGAAACAACCTCTGTAATCTTGTTATAATTGGAAAATGTCTCAGAACATTATGAGGAATCCTCTTCATAGCATCGCCATCTTTCCATCTTGGATTTGCATTTCGGGCATTCACTTAAGTTGGCATAATCCTTCCGGAACAGAACACAATTATTCTTACAAACATGGGTCATATCATATCCAATTCCAACTGCACGAAGGAAATTCTTCATTTTACTGTAGGTGTGTGGCAGCTCAGACACATCTGGGAAAGATTTGCGGAAAGCAGCCAACATCGCATCGAATGATTTGTTGGTCATCCGCTCAGATGTCTTCACCTGAAGAAAGGTGACCATAGCTAATAATACTGACAGCTTATTTCCTGGGGTGACAGCCATGTTGCATTGTTCCAACATGCGGGCCCACCGTTTTTCTTCTGCAGGTGAAAGTTCACGGAATGCACGAGCATTTCGTAGCACTGTTTCAAAGTTGGTCAAACTCACTGGCTGCGCCACCACCACCTCCTCCTCCTCTTCCACCTGAGCATCAGGCAGATCAAGATGGTGATCTGCTGCTTCCACGTAGTCAATAACATTGACGTTCACAGTTTCACCATGATGAACCCACCTAGTATATGTGACTGACATCCCATACAAGTGTATATGATTTTGCACAGTTGACTGGGGTCTTCTAACTGAATTCATACAACTGCTACATGGGCAGAGTACATCTGATTTCGGACCACTGTACTCAGCTCTGATAAAGTTCACGAAGTTTTCAACCCCCTCGACATATGCAGCGGAGAATCCTCGAGCAAAAGTTATCCAAGTCCTGTCCATCTGTTAGACATACAAATTAGTTATTCTACTAGATATTACAGGAAAAACATATATGCTTTTTTATGAAGTCCAAAAAAAATACCTAGGTCGGTGTCTAAAGCTATGGCAAGATATTTGGACGAGCAGACCTAAGTAACGAAATATATGTAAAGCTAATTCAGAAAATAGATTTGAGTGCTAAATTATGGCAGGCCGTTTCAGCAGTCAATGAGGCCGGGCACACAGCCATCAAACTATTGAAGGCCATTGCAGCAACAAAGATCGAGTATAAAATGGTGTAGAGCTATTTCACCTAACAGATTGGCTACTAGACCATGGCAATCTACGTCACAATAAATATATGGCAGGATATTTTAGCAACTAATCAGCCTTGGCATGCCATCTCAGCTAAGCAGATTGAGTGCAGAACAGGGCAAGGAAGCTTCTTAAGCAGAGCATATTGACTGTAAACTACTTTGGCAAACAGTGAGATTAACAGCGTCTATCAGCTAACATTCAGTGCTACACCGACATGAACGGGGCCTTAGTCTAGAATGCGTGCACCGTGGGAGAAGCTGACCACCGTGCGTCTCCACACGAACATCGCCAGCGGTGGCGGCGCTGACCGCCGTGCGCCTCCACAAGAACGTAGCCAGCGGTGGTGGCGCGGCTAGAGGACGGCAGTCTATGAGACCGTACTATGGGAGTGAGAGGATCGTCGTGCGTCCCCTCGATGAACTGCGGCACCGATGTATCGGCGCGGCGGGGAGGGCGGATTTGGTGGAGCGAATGGAGTGGAGGGGGACGGGGGGAGGGGGGTTTGGGGAATATTATTGGCTAGTTGGCTGAAGGGCAGTTGAATCGGATTTGGGGGGAATTTTTGAGTGGGGTGGAGGATTTTCGCGCGGTGGGCGGGGGGAGTTTGGCGCATGGTCGGTTTCACCAAGTGCAGTCCCACCTCTCAGTGAAGAGGCAAGCCGAAGGACGCTCCGTTTATGTGAGCCGTGTGTAGGACCGAACATGTGTGGGGTGCAATGCGACCGCGACAGGAGTGCTATGAGTGTACCACCTTTTTTCCTTTTAAACTAGGTGCTTCGCCCCCTCAAAAAAACACTTGTTGCTTCGCGCGATCCATCAATACTACTACTAGTAATCCGGTAATCCCGACTAAAATGGCGCGGCCGAGTCTTTTTCCCGCGCGATATGCTGGGAGGTTGGCTTAGTTGGGTTTTTTAGGACAAGTAATGCTACACCTACGTAATCCCAATTACGTAATTAATGTAATGTGAAACGTGTGAGCTGTAGATTATAGATTGGGGGAGGGAGGGGCCCACCACCATGAAAATCAGGGGAGGAGAGAAAGAGGCCATTTACGTTAACCCTTTCGTAGGTTCCCGTAGATGTAGAAAGATGTGAAATCCGTGAATGTGTAGTGGACGTACTATTGGAGTGCCTAGGATAAGTTGTGTATGTATAGACCCTATGTGTTTATTTTACTTCGCATGTTAGATTTGTTTTGGTTCAATAAAAAGCAGAGTTGGTGCTGATGGTGTGCCTGTCATCCTGCAATATAGGTCGTCCGATCTATATCTAACGGATAGGAAGGAAACTATGACAATTTACCTGCACTCCTCGTTCATCCTTTTCTCCCACAAGATCTTGATCTTCCATGCAAGGCACGAGCATCTTGCTAGTGCACCAACAATATACTATATTATTGTGAAAGTTCGTATACACCGGCCGAGATTAATGCAAACACGGCAGATTTTCATTACATTTCGAACTTTTACAGGACAGAAAAATAAAAGAAACCCGACCCTAAACCTATTCTACGGCGGCGACTGACGTCCTCCATCTGTGATCTCTATGTACGGGGGCGGGGTTCAAGACTCGTGAGGTGAAGGTGCGGTCTCCAGCGAGGAAGAGTAGAACACGGGACACGGACAGGCCAGTTGGCACACCAGGCCCTGCCGCCTCCCATGCCCTATTCATCCTCGGAGGAGTCCCCGACCTCGGTGGTGCCGGACGTTGGACAGCAGCAAGTAGGACGTGTGGCTGACGGTGCTCCCGTCGTCGGCAGCCAGCGTGGCCGCCGCTTGTGCGGTCGCGTCCGCGTCCGGCTACACCACTATTGCATCGCGAGAGGCAACTTGAGCAAGGGCGGCGACCTCGAGCTTCATCCCCGAAGACAAGCTCTCCCGCAGAGTGTTCGCACTTGCGGTCATGGCGGATGTGGTGCCAGGTAGGAGGATGATGCACTATGGTGTGGAGGTTAGCTGGGCGTTGCCGCTTTAAGTAGCGCATTCCGGTGAGGCCAACCGTCCGGGTGCATCATTAAGTCGCTGGAGTTGGTTCCTCGGGCACCGAGCCTCTTAATGACGACATACGAACAGACGACATGAATGCGGGCAGCTGGCGCCGGCTGGGAATGCACCGCGCGACGGCGTGATGGACGAGGGTTTTGGTGTGCCAGGGTAGTCAGCTGCTGTTGTGGCAACATTGGAGATGCCCTTTGCTCACATGCGATCCCCGCATGTCATTGAAAAAGCAAGATGACCCGGCATGGTCTCAGGTCCAGAGGATACAGTTGGCCGCGCTACACCACTCCGTGGACGTGTCGCGGCACCCCGTGCATCCTCGACGAGCCAGGTGTTGGGGTGTGTTTGGATTGTGGCCAAAGTGCAGCTTACCAAAATTTGGTCATGACCCAAAGATTGGTCTTTGTTTGGATGGTTACCATTTTTTTGGCATGCCAATGAACTCTAGCCAACTCTAGTTCATTTTTCTTGCCAATGTCGGCCAAATCATGGGCAACCAATACCTCAACCAAAATTTTGGCTACCCAATGCCTTGATGGGGCAACCTTGGGCACAAACCAAACATACTGTTGGTCGTGCCATAGCACTAACGCCACCCTCTCCACACTGAAACCGACCGTGTCTAGCAATGATATGAGCATGTCGCTCACCGCGGTCGCCGTGTCCAGAGGAGTGCTAGAGCTGCGCCACGTTGTTGGCCCCAACAACCCACGGCGAGGAGATCATGGGCCAGCTCCTCCATTGGACTAGTCTGCGCTACGTCGTCCCGACAGGTGTGCCCCACATGTCGGTTTCCCTATTTTCCCGGCCATATTCGAGCGTCAGTGCTCCGCGTTGTGCATTAGGCCTTTCACTATGTAGGCCAAGTGAGACAACTTATTGTTTATTTAGGCCGTTCAAGTATAATCATGTGGCGTTTGCTTATTTATCATTCCTCTCCAACCCTCTTCTCCGTTGATCATGTCACCCTCCGGTCGAGTCCATCCTCCTGCATGCCTCATTTGAACATTCCATCGAGTATTATTCGCATGTAACCACCCTATTCCTCTTTCAATCGATCTCCGGACCCCGAGATGAAATCGAGAGAGAACGAGTGGGGGCACGTGATACCTAAGGCGGATTCAAAATTTTGAACCGGTGATCATAGCATCCGCAAATCATATATAAAGGGTATTGAATGTTCGTTTCATTTTTTGAATGTACAATATACTCCCTCCTATCCTTTCTAGTTTACATATAAGTTTTAGGTGTAGTCAAAGTATCTCTACTTTGATCAAAAAAGTATCATCATTCAACAACGCCCAATCAATATTGTTAGATTCGTACGTACTCCTAGATTCATACTCGAGATGGTTTCCAATTTGTTTTCAACAACGTGAATGTGCTTGTTCTCACGCATGCTCTTCCTACTAGGATTTCGCCACGTATAGCCAGTTCAATAGTAACTTTTTTAAGCTCCCTGTCCAATAGTACACGTGGAGTACTGACAATATTTGTACTAGAGTATGCAGCGCTCATAGTAGTACTCCCTCCTTCCATTTATATAGGTCCTATGTGGAGGAGAGAGATGTGAAAAAGTAAGGGGAGTGAGCTCTCATGCAAGAGCCTAGCTATATACGCATTCCTAGTGAAATACAATAAATATGAAGAAAGAGATAGAGAGGAGATGGAAAAAAGTACTAATACAATAGCCAACCTTAATTTTTTTTGCGGGAAATAGCCAATCTTATAGCCCACACTACCGTATGAGTGCATATAATAGATGATGGCTATAGATGACATGGCAGTCCCTCATAGCCATCGACTGGCTATATTATTAGCCATGCTCTAATGCGTTTTTAAAACCGCATTTGACTATTGACAAGATTAATAGTACATGAGATGTATAATGTGAAAATTATATGATTGGAAACTCCTTTTAGATATGAATTTGACTGTATGCTTTGTGTAACTTGCATGTCATATATTATTACTCTAACATTTGGTCAAAGTTAGCCTGGAAAAACGCATTAGGCCATGTGTAGTAAATGGAAGGAGGGAGTAGTAGTGGAAGTGGATCCTCTGACGTAGGTATCCCTGGCTTACCCTCCCTTTCGGTCACTTACTAGCGGATCCCATGCTTCCTAGGCCCTGCATGTCAGTTACTCAATGGGTTCGGCCACGTCAGGGGATCCGCATCCGTAGTATACTCCAGCGTGCCAGGCCGGAACCACAATTCACACCAGAACCTTCTTTGCTCGGCCTACGCCAGCCACTTGTCACACCCTGCATTTTGTAACATTTCACTTGCATTATTAAAGCATGAAAATTGGGACCAACAAAAACTTTTGCATTATTTGGCTTTTATTTGGAGTTGGTTTTCTCTCTGTGATTGTTTTCAAGTGCTCTTTAAAGTCAACTACTCCACCTTCTGTACTTCATCTCCTTGCCCCAAACTTCTGCCCAATGATCATGCCATGTGTATAGAGCAACATAGTATTTTCTTACAAAAATAATTTGGCCAAAAAGTATTTTCTAAAATTAGTTTTTCAAAAACCCCTGAATTGAGGTTTGCACTGCAAGTACTTGATTTGGGGTATGAAAATTATTTCAAAGAGTATATTTGAAACCTATTAGGTATAGGACTTCCATAAACCAAAAAAATATAATTTTAAAAGCTATCTTCCTATTTTATTTAAAAGCTTTTCTTTAAGGCCAGAAATGGTCTTTAATAGGGAAAATTTATTTTATTATTTCAAAAATATTTGACAAAAATTAGGGAAACTCAGTGGACATATATTTTCCATATATAAGAGTTTCAACACATGGTCATGTTCAAAATATTGGTCAAACCCCTCAAAACCCCTTTCTGGATATTTCAAGCTTTTGAAATATTCACAAAGGAAATATTCTCCAAAAATTCCAAGAAAATTCTATCACCTCACATATGACATACTTGATGATCTTGACAAGTATCATTCATGGAAAATAATATAACCCCATGAAATCCCCTCAAAACCATTTCTGTCCATTTTGAAGTTTGAGCAACTTTACATTGCCAAACATGTCCAAATGTTCTCAACCATGGTGTACATGCTCCAATGGTCTAATAATGCATCTAGACCAAATGGCACAGGTTGGAGAAAAAGATATCTTGATCAAAGTGCCTCAAAACCCTCTCTGACCAGAATCAAATTTGAACTACTTTGTACTACTAACTTTCTCTCCATGACCCCAACTTTTGTGAGCCTGATCACATGGATAAATGAGGCCACCACACCAAGTATTGCATCAAGGAGAAGTGATCTACTCAACTGGATCTACACAAGTCCATTCCTGCCAATTTTTAGGGTTTACAAAAGTTGCATTGGCAACTTTGCCCAAATAAGCTCAAAATGGGTGGAAGGCCCTAATTATATGGGACATCTCACCCTATGGAGTCTCGTGGCAAGTGGAATTCATTAACTTGCCCAAACCATCATCAAACACCTTCTGGCAGAATGTTGAAATGCCAATTCCAGCCTCTTCCACTAATCTCCTTGAGCCCATCTTTTTACCACAACCCCTCCTCGTTCCCCTCTGTCACTTGGATGCTTTTCTGCCTGATGAAGCAATGATGAGGGAGGGGGAAACCCCATTTGTCTTCTCTGTACAGCAGCTTCTCCCCTCTCTCTCAGCCTCCTTCTCTCCCCTCAGCCCTCCAGCGCATCCAAGGCTCACTCCCACTTTTGCCCACACCCCCAGCAACCTCCAAACACTAGTGGACGTGCGCGGACGCGGGAAAGCCGCGGATGCCGGCCAAAGTCGCGCTCTGGAGCGCCTGGCAGGGCACCCGACCGTTGACACCACGTCTCCCGACCACCTCGAGCTTCCCCCGCGCGCCAGTCGATGCCCCTCGATGTTCGCTCCACGCCAGCAGACCACCCACTTGCTCACGCGCCCTCCTCTCTCTCCTGCAGCTCGCGCCAGAGCGCCGCCCCGCTCGGCCAATGCCCGCGCCACCCCTGTGGCCCGCGTGCAGCTCGTCCCGCGCCCTCCTCTCTCTCCCTGGCACCCTACACCACTCCCACGAACACCCCCGAGCCCTCCATTCCCTCTCCAACAGCCACCTGAGCTGATCCCGCGGGCACCCGTAGGCCACGCCCACGGTGGACCTCGGCCAGCCTATATAAGGCAACCCCGAGCTTCTCTCTCCCTCCCTGTCGCTCCCCCACACTCCTAATCTACCTCCCGACCCATCCATTTAACCCCAGAGAGGCCCGAGTTCGAGATCGAGCTCGAGCTCCGCCGCCTCGGGTCGTCAACGTCCACGTGGTACAGGCCTCCTCCGCCCCTGTTCTCTCTCGATCTGGAACCGCAAGGCGTCGCTGACCTTTTCCCCTCTCTTCCCCACTCGTTTTGCAGCCGGGAACGGCCGGAACCATCGACGCCCGAAGCACCTCCGCCACGTGACCTCGTCGCTGGCGAACCAGGCTGCTCCGGCGACCGTCTCCACCACCACCCGAACGGTGACACCTCCCCGAGTCCAACGGTACCACCCGCGCACCTCCCCGTGCTCTGTATCGCCGCCGGCGAGCTCGTCGTTGCCTCTGGACGGAGGTAGACGACGACGGCCGTGGGGCCAGCCCGTCAGCCTCATGCCCTGACGGGTGGGATCCACCCGTCAGGTTTAAACGCGTGCGCGCGTGCACTGGTTCGCCCGTCGGCTAAAGGCGTATTTCGCCTTTACGCCTTTGACGTGGCGGCCCGCGTGGGCTGGTTTCCCCCCTGGGCCTGCTGCCCGTGGCCTCTCTGGCCCAGTAGCACAGTGTCGTTTTTCTTTTTTTTCATTTTCTTCCTGTTTTACAAAAATTCCACAGGGAAAAATATTTATCCAAATGAAATATTTCCAACTCCTAAAATCCCAGAATAATCCCACCTATTTATTGATATAACTTTCATGCACATCCATTACACCTTTCTGCTCTGTTCAAATTTAAATTCAAATTTGAACAATAAAACCTCTGTTTGAAAATCCACAACTCTGTTTCCCTAGCTCCAAATCCAAAACCAAGAATTTTCCCCTTCCTAGTTTTCCTCCTAGTATTTTACAAAAACAAGTTGACATTTTTCTGAGATCTTTCACTTTTCTGTTTTTATTATTGTCTCATTTATCCGTTGTTTTATTGCGACGATTAGATCCTATGTTTGGCGAAGTAGTTGGAGAAGAAGGAGAGGAAGGGCCTGAAGACTTTGAAGACCAAGCCAACCAAGGCAAGCAGCCCTTTGACCATGTCTATGGGACCCTTTTTATGCATGTCATATAGCTCTTTATTATTGTTGCATCGGATTCATTATGAGATGGTGAACCACATGGGATGGTTGCCTTCGTTACTTCCTCGTTGATACTTGCATTGTGCAGGACCCTACCTTCTTACGAGGGTTATGCCGGTGGGAGTAGATAGGATACTAAAGTAGATGCTACGCAAAAGGGACGGGAATATGCATGGTGATGGAGACAAAGTATATTCAAAGGGTTTTTCGAAAACCCCGTCGGGTGCCACTTATGCCCGAGGGAGATGATGAGATGGGTAACCACTTGATGACGAAGTGGTGTACCGAGGCAAATGTGTGTGTTGTTTCCAAAACGGATTGGTTTAAGTTGCGACCGTTATTCCAACCTTACATGCGCAACCATTCTACCCTTATATGGGAAAGGGCATTATTGAGTACCTAGACCGATACTACCTTGGGGCCCGCATTACTAGTGACGGGGGAGAGTTGGTGCTCTCTCTCGGGACGGGGTCGTGCCAGGTAGGGCGGCCATGACTGTTTTCACAGGGCACCGGACACACCGTTGGTACCCTGTGCCAGTGGTATGTGATAATTATGGGAGTGAGGCTCCAAGAAAGTGTTATGTGAAATGTTGGGCACGGGGGGTTACTGCCAATCGAGTGGACTCCATGTTAGTGTCATCTAGGGAAAGGTAGTGATCGGGTGCTTACCCCGGGTACTTGAGGTACCGCAGGTCGTGGCTGACACGGAAGTTCCCCGGATCTTGTGGGTACAGTGTGCAACCTCTGCAGAGTGTAAAACTATTCGAATAGCCGTGTCCACGGTCAAGGACAGTTGGGTAACCGCTCTTGGGCTACGTCCAGTTGTTTACAAACCCAGTGTGTGTGTTGATAAAATGACTTGGGTCAAGTCAAGGGACTTGACATGATGAGATGGGTTGGTGCCCACTCTATTTATGTGGATATCTGTAACCTGTCCTCATGCTTACTTGAATTCTCTTGATGCATGCCTTACAAAGTTGTTGAACATGTCATTGCACTCAAAACTAGCTTTCTGCAAAAATTTACCTATATCGTGCATTGTTGTATCTGGAACCAAAACATGGGTTGCTTGCGAGTACATTCAAAGTACTCATTGGCTTGCAACTGGTTATTTAATTGACCAGGCATGGAAGAACCGGAGTTCGAAGAAGAGTTCTTTGGAGACGAACATGCGATCTAGGACGTTTCCCAGTCAAAATGCCTGTAGGGTTAAGGCAGATGGCATGGGTTCTACTTATCGACAAAGATTTCCGCTGCTTGTGTTTCATTCGATGTTCAGCCCTTAAGGCTTTATCAATGTAAGACTTGACCATAACGGTCACAATTTGTGTAAGACGGTATGTATGGACGTAAGACTCTTGTTATTCAGCTTCTGTGTGTTCAGTGAGCATTGATCTCTGGGATCACTGTACACGTGCATTCGGTGATCTCGACTTATCTGTCGGGCTCCCTACAGAGCTGGTATCAGAGCCATCCTGACTGTAGGAAGCCTTAGTTAGCATGGACGTTAGTTAGAGTGAGACTATCCACGAAATTACCTGTATACCTATGTTTTATGATAGTATCCGAAACATAGGTCACATTCCCTTTATTGACCCTTCCCCTTCCACTTTTGTAGATGGCCGTCGTACCCGAGGACTTCTTGACCACCGGATTTCCCGTGCTTCTTGTGGATAGCCTCAGGAAGTGCCAGTTCACTCGAGCCCCCACCTTCTCCTACCACGAGCACTGGATCAACAGCACCAAGAAGGAGTATCACGTGGAGGTAGTTGTGAGGGCGAACGACTCCCCGACGAGCTGGTTTTTTGAGGGACCCCAGATGGCAACACTGCTCCTCGCCATGGAGACTGCTGCCCTCAAGGCGCTGACTCGTCTCCGGGATCTCCTGCCAGAGATGGCAAGTGAGCCAGCCACTCGTTAACTGCCTTATCGTAAGGAAGGTGATGACGAGAGCAGCGCACCAGCCCCACCCTTGGACGAAGGACTTTCTCTCCGCTTCCAGACCTACTTCAGCTTGTGTGCCGACAGCCTGGCACAGCACCTGGCCTTGGAGTCGATGGAGCTTCGGAAGGAACTCCACGAGACCAAGGAACTCCTCCGCCTAGCTCAGATAAAGGCGGACAGGATCAAGAAGGATGGAGCACCCCCTGGACAGCACGTTGTAGCCTATCGAGGCGGGCGACCCCCACAGGCCACGCATGCCAAGGGATCATCTCAGCCACGCCGTATGACGGCGAAGGAATATCGCAACCTCTTCACGACGCCACCGGTGAAGCAGCGCCGTGTCCAGCTCCTCCACTCCCCCACTCCCTCAAGTGACGAAGAGACTAAGACAGATGAAGATGAGGAGGAAGACCCAGAGGAGCCAGAATACCCGACCGAGCATTCCACCACTTAGTCACCGTTCAGGACTAGGATAGGCCAGTCCGTAACCCTATGGTAGGATAGGTCGTGTACCCCTTATGCGTAGTTGAGTCCATGTAATGGTTCAGATGAAACCATGTTGTGTTGTGTTTGTTTTCAACTTGCTGTGATGAAGTCATACTTTCCCTTCGGGAACTTGTAAACGACTACATTCCTCCATTTGGTTTTAATGCATGAGTTTGGCCCTTTTGGCCCTTACATGAAATAATTAGTGTCATGCCAACCCCCTTACTAGGAATCCCATCTATGTTGTCTTCCCCATCTTTTCCCAATCATGAGACCTTGACCACTCCGACAGGATGCCTGTTGCAACATGTACTGGTGCCTCTACCCAGCAACAAGAAGCCGGAGCAGGAGCTAGTCAGGACCAATCCCAAGGCCAAGCCCCACCACCGCCACCTCCTCCAAGCATGGACATGGCTCAGCTTCTCCAAGCCTTTCGAGAGGAACACCAAGCCAACACTGCAGCCCTCCAGATGATTGCTCAAGCTGTCAATCGCCAGCCGGCGGGGCACGGCAATGGACGTTCCACGTTGGTGGAATTCAAGAAGCATGCACCACCCACCTTCATCGAGACTGCTGAACCCCTGGATGCAGACGACTGGGTCCGTACCATTGAGGATCTGCTGGCACTAGTCGGATGCACTGAGGACCGTGAGAAGGTGGCATATGCTGCCCACTGCCTTGGGGGAACTGCCAGAGCTTGGTGGGATGGATTCAAGGCCATGCATGCTGAGCAAGACATCACTTGGGATAACTTCAAGGCAGAATTCCGCAATGCCCACATTCCTTCTGGAATCATGGCCATCAAGAAGCGTGAGTTCCGAGCCCTGAAGCAAGGTAGTAGCACTGTCAAGGAGTACATGCATAAGTTCAGTGTTCTCTCAATGTATGCCCCTGAGGATGTCAGCACTGATGCTGCCAAAAAGGAGCGCTTCATGGAAGGCCTTAATCAGACTCTGCAATACTCGCTTGTTGTGTGTGACTACCCGACCTTTCCTGATCTGGTGAACAAGGCACTCATGCTTGAGGACAAGCAATGTGCTTTGGATGACACTCGTAAGCGCAAGATGATCAGCAAGGGTAGCTCCAGCAACCAGAAGCCTCGCTCGTGGCAGCCAGTCCCGGTCAAGCCAACCTATCAATAGCCAAGAGCTCCTGCACCCCGCACCAACTATCCACCTCAGCAGTATGCCAACCCTAGGCCAGCTTACAACAACCCCAATAAAAATGCTGATAAGAGCATCATCCCCAACCAAGTCACTTGCTTTGGATGTGGACAGCCGGGTCATTACTCCAAGAATTGCCCCAACAAGAAGCCCGATGCCCCGCGCCCCAATGCGCAGAACCCAGGACAAGGCCGAGGAATACCACCAAGGAACCAAGCTCCCCGCAACCTGCCAACAATGGCAAGGGTCGTGTGAATCATGTCACTGCAGAAGAAGCCCAGGAAGACCCGGACGTCGTGCTGGGTACGTTCCTTGTCAATTCAGCACCTGTAACTGTCTTGTTTGATTCTGGAGCCACGCATTCATTTGTCACCCAAAGTTTTGCATTAAAAAGTGGCATGACCCCTACACCCCTGAATAACCCTATGGTGGTACAAACCCCCGAAGAAGAGATGAGAGCCAAGATAGGATGTAAAGGAGTCGGGATTATCATTAACGGGGTAGACTTCCTAGCAGACCTTATCATCCTGAAATCACAAGGCTTCAACGTGATCTTGGGAATGGATTGGCTCAGCAAGCACCAAGGCTTGATAGATTGCGCCAACCAGACTGTCACTGTGATCAATGACCAAGGAGTCGAAGTTAAATTTGCCTCCAACCCCTCCTCTGCTCAAGCCAACCAAGTCAACTGTCTGACTGAAGTTGGATTGGAGCAAGTGCCGGTAGTATGCGAATACCCCGATGTTTTTCCTGATGAGCTACCAGGAATGCCTCCTGACCGAGACATTGAGTTCATCATCGAGCTCATACCCGGAGCGGGACCCATCTATAAGAAGCCTTATAGAATGGGATCGGAAGAGTTAGCAGAACTGAAGAAGCAACTGGAAGAGCAGTTGAGGAAAGGATTTATCTGCCCTAGTGCCTCCCCTTGGGGCTCACCTATTCTATTTGTGGCAAAGAAGGACGGTACCATCTGCTTGTGCATTGACTACTGCTCCCTCAATGAAGTTACAATCAAGAACAAGTATCCACTCCCCAAGATTGAAGATCTGTTTGATCAACTCAACGGGGCCAAGGTGTTCTCCAAGATCAACCTCAGATCTGGGTACTACCAGCTGAAAATCAAACCCCAAGATATTCCGAAGACGGCATTTGTAACCAGATATGGCCTGTATGAGTGCACGGTCATGTTCTTTGGATTTACCAATGCCCCGGCTTACTTCATGTATCTCATGAATAAGGTCTTCATGGAATATTTGGACAAGTTTGTCGTTGTCTTCATTGATGACATTCTTGTCTTCTCGAAGACGGAAGAAGAGCACGAGCAACACTTGAGGATGGTCCTAAACAAGCTTCGAGAGCACCAACTATATGCCAAGTTCAGCAAGTGTGAATTTTGGCTGCGTGAAGTTGGATTCTTGGGTCATGTTTTGACCGAAGAAGGATTGTCAGTCGATCCCGCTAAGATTGAAGCCATGACTGAATGGCAATCCCCAAGCAATGTGAAAGAAGTCAGAAGCTTCCTCGGACTCGCGGGATATTACCGCAAGTTCGTTGAAGGATTCTCAAGCATTGCCCAACCCATGACTCAGCTCTTGAAGAAGGACAAGAAGTTTGAATGGACGCCGAAGTGCGAAGAGAGCTTCCAAGAGCTGAAGAAGAGACTGACCACCGCCCCAGTTCTCGCCACACCAGATATACACAAGGAGTTTGTGATATATTGTGATGCGTCAAGAACCAGACTGGGAGGTGTTCTAATGCAAGAAGGCAGAGTCGTAGCTTACCTTTCAAGGCAACTACGGCCTCATGAAGAGAACTATGCTACTCATGATCTTGAGTTAGCAGCAGTGGTTCATGCCCTGAAGACATGGCGACATTACCTCTTAGGGAAGCGGTGTGAGATATACACGGATCACAAAAGTCTAAAGTGTATTTTCACTCAAAAGGAATTGAACATGAGGCAAAGAAGATGGCTAGAGTTGATCAAAGATTATGACCTCAGTGTTCAATACCACCCTGGGAAGGCTAATGTGGTAGCAGATGCATTAAGCAGAAAGGCTTATTCCTTGAATGCTATGCTTAAGGACAAACTACCCGCCTTGTATGAAGAACTTGAAAGCTTCGGGTTGGAACTGGTTGCACCAGGATTCTTGGCCAACCTCGAAGTTAGGCCCACCTTGATGGATGATATTAAGGAAGCTCAGAAGGGGCGCGAAAGTATTGAAGGCATCAAGAGGAAGATCAAGGCAGGCAAGGCCCCAGGATTCTCAGAGGATGAGAAAGGAATTGTGTGGTTTGGGAATCGCATTTGCGTTCCCAACAAGGTTGAGCTCAAGAATCTGATCTTGCAAGAAGCTCACGACACCCCGTATTCCATCCATCCTGGAGGAACCAAGATGTATCAAGACCTGAAGGGAAGATTTTGGTGGCATGGGATGAAAAGGGAGAATGCCACCTATGTTGCAAAGTGTGATGTATGCCAAAGAGTCAAGGCTGAATATCAGCAACCTGCTGGATTGCTCCAACCACTCAAGGTTCCCGAGTGGAAATGGGATAAAGTCAGAATGGATTTCATCACTGGACTACCTAGGTCAAACAAGGGACATGACTCCATCTGGGTCATAGTCAACCGTTTGACCAAAGTAGCCCACTTCATTCCTGTCAAGACGACCTACAAGGGGAACCAGTTAGCCAGTCTCTACATCAACCGAATCATGAGCCTTCATGGTGTTCCCAAGGAGATTGTGTCAGATCGAGGAACCCAGTTTACCTCAAGGTTCTGGAAGAAATTCCAAGAGGCCATGGGGACCAAATTGTCCTTCAGCACTGCTTTCCACCCACAGACCGGAGGTCAGATAGAATGAGTAAATCAGATACTCGAAGACATGCTCCGAGCCTGTGTCTTAGCTTATGGAGCTAAGTGGGAAGACTGCCTCCCTTTCGCCGAGTTCTCTTACAACAATAGTTATCAGTCAAGCCTTCAGATGGCACCATTTGAAGTGTTATACGGATGGAAGTGCCGCACACCCCTCAATTGGTCAGAGACCGGAGAAGGACTTGTCTTTGGGCCTGATATCCTTCGTGAAGCAGAAGAGCAAGTCCAGCTTGTCAGAGAGCGTTTGAAGACCGCCAAGTCAAGGCAGAAGAGCTACGCTGACTCATGTCATAGAGACATAAACTTCCGAGTTGGAGACCATGTCTATCTCCGGGTCATGCCTCTCAAGGGAACCCAGTGTTTCCATGTAAAAGGGAAGCTCGCACCAAGATACATCGGCCCCTTCAAGATCACTGAACGACGAGGAGAAGTGGCTTACCAGTTGGAGCTGCCACCTGAACTATCTGATGTGCACAACGTATTCCACGTGTCACAACTCCGGAAGTGCCTCCAAGTTCCAAACAAGCCTGATCTTTTCAAAGACGTCGATCACCAAGCCATTGACCTTCAGCCTGATTTGACTTACCATGAGAGGCCCATCTGCATTCTGGAGGAGGCTGAGCGACACACTCGAAGCCGCACCATCAACTACTTCAAGGTCCAATGGAGCAACCACACTGAAGCAGAAGCAACTTGGGAGCGTGAAGACTACCTTAGATCCGAGTTTCCGTATCTCTTTAAAGCCTAGCTTAGGAATCTCGGGGACGAGATTCTTGTAAGGGGGGTAGGTCTGTCACACCCTGCATTTTGTAACATTTCACTTGCATTATTAAAGCATGAAAATTGGGACCAACAAAAGCTTTTGCATTATTTGGCTTTTATTTGGAGTTGGTTTTCTCTCTGTGATTGTTTTCAAGTGCTCTTTAAAGTCAACTACTCCACCTTCTGTACTTCATCTCCTTGCCCCAAACTTCTGCCCAATGATCATGCCATGTGTATAGAGCAACATAGTATTTTATTACAAAAATAATTTGGCCAAAAAGTATTTTCTAAAATTAGTTTTTCAAAAACCCCTGAATTGAGGTTTGCACTGCAAGTACTTGATTTGGGGTATGAAAATTATTTCAAAGAGTATATTTGAAACCTATTAGGTATAGGACTTCCATAAACCACAAAATATAATTTTAAAAGCTATCTTCCTATTTTATTAAAAAGCTTTTCTTTAAGGCCAGAAATGGTCTTTAATAGGGAAAATTTATTTTATTATTTCAAAAATATTTGACAAAAATTAGGGAAACTCAGTGGACATATATTTTCCATATATAAGAGTTTCAACACATGGTCATGTTCAAAATATTGGTCAAACCCCTCAAAAACCCTTTCTGGATATTTCAAGCTTTTGAAATATTCACAAAGGAAATATTCTCCAAAAATTTCAAGAAAATTCTATCACCTCACATATGACATACTTGATGATCTTGACAAGTATCATGTCATGGAGAATAATATAACCCCATGAAATCCCCTCAAAACCATTTCTGTCCATTTTGAAGTTTGAGCAACTTTACATTGCCAAACATGTCCAAATGTTCTCAACCTTGGTGCACATGCTCCAATGGTCTAATAATGCATCTAGACCAAATGGCACAGGTTGGAGAAAAAGATATCTTGATCAAAGTGCCTCAAAACCCTCTCTGACCAGAATCAAATTTGAACTACTTTGTACTACCAACTTTCTCTCCATGACCCCAACTTTTGTGAGCCTGATCACATGACTAAATGAGGCCATCACACCAAGTGGTGCATCAAGGAGAAGTGATCTACTCAACTGGATCTACACAAGTCCATTCCTGCCAATTTTTAGGGTTTACAAAAGTTGCATTGGCAACTTTGCCCAAATAAGCTCAAAATGGGTGGAAGGCCCTAATTATATGGGACATCTCACCCTATGGAGTCTCGTGGCAAGTGGAAGTCATTAACTTGCCCAAACCATCATCAAACACCTTCTGGCAGAATGTTGAAATGCCAATTCCAGCCTCTTCCACTAATCTCCTTGAGCCCATCTTTTTACCACAACCCCTCCTCGTTCCCCTCTGTCACTTGGATGCTTTTCTGCCCGATGAAGCAATGATGAGGGAGGGGGAAACCCCATTTGTCTTCTCTGGACAACAGCTTCTCCCCTCTCTCTCAGCCTCCTTCTCTCCCCTCAGCCCTCCAGCGCATCCAAGGCTCACTCCCACTTTTGCCCACACCCCCAGCAGCCTCCAGACACTAGTGGACGCGCGCGGACACGGGAAAGCCGCGGATGCCGGCCAAAGTCGCGCTCTGGAGCGCCTGGCAGGGCACCCGACCGTTGACACCGCGTCTCCCGACCACCTCGAGCTTCCCCCGCGTGCCAGTCGATGCCCCTCGACGTTCGCTCCACGCCAGCAGGCCACCCACTTGCTCCCGCGCCCTCCTCTCTCTCCTGCAGCTCGCGCCAGAGTGCCGCCCCGCTCGGCCAATGCCCGCGCCACCCCTGTGGCCGGCGTGCAGCTCGTCCCGCGCCCTCCTCTCTCTCCCTGGCACCCTACACCACTCCCACGAACACCCCCGAGCTCTCCATTCCCTCTCCAACGGCCACCCGAGCCGATCCCGCGGGCACCCGTAGGCCACGCCCACGGTGGACCTCGGCCAGCCTATATAAGGCAACCCCGAGCTTCTCTCTCCCTCCCTGTCGCTCCCCCACACTCCTAATCTACCTCCCGACCCATCCATTTAACCCCAGAGAGGCCCGAGCTCGAGATCGAGCTCGAGCTCCGCCGCCTCGGGTCGTCAACGTCCACGTGGTACAGGCCTCCTCCGCCCCTGTTCTCTCTCGATCTAGAACCGCAAGGCGTCGCTGACCTTTTCCCCTCTCTTCCCCACTCGTTTTGCAGCCGGGAACGGCCGGAACCATCGACGCCCAAAGCACCTCCGCCACGTGACCTCGTCGCCGGCGAACCAGGCTGCTCCGGCGACCGTCTCCACCACCACCCGAACGGCGACACCTTCCCGAGTCCAACGGTACCACCCGCGCACCTCCCCGTGCTCTGTATCGCCGCCGGCGAGCTCGCCGTTGCCTCTGGACGGAGGTAGACGACGACGGCCGTGGGGCCAGCCCGTCAGCCTCACGCCCTGACGGGTGGGATCCACCCGTCAGGTTTAAACGCGCGCGCGCGCACTGGTTCACCCGTCGGCTAAAGGCGTATTTCTCCTTTACGCCTTCGACGTGGCGGCCCGCGTGGGCTGGTTTCCCCCCTGGGCCTGCTGCCCGTGGCCTCTCTAGCCCAGTAGCACAGTGTCGTTTTTCTTTTTTTTCATTTTGTTCCTGTTTTACAAAAATTCCACAGGGCAAAATATTTATCCAAATGAAATATTTCCAACTCCTAAAATCCCAGAATAATCCCACCTATTTATTGATATAACTTTCATGCACATCCATTACACCTTTCTGCTCTGTTCAAATTTAAATTCAAATTTGAACAATAAAACCTCTGTTTGAAAATCCACAACTCTGTTTCCCTTGCCCCAAATCCAAAACCAAGAATTTTCCCCTTCCTAGTTTTCCTCCTAGTATTTTACAAAAATAAGTTGACATTTTTCTGAGCACTTTGACTTTTCTGTTTTTATTATTGTCTCATTTATCCGTTGTTTTATTGCGACGATTAGATCCTGTGTTTGACGAAGTAGTTGGAGAAGAAGGAGAGGAAGGGCCTGAAGACTTTGAAGACCAAGCCAACCAAGGCAAGCAGCCCTTTGACCATGTCTATGGAACCCTTTTTATGCATGTCATATAGCTCTTTATTATTGTTGCATCGGATTCATGATGAGATGGTGAACCACGTGGGATGGTTGCCTCCGTTACTTCCTCGTTGATACTTGCATCGTGCACGACCCTACCTTCTTACGAGGGTTATGCCGGTGGGAGTAGATAGGATACTAAAGTAGATGCTACGCAAAAGGGACGGGAATATGCATGGTGATGGAGACAAAGTATATTCAAAGGGTTTTTCGAAAACCCCGTCGGGTGCCACTTATGCCCGAGGGATAAGATGAGATGGGTAACCACTTGATGACGAAGTGGTGTACCGAGGCAAATGTGTGAGTTGTTTTCAAAACGGATTGGTTTAAGTTGCGACCGTTATTCCAACCTTACATGCGCAACCACTCTACCCTTATATGGGAAAGGGCATTATTGAGTACCTAGACTGATACTAGCTTGGGGCCAGCATTACTAGTGACGGGGGAGAGTTGGTGCTCTCTCTCGGGACGGGGTCGTGCCAGGTAGGGTGGCCATGACTGTTTTCACAGGGCACCGCACACACCGTTGGTACCCTGTGCCAGTGGTATGTGATAATTATGGGAGCGAGGCTCCAAGAAAGTGTTATGTGAAATGTTGGGCACGGGGGGTTACTGTCAATCGAGTGGACTCCATGTTAGTGTCGTCTAGGAAAGGTAGTGATCGGGTGCTTACCCCGGGTACTTGAGGTACCGCGGGTCGTGGCTGACACGGAGGTTCCCCGGATCTTGTGGGTACAGTGTGCAACCTCTACAGAGTGTAAAACTATTCGAATAGCCGTGTCCATGGTCAAGGACAGTTGGGTAACCGCTCTTGGGCTACGTCCACTTGTTTACAAACCCAGTGTGTGTTGATAAAATGATTTGGGTCAAGTCAAGGGACTTGACATGATGAGATGGGTTGGTGCCCACTCTATTTATGTTAGATGGGTTGGTGTCCACTCTATTTATGTGGATATCTGTAACTTGTCCTCATGGTTACTTGAATTCTCTTGATGCATGCCTTACAAAGTTGTTGAACATGTCATTGCACTCAAAACTAGCTTTCTGCAAAAATTTACCTATATCGTGCATTGTTGTATCTGGAACCAAAACATGGGTTGCTTGCGAGTACATTCAAAGTACTCATTGGCTTGCCACTGGTTATTTAATTGACCAGGCATGGAAGAACCGGAGATCGAAGAAGAGTTCTTTGGAGACGAACATGCGATCTAGGACCTTTCCCAGTCAGAATGCCGGTAGGGTTAAGGCAGATGGCATGGGTTCTACTTATCGACGAAGATTTCCGCTGCTTGTGTTTCATTTGATGTTCAGCCCTTAAGGCTTTATCAATGTAAGACTTGACCATAACGGTCACAATTTGTGTAAGACGGTATGTATGGATGTAAGACTCTTGTTATTCAGCTTTTGTGTGTTCAGTGAGCATTGATCTCTGGGATCACTGTACACGTGCATTCGGTGATCTCGACTTATCTGTCGGGCTCCCCACACCACTGCCCTAAAACCACACCAAATCTCCAGCCCATTCCCCCACCTTTCGATCCCCTAGCCCACATCAAGCGTCCCCTAGTTCGCTGGAAAGCCATGGTGCGCCGCAAGATCACTTACTACAAGATGCTGACGCCGGAGCGCCGCGTAGAAATCGCGGCGGCGGTCGGCGCCACAGACCTCCATTCCCAAGCTTGCTTTGCGGCGGGCTAATCCCCGAGTTCTGTGGAGCCAAGCTACGAGGAGGAGGAAGCCGATCCAATGTTCATGGTGGAGGTCACGGCGCAGAAGGCCCCCAATGGGTATGAGATGATGGACGTCGACTTCTTTCCGGCGTCCGAGTCCCCCATGGTGTAGGCAGACCAGTGATTCAACATGGCGATACTAAAGGAGGAGCGAGAGGCAGAGGCTCAACTCGACGCAGAGCGCGTGCATGCCGCTGCCATCGAGGCTCTCCTGTAGGCGGAACCGGATGTCGTGGATGTGAACCGGGCGGCGGAGGCTCAACTTGAGGCGGAGCGCACGTATGCTGCTGACATCGAGGCCCTCCTGCAGGTGGAACCGGATGTCCTGGACTTGAACCGGGCGGCAGAGGCTCGACTCGACACGGAGCGCGCGGATGCCGCTCTCATCGACGCCCTCCTGCAGGCGGAACCGGACATCCTGGACTTGAACCGGGCGGCGGAGGCTCGACTCGACGCGGAGCGCGTGGATGCCGCTGCCATCGAGGCCCTCCTACAAGTGGAACCGGACGTCCTCGACTTGAACTGGGTTGTGCTCTTGTCCGTGCAGAGCGCCCGCATGCTCTGCGTGAATGAGTAGCTGGAGGCCGAGGACAACCACGGTGCGGAGACACACGTCGGCAGCTACGGCTGGTTCGCGCCGGCAGCCAAAGACGACGAGGCCGTCTCGTTCCGCGAGTAGTGATAGTTTTTCTTTATGTTGTTGTTTTTATGGATCTTTTGCTGTGTAAAAACATATATTTGTTATGCAAGTCGCCTGACTTGGGTCAGTCTACCATTTCAGGTGGTTGGACGAATATCCTACGTCTCCTAACCCTTCTTCCTCATCTCTTCTTCTTCCCCAACAGACCACCGCACGGGCTGTACGAATACTCCCCAACATGCGGTTGGATAAACATACTCTATGAACGAAAATTATGTGTCAGCGGTAGGATGGCTGAGTTTGGTTTGTTCACATGCGACAACACTTGTCAGTGAGGGTGCATTCCCTTGGTTGGGTTTGCGGCGTGCAGGAGCGACTCTGTGAGGGTGCGGTGCGACCGCGGCGTGCAGGAGCGACCATGTGAGGGTGCGGTGCGACCGCGACAGCCGTGCGAAAGTGTACCTCCTTCACATTTTGAAAACTTTAGGCAAGCTTGGCAAAAATGTGTGGCGAAGTATGGCAATGCAAGGCCTAGACCCAAACAGGACGTACTAGGAGTACTAGTGTTAAAAAAGAAAGGCGGGGTTTTCCTTCATGATATTTAATCGATACAAATCCTCGTTTTACGTGTCAATTAATGCGTATTTTTTTCTCCAAAGACCAAAGAGCTAACCATCTCACTCCTCATCGCTTGATTAATGCAGCGCCATGCAAACCAACCTTCTCACTTCCGCATGCATGTAGGGGATATTATTGTCCTTGGTTGCTAGTACGAGGCAAACCCCATCAATTTTGCCTCAATTAGTGTTACTGGCCTTTTGCAAATTGTAATTGTCATATACTGGCCTTGTGTAAAAAAATGGAGGTAGTAACTATATTTGACTTCCTTCCCCATTGCGGTGACGTTGACGATATCTCGAATATTGTGGTTTGGCGAAGTGCGTTCGATGGAGAACACCATTGAGGCCTTGAGGGAGACCACAGTAAGTCATTCGCAAGCGCCGCCTGCAAGCCGAGACAACCGCCTTATTTGCATCCAAGAAGTCCGTTGAACCAAAGGACGCGTAAATGTACTATTACTACTAGTACACAATAGCGTCATCCGTCTAGCTTAGTGAGGTGAGATGGTTTCTCTAAGAAGATGATGGAGAAGTGGAGTCAGCGAATAGTGAAATGATGGTTGCTTCGTCCGTGCTTTTGTGATTTGACGCCTCACTACTTTGTGATTTGTGATAGAAGGGACAGGGGAGTAGACTCTGTGCTCTATATTGTACTACATGCGTCCAAGCATGGGAGAAAGAGGAGAGACGTTGCATTTTTCTGTTCCTTCAATCAATCAATTAGGGAGCTTTGATTCCATCTTTTTCGCTTTGGCAACACCGTCCACAATGGTTCCCACGATGCCAAAAGCTATTTTTCACATTTGGCTACACATTGTGGATGCCCTTAACCGTACCACTTAGTTTTGCTCCTGTGTGCTATCTATTCAAATCTCAATTATATTGATCTAAAAAATTATAGAATCAAGATTAGTAAAAGGGAGGTGATTTTGCCGCGCGAATGGCAGGGGAGGTTTCTTATTTTTAAAGGATGTTGTCCTGGCGGTTTGCTAACATGTGGTCCCACGTGTCAGTGCTTTACCAAGCCGATCTGCATCCCACATGAGGCAGAACAACGGCAAAAGCAACACGTGGTTAAGTTGAAGAAGATGAGGGAGAAGCGGATTCAGCAACGAGTGAAATGATGGTTGCTTCGTCCCTCGAACTTCTTTTTTAGCATTATTACTTCGTTCCTCCAACTTAACTGCGGGAAAGGTGCAGCTTTGTGATTTGACGCCTCATTGCTCATTACTACGTCGACGCCATGACTGGGGTGCTTCACCCCGGCTGCTCTACACTGTATTCCGGTATGGCACGTGGACCTGGTAGCTTGATGTCCCACATGTCGTCGAAAAGGACTAGAAGATTTATGAAAGCAAGCACTCCACTCTTACGACGGAGGAGTGACACGATGGCCCAGTGAACTATCACTTGTACTGTATAGTACTATAGTTTTGCTGTTTCGCACGATCCATCAATAACAACCCGATTAAACAGGAAAGGGCGTGATTTTTCCCGCACGGTAGATGATACTAGCCATACATTTCAAAGGCAATTTTAATGTATGCAAACTGAATAATTAAGTAACAATATGATATCTAGTAAAACTAAAAACACATATGATTTATTGTGTTAGAGTGTAGTAGTAGTGTTATATTGCATAGTTGTTAGATGTAACATGCGAGAACGTGTAGAGATGTAGTTTTGGAGGTCCTACAGAGAGAAAAGCATAATACGGTCACCGAACTTCAGAATAAGATGATTAAGGTCACTATATACATTTTGTGGTGATTATACGGTCACTTGCTCATGGTTCAGCATCGGATTGCACTCTGTTGACCGGCCAAATAGTTTGCATGGCGCCATGCTGACTAGTTAAATTGACCATGTTCCTTGTGGGTCCCACCTATCAGTTTGCATAGGGAAAAGGTCAGATAAACACAAATTTATGCAGGCACGACAAGACTCCAACCCGTGCGCGGGAATCACCTGGTTGTGTATGTGTCTATCAGGGCCTGATGTGTGCATATGCACGTGTAGGTTGAGCACTTGAGCATGAGAGTGTGTGTTGGTGGTGTGGTCTACTGGTGTGTGCATGCATGTGTGCGTGTGTGCGTGTGAGTGTTGTGTGCGTGCGTGGCTGCGTGTGTACGTGTGAGTGTTGTGTGCATGCGTGGGTGCATGTGTTTGTGTGAGTGTTGCGTGCATGCAGTTCGTGTGCATGCGTGCGTGTGTGTATAATCACCACACCAGCTCATGTGCGTTAAAACTTAAAACAGACGGCTCAGCATACCAATACAAGGCCACCTTGTCCGCTGTACCCGCGGTCATGACTTCAAACCACCGTCCAAATATATATTTTGCCGTTTGTTTTCATTCTTACTAGCAAGATGCCCGTGCGTTGCACGTAACATCAAGATGCATTTGTATGACTAGTTTATCTTGTGAGAGAAAAGGATGAACGAGGGAAGGCCTTATTTGCAAATGTGGAGAGGTGTGCGGGTACATTTTTGCAAAATTGCCATAGTTTCTTTCCTATCCATCAGATATAAATCGGACGACCTATATTGCAGGATGGTAGGCACACCATCATCACCAATTCTTTTTTTATAAGAGTGTATTTTATAAGAGTGTAGATGTAGAGTAGATACAAGCCGACAGGTGGGCACCATGGTAGTGAGATAATGTGATGCAACACTAGAGGTGCCATGTGGAGCGTTTAACTGGTCAACTAGTCATGTCTTGAGCAAGTACAGAGTTGTACGGTGAGCCCGTGACTGTATAATAAGCACTAAACATAAATGGTGACCGTAATGAGTGGATTCTGAAGTCCAATGTATGTATCATGCTTTTGCTTCAAATACAATGATCGTCAATGTATATATCACGAGTGAAAGATGAAACATGCGTGAATGTGCTGGGGCCTTACTTTTAGAGGACCTGTGTAACGACCAGTTTTCCGGGTATTAATTTCCCAGAAAAATGGTCCTTGTGCTCACCAGCCCCAGAATTACTGTTAGCTGATGAGGCACCAACTTGATACAGACATTCCAAGCAAAATACAACATATGTAGTACAAGACCATTCTGGCTTATGAGTACAACAACTGGTCTCTAGTGGCTGATGGCGGAAGTGGTTTGTGGTATTTCGCCGTGTATGGGACTCCATTTCCACAAAAACAGCTGACCAGGATAACTCCTATCTTCACAAGGCTGCTATCATCATTGCGTGGGCTCCGGGGCTGTCATTGCAACGCTCCTCTCTGCGCAAGAAATCTGGCCAAGACAATAGCTAGGGACAAGCCAGTGAGTACTTTGAATGTACTCGCAAACATTATGAACACAGGTATAATATATCAGATGATAAGCATGCTCAGAAATATTCTATAATCACAACGTCAGTCACAAAAATAAAACCCATGATGCACACAGACAGGTTATTCATAATTAACATGAGTATGCAATAATAGAGTAGAAATAGAATGCACCGATCGGGTGTCTGAAGCGACGCCTCGAAAGGATAATAATTTAAAGCATGCCACAGTCGGGCGTCTGAGCGACACCACATAAAGGGCTTATAAATAATATAAATCACAAGCATGCCACAGTCGGGCGTCTGAGCGACACCACATAAGGGGCTCATAAGTCAAATAAGTAACAAACATGCCACAGTCGGGCGTCTCAGCGACACCACATAAAGGGCTTATAAGAAAATAATCACAATGAATATCCAGGAGGTAGAACCATCCCGGGGATACTCAATAATTCAAATAATATAATGGGTTAGTCCATGATAATAATATTCATAATCATCACAAGTCACAAGTCATGATCTAAGTTCTGGTTTAACAGTTTCTCCTTCGAAGACCGACACTAAGACCGACACTTGACCCATCCCAGACTGTAGTCCTTAAATATGGACACGGCTAATCGAATAGATATAATCTCTGCAGAGGGTGTACTCCTTACCCATGAGTAACGGATTCCTTTAGTTTATCGGGACTAATTCCATTTATGGTCATTTAATTGAAAACACACCTGACTCGCACACACCAGCTTAACTTACCCGTGTCTGGAATCACCCACGACACCTGTCAAGCAAAACTCTAAGTGGGGAGGCTACAACCTCGATTAGCATGGGATCAAATTTATACCACGCGCTTACTAAGGGGTTCCCCCCTCTCGGTCCCAACAGGAAACACCCATGCCCTCGGACCAGGTGGCATGCCTACCGGCTGCAGTCGGTATCTTCCACCATGGCCTCTCTGTACGGTGTGTGCTAGCAAGGGGTTGACAACTTATTGAACCGTACCCTACCTGAGGCAGGGACATGTGGTAGTACGAGACAAGTATGGGGGTTACTGGAACAAGACTCGATCTATGGTCGACTCAGGAGGTTTAAGTATTCCCTGCATGATAAGCATAACAAATATATTTCAACCAACAGACAAATTCACCACTCATCATACCCCTCATGCCATATCGGACACAATCGTATCGACGAGGAACTAGAGACAAGCTTGTGTCTACCCAAGACAGAGACTTTCCCGGTTTCCTTCCAGCAGGCATGAAAGGCATACGAGAATGATTACCATCACAAGCATATTCATTTCCAACAGCAAAGAAATCTTCATTATGCACTCATGCGTATGATCGTATCATCACATGAAATAACGAATGCTCCATGTCAAGGTGGTGTTGAAACCATATCAAACAACACACAAAATATTATGCCAGGGTTTAGGATGCTTGCCTTCAAGAGTATGCAAGTGGGGTGCACTTTTTTTGAAGGTTGACTTCTTCTTCAAAATCCTATTTTTTTGAAAATATTCAAATTAACACAACTTTAAAAACAGTACAAAAAGTTTGCCTAATTATTTTTTCAATAAATCTTAAAATAAACTAGGTGAAATTCGAGAGAGGTAGGAAAAAGAATCAACTCATTTGGAGTTATATTTAAAAAGTTATAGCTAGTCAAAGTTTAGTCAAATTTCTGTTTTTTTTAATAAAACAGAAAAAGAAAAAAAACGTTTCGAATAGATACACGTAGGAGATGTACTTTGAGTTTACGCCTCCACTTGAGCCAGCGTGGACCAGCCCGTGGTCACTGACAGTGGGTCCCTTAGGCCCACTGGTCAGGTTTGACCAGTCGCCCCGCCTCCTTCCTCCTCTGGCTGAACAGAGGTGGGGCTCCGACGATAGACGCGGCGATTGGCGGCTCCTTGCGGGCTCCGGAGGGCAGGGAAGGATCCGCCAGTCCAGGGCGGTCCTCTCGGTGGTCGCTAGGATGGTGGGGGTGGAGGGAGTCGCCGGCGGCGAGCTCCGCGGCGGGCGGCAGCTTCGGGTGAATTGGGGCTTCGTGGTATGGTGGTTCCCAGTCGTGTTTGAGAGGCTGGGAAGCTCCGCACGGTCAAGGGGAGTCGGGTGGTAGTGCTAGATGGACGGGGAAGGGCCTGCTCGTGACGAACAGAGCCGGAGCATGGCGGCGGTCGAACTAGACGGAGGCGAGGAAGAAAGCCTCCTTCCGTCGTTTGCTGGCTGAGGGGCACTAGGGGGACGGCTTGAGGTTGCCTGAGGGACTGGACGAGCTCGGGGGCTCCTATTTATAGGCAGCCAAGGTCGGCTCCGACGGTGACCGTGGATAAGAACGGCGAACCACCATTCTGTAGCTGCAGGGCAACGTGGCGGCGACATGCGCTAGCCAACGAGCTTGCGGATGAGCTCGAGCTGCTCCAGAGGGCAGCTGGCGAGCGAGGGTGGCTCGGGCGGCACCGTCCAGGGCAGAGGCTGCTTTGGCTGGCCGCTAGTTGCCACGGCCGACCTGACGGCGGCGCTGTGGGGCTCCAAGGACGGCTTTGCAGCGAGGGAGGGGGTGGGCGTGCTGGCTGTGAGTGGGGAAGGGCCAGAACGAGTGCGGGGAGGCGGCAGTGAGACGCGACGGCTCGGTGCACGCGCGTGCAAAACACGCGCTCTAGGCGCGCCCAGAGCACGCACGATGCGTGTTCGGCAAAATGCCAAGGCATGCCAGAGGGCTCCAAATCACATGAGGGTTAGCAGGGTGGGGCTATAGGCTAGGGTAAAGCCATGGGACATGCTGGTTAGTCAAAGCAAGCAAGTCCAATGTGCAAACTAAAAACCATGCCAAAATTGACCATGCACACAAGGTGCTTGACAGAATGCCCTGGGCATCTAGGCAACTCTTGGGGTGGTCAAAATCTCCAGATCGTAGTCTCTTTAGATGAAAAGGAGGGTGGCAAGGTTAGTTTGTCAAAAACAAAAAACTTGTTAGTGTAAGTCTTTGAGAAAACCATTTCTGGACAGAAAGAAAAGGGCATAGTTTCATGGACCAAAAATACTCCAATGGGTCCATTCTCCTGGACTTAAGGGTTTGGTAGGGAGGACTATAAGCAGGAAAAAGCTCATGGGCACTAGAGCAAAATTAATTAGGGTTGCAGTAGAAAAAGCCAATCTGGACCAGAGAGCAAAAGAGGATGATTTGCTCAAAAAAATTCAAGAACACCAGTGGATTTTTGCACAAAGTTGAATTATATACTCCTACTGACCTCCCCAAATTTTGGTGGGATTTTTAAATAAATTTATCGAAGGGTTGTAGTGCAAAAGAGGCTCTAAAGCTTATAAAAATCATTTTTAAAAGAAATAAAGCTTAGGGAAAATAATCATATAAATAATTCCACTGATAAAAGAAATGTTCTCAAGATATGGTATACAAGCCCAACAACATTTTTGAAAAGTTTTCGCTTGGGGTGAAAACTTCACAATTTAGGAGAAAGAGTGGTTCTGAAACAAAAGAAAAATCCAGAAAATAAAAATTTAATTTACCAAGGCAAAATTTTAATTAATAAATCATGGTTAAATTTTTGGGGTGTTACAACACTACCCCCCTTAAGAAAAATCTCGTCCGAGATTTGCTAAGGGTTGTTTTGAAAATATTACTCCTATTAGCTGGAACCAAACAGTTTACTCATAGCACAAACTTTGCGTCGTCGGGGTTGGTTTTTGGTAGCTACGCCCGGGGGGAAAAAATGCAATTGTACACCAACATACTTATGCATGGCTACTATTTAAAAGGGGCGCACAAGCAAACAGCATTTAATTACGGCGATACAGGATCACATAGTTACAGGGCGTGGACCTACTAAGACTCGGTACTACTCGAGTGACTCGGTCTACCTCGTTAATATCTAAGCGGGTGTGCCTTGTGGACGTCGAGGCTTCTCCACGGGTTTCACCATCGGGGTTAGCTGGAGGGGGTTGAGGAACTGCAGTGTCGGGGTAGCGATGATGACCCTCGCGGGGGTTGTTGGCCACAATCCCGTTGGAGTGTGTTCCCAAAAGGCGACGAAGCACTTCTGGGGACATCAAAGTATTTTGGTCGATGACTGGGGCTGACCTCAAGGACTTGGTCGGTTGTCCGAATAGCACGACTATGTTGTCGGCATCGGGCTCATCTTCTCCTCTCGCCGGGGCTCGGCGAACAAGTTCTCCACGAGCTGCGATCAGATCAAGGGTGATTTGATCGAACAGTTCCTTTAGGGCACTTACATAGAGCACTAGATGCAACAACGTAGGATCCATCTCGTGATCTCCGTTGGCAACCTGGGGTGGCCTACCATACCTGTCACGTCTGGGGTAGTAGTAGAACGAGCGACAGTTAACTCTGGGCGACAAGTGTCGGAGTTGAACTATAGCCTCTTGAGCAGCTAGTTGGATGGCTTGTGGCTCAAAGGAAGTTGTCCTTCCGGTGAACCTGTAGGGGCGTTCTGGCGATAGACCCCTACCATAGACGTGCACAGTGGCCCAGAATTGACGGCTCTCACCGCTCATGGGTCCTTGGTACACCACATATTCTGGGGCTTCTTCTAACGCAAAGGCACGGCGGGTGAGGTTTGCTAGCACAGTTACAAAACCTCCAAGGTTGGTTGCTGTGGTCTCATTGTGTACGACAGGGCCAGGCATTATGGCTCGGTTTGGGGAGAGGCTGTGCTGTGTTGTGCTGAGGCTAGCGTGCCCTTTTTATAGAAAAAGGGGGCGAAGTCTTCCTTCGCACGCTTGCGAATGAGACAATTTAGGTGTCGGTCACTGGCGCGTGATCGACAGGATAGGCTAATAGGTTGGGCACCGACTGTCCAAAGGTATCGGGGTCACTGTGTGGCTATCTTACACGAGAAGCTTGGTTGAGTTTAGGCTAACGTCTGGTGGGTTGGTTAACCTAGGTTTTTCGACCTGGCTAAGATAGAATTAGCCAATGGTCAGTCTGGCTCTGATACCAAGTTTTTAACGACCGGTTTTCTGGGTATTAATTTCCCAGAAAAATGGTCCTTGTGCACACTAGCCCCAGGATTACTGTTAGCTGACGAGGCACCAACTTGATACAGACATTCCAAGCAAAATACAAAATATGTAGTAGAAGACCATTCTGGCTTATGAGTACAATAATTGGTCTCTAGTGGATGATGGCGGAAGCGGTTTGTGGCCTTTCAGCGTCTATGGGTCTCCATTTCCACAGGAACAGCTGACCAGGATAACTCAAATCTTCGCAAGGCTGCTATAATCATTGTGTGGGCTCCGGGGCTGTCATCGCAACGCTCCTCTCTGCGCAAGAAATCTGGCCAAGACAATAGCCATGGACAAGCCAGTGAGTACTTTGAATGTACTCGCAAACATTATGAACACAGGTATAATATATCAGATGATAATCATGCTCAGAAATATTCTATAATCACAATGTCAATCACAAAAATAAAACCCATGATGCACATAGACAGGTTATTCATAATTAACATGAGTATGCAATAATAGAGTAGAAATAGAATGCACCGATCGGGTGTCTGAAGCGACGCCTCGAAAGGATAATAATTTAAAGCATGCCACAGTCGGGCGTCTGAGCGACACCACATAAAGGGCTTATAAATAATATAAATCACAAGCATGCCACAGTCGGCCGTCTGAGCGACACCACATAAAGGGCTCATAAGTGAAATAAGTAACAAACATGCCACAGTCGGGCGTCTCAGCGACACCTCATAAAGGGCTTATAAGAAAGTAATCACAGTAAATATCCAGGAGGTTGTCACGACCGGTTTTACGGGTATTAATTTCCCAGAAAATGGCCTTTGTGCTCACCAGCCCCAGGATTACTGTTAGCTGATGAGGCACCAACTTGATATAGAAACTCCAAGCAAAAAAACATAATATGTAGTACAAGACCATTCTGGCCTATGAGTACAACACAAGGTTGCTAGTGGTTGATGGCGGAAGTGGTTTGTGGTTCTTCAGTGTCTATGGGACTCCATTTCCCACAGGAACAGCTGACCAGGATAATTCCTATCTTCGCGAGGCTGCTATCATCATTGCGTAGGTTCCGGGGCTGTCATCGCAACGCTCCTCTCCGTGCAAGAAATCTGGCCAACAAAATAGCCAGGGACAAGCCAGTGAGTACTTTGAATGTACTCACAAACATTATGAACACAGGTATAATATGTCAGATGATAATCACGTTCAGAATTATTCAGAAATCATAATGTATATAAAACCCATGATGCACATAGACAGGTTATTCATAACAATAATAGAGTAGAGGTAGAATGCACCAGTCGTGTGTCTGAAGCGACGCCTCGAAAGGATAATAATTTAAAGCATTGCCACAGTCGGGTGTCTGAGCGACACCGCATAAAGGGCTTATAAGTGAATTAAATAACAAGCATGCCACAGTCGGGCGTCTGAGCGACACCACATAAAGGGGCTTATAAGTGATTTAAATGACAAGCATGCCGCAGTCGGGCGTCTGAGCGACACCACATAAAGGGCTTATAAGAGAATAATTACAGTGAATATCCAGGAGGTAGAACCGTCCCAGGGATACTCAATAATTCAAATAATATATAACCGGTTAGTCCACAATAATAATAATCATAATCATCATATGTCACAGGTCATAATCAAAGTTCTGGCTTAGTAGTTTTTCCTCCGAAGACCGATACTAAGAACGACACTTGACCCATCCAGATTGTAGTCCTTAACCATGGACACGGCTATTCGAATAGATGTAACCTCTGCAGAGGGTGTAGTCTTTACCCACGAGTAACGGATTCCTTTAGTCCATCGGGACTAATTCCGTCTACAGTCTTTTAATTGAAAACACACCTGACCGCACACACCAGCCTGACTTACCGATGTCTGGAATCACCCATGACACTAGTTAAGCAAAACTCTAAGTGGGGAGGCTACAACCTCGATTAGCATGGGATCACAAAATTTATACCGCGTGCAAACTGGGGGAGCTACCCCCTCGGCTACAACCGAAACACCCATGCCCCCGGACCAGGTGGCATGCCTACCGGATGCAGCCGGTATCTTCCGCCGTGGCCTCTCTGTACGGTGTGTGCTAGAAAGGGTTTGACAACTTACTGAACCATACCCTACCTATGGCAGGAACAAGTGGTAGTACGAAACAAGTATGGGGGTTACCGGAACTGTAGCGACCCGACCTCAGATGGTCAAGTCTCTGTGCTCAGGTGTCATCCCTGGATCAGTAATGCTGGCACCACACAGTACTTCGAAGGATTTATAACAGAGTAGCAATCACACACTTATTACATCGAATGTCTCAAAAGAGAACTTATTACAATAATATGGCTTAAGGCCATCTAATGCGATAACAGCGGAAGGCTTGGAAGATAAAGTGAGTCCATCAACTCCAACGGCATAGCTGAGCTGCACGGCAACGACCTACGAACCTTACTCCTCGTCTGAAAAGTCTGCAACATAATACGTTGCAGCCCGAGAACGGGTCAGCACATGGAATATGCTGGCAAAGTAACACAAAAGAGCAATAACAGAATAATGCTACCACTACATGCATATTTGGCTGGTGGAAAGCTCTATGGTTACAGTTTTTGCAAAAAGCCAATTTTTCCCTACTTCAAAGGAATCAGTTTTAATTTAACTATCATGGTAGTTGAAACATCATTTGAGAAGGTAACCCCAACTCAATGATCCCAATTAAAATAGTTAACAACCCAGCAAGAATAATTTAAAAGTGTTGAGATACATGTGAATACTCAGGTAGTAGATACTCAGAATTGTCCATAACCGGGTACATGGCTAACCATGATTAGATTGTACACTCTGCAGAGGTTCGCGCACTTTTCCCCGCAAGACTCGATCGCCTCCGCTGATTCCTCGCACTACATGATGTTTGAGAAACGGATGACCGAGACACAGTCTTTCAGAAGCATTAACTCTCTACTCCGGGCAGACCATACCAAACCTACAAAACCACTACCTACTGATCCACCTCTTCAAGAGCTTCTCGCAACTTACTCAACTATGCTAGAGCCCATAATAGCTTGCAGCTGCACACGGAAGTTTCTATCATGAATAGACTCAGTTCCCTTTGAGCCTGGGTGGCGGTCCATAGGAGAATCACACGGTAACCCCGGAATTTCCAAAAATAAAACATGCAATCACTGGATACCCCAGGTGCCTCAATCCACCCAGATGTGTATTAAAGTTGCCACCTTATGTAAACCATTAATTAAAAATCTCACATCTGTCATGGATATCACTCAAACCCAATCCACGTCTACGAGCATAGCATGACAATATAAGCATAACGTAGAAGTAACTCCCAAGGGTTTGATAATAAACAGGGCAATAGGTTCTACCTCAGCAACTACTTCCTAACCCACAAGTTAAAGACATCCTAGTCATGTAATGTTTGAGGGTGAAACTAATGCATAAAACTGGGTATGAAAGGATATGATCAAAGTGTTACTTGCCTTGCTGACGATCCGTGAATCCTAGAGACTCGTAGTAACACGCTTCGCACTCCGGGAATTCTATCGCACGCAAGCAATAACATACATAAGCAACAAACAAAGATGCACAAGTAGAACTCCAAATAAAAGAGTTTGATCAGAGAGTTCAACTTAAGAACTCCGGTTTGCAAAAAGAATCAAATCAAACGAAGCAACGGAACTCAAATGGCAGAAGAAACAACTTCGTTTTACTAATCTGGATCTAAGCCAAATTTTACAGAAGAAAAATCTTGTTTGAGTTGATTATTCGGAAAGAGGGTATCGAGAGGAAACTCCAGGCGCTTGAATCGCCTGATTCCGATAAACGAGCGAAAAGATAAACAGGTTTGAATATCGGATCAGAAATTGCGATCAGAATAACCGCGGAATAAATCCGATAAAAAGAAAAATGACGAATGGCTAAACGAACGAGCGTTCGTTAGCAGAAACTAAACGGTGAACACGTTCGTTAGAACGAACGGACGAACGGACGTTCGCTAAGAAAATAAACCGAAGAAATAAACCGATCTAAAAAAACAAACTAGGGGTTTTTTAAATAAAAAACCGAAGGGTTTCTAAAAAAACGGCGGCGAGGTCGGGTACCTCCGGCGAGGCGCGTCTGGCGGGGCGGGCAGCTCCGGCGGGGCTTGGCGACGGCGGCGGGGCTCGGGTGGCTGCGGGGTGGCGGCGGGAGGCGGCGGCAGCGCTAGGGCGACGGCGGCGT
>NC_041393.1:22978775-22986967 GCF_002162155.2 Triticum dicoccoides | reverse complement strand
GGCTCCGGCGGCGGCGGCGAGTGGCGGGTGGTGGCGGGGTGGTGGTGCGGCGGTGGGCTCGGTATTTAAGGAGGGCGGGGCGGGGCGGCTTGGGGAAGGGGGCGCCCGGGGTGGAGTCCAGCTCGGACTCCCCTCGGCGTCCGTGCTGCGCACGGCGGCGCGCGCGAGGAGGCGGCGGCGGTGGCGGCTGGGCCGGCCTGCTCGGCTGGGCCTTTGGCCCAGTCGGGAGCGAGGGTTTTTAAAAAAAAACATTCCGCCGAAGAAAAATTCCTAGAAAAATAAATAAAATTCTAAAAATTCCAAAACAAGTTTTCTCCGTCTAAATAAAATATTTAGAACAAGATGAACTTTTCTTGGCCCCTAAAATGCAATTTTTAAAACGTGCAAATTTTTCTAGGGCAAATAAAAATCCCGAATAACTCAAATAAATCCCAAAATGACTTTAACATTTTTCCTCCGATATTTCAATTATTTTGGAGAAGTCATATTATCTCCCCTCATTTATTATTTTAAAATGAAATATTTTCCGGAGAGAAAATAATTAAAATCCAAATCCTTGTCTTCACTATTTGATAAAATTTCAAATATGAAGATTGAAAAAATCCCCAACTCTCTCCGAAGGTCCTTGAGCTGCTTAGGATTTCGAGGATTGCAAATGAAAAAAAACAATAAAATATGATATGCATGGATGACCTATGTATAACATGCCAAATTGGAAATTTGGGATGTTACAAACCTACCCCCCTTAAGATGAATCTCGCCCTCGAGATTCGGGTTGGCTAGAAAATAGGTGCGGATGGTCCTGGCGAATATCCTCTTCTCGCTCCCAGGTGGCTTCCTCCTCAGTATGATGACTCCACTGAACTTTGCAAAATTTGATCACCTTGTTGCGAGTGACTCGGCTATCAAACTCAAGAATCTTTACTGGCTTCTCCTCATAAGTCAGATTATCATCCAGCTGAATCGCCTCCAAAGGTACTGTATCATTCAACGGTATATCGGCCATCTCAGCGTGGCACTTCTTCAGCTGTGATACGTGGAACACATCGTGAACTCCTGACAAATCTTCTGGTAACTCCAGCTTGTAGGCAACTTCTCCCATCCGTTCCAAAATACGATACGGTCCCACAAATCTCGGGGCTAACTTTCCCTTGACTCCAAAACATTTTACTCCCCTCAAGGGTGATACTCGTAGATAAGCTCTGTCTCCAATTTCATAGGTTACTTCCTTGCGTTTTGAATCTGCGTAACTCTTCTGTCTAGACTGAGCAATCTTTAGTCTGTCTCTGATCAGTTTAACCTTCTCCTCTGATTCCTTGATCAAATCCGGTCCAAACAACTGACGGTATCCTACCTCGTCCCACATCAATGGTGTTCTGCATATGCTTCCATACAGAGCTTCAAATGGTGCCATCTTCAAACTGGCCTGGTAGCTGTTGTTATAAGAAAACTCTGTGTACGGCAAATTGTCATCCCAACTAGATTCGTAATCTAGCGCACAGGCTCTCAACATGTCCTCTAGAATCTGATGGACTCTCTCTGTCTGCCATCGGTCTGCGGGTGAAAAGTTGTACTGAACTCCAATCGGGTTCCCAAAGTCTGGTGTAGCTGATGCCAAAACTTTGAAGTAAACTGGGTTACTCTATCTGATACGATGCTCCTCGGAACTCCGTGTAAACATACGATTCTGCTCATATATATCTTGGCCAACTTGGCACTTGTATACGTTGTTTTCACCGGGATGAAGTGAGCTACTTTAGTCAATCGATCCACAACTACCCATATAGAATCATATCCTGCCTTGGTTCTGGGTAATCCAGTAATAAAGTCCATACCAAGTTTGTCCCGCTTCCATTCGGGTATTGGCATAGGCTATAACAGTCCTGCTGGCTTCTGATGTTCTGCCTTCACTCTCTGACATACATCACATACGGCTACATACTCGGCAATCCTTTTTCATCCCAGTCCACCAGAAACGTTCCTTCAAGTCCAGATACATCTTGGTGTTTCCGGAATGAATCGAGTATGGTGAATCATGGGCCTCCTGAAGAATCAACTTCCTGATCTCCGAATTGTTGGGAACATAAATTCGATCCTCAAACCACAAGGTATCGTGTTCATCCTCGCGAAAACCTTTGGCCTTACCTTCGCCCATCCTCTCTCTTATCTCAGCAATCTCTTTGTATTCCTTCTGAGATTCTCGAATCTTGTCCAACAGTGTCGACTGAACTTCCATTGTTGCAAGAAAACCTCTTGGAACAATCTCCAATCGAAGTTCCATAATCTCTGCAGCTAACTCCTTTGGCATTCCCTTGCTTACAAGAACATTAGCATAGCTCTTCCGGCTCAAAGCGTCTGCTACGACATTGGCCTTTCCTGGGTGATAGTGCAGCTTTATATCGTAATCCTTTATAAGTTCCAACCATCTCCTCTGCCTGAGGTTCAACTCTTTTTGTGTGAAAATATATTCCAAGCTCTTATGATCCGTGTACACATCACAATAGTTTCCAATAAGATAATGTCTCTAGGTATTTAGTGCATGTACTACGGCTGCTAACTCCAAATCATGCGTGGCATAGTTCAACTCGTGTGGCTTCAGTTGTCGTGAGGCATACGAAACAACTTTTCCTTCCTGCATAAGCACACATCCTAGTCCCAAGCGAGAGGCGTCACAATACACTTGAAACTCCTTATGTATACCTGGCAAGGTCAGCACTGGGGCTGTAGTCAATCGCTCCTTCAGCTCTTGAAAACTTGTCTCGCACTCCTCCGTCCATTTGAACTTAGTACCCTCCTTTAACAATTTAGTCATTGGTTTAGCAATCTTGGAAAAAATTCTCGATGAATCTCTCATAATATCCTGCCAGTCCTAGAAAACTACGGATCTCGCCAACTGAAGTGGGTGCCAACCATTCAGTGACCGACTGAACCTTACTGGGATCCACTGCTATACCCTCTCCTGATATAACATGCCCAAGAAATCCAACTTGCTTCAACCAAAACTCTCACTTGCTGAATTTGTCATATAACTGGTGTTACCTGAGTTTCTCGAGAACCAAACGCAAGTGTTCCGCGTGCTCCTCTTCATTCTTCGAGTATATCATAATATCATCAGTGAATACCACAACAAACTTGTCCAAATACTCCATGAACACCTTGTTCATCATACTCATGAAATAGGCAGGGCGTTAGTCAGTCCAAATGACATGACCGTATACTCATATAATCCATACCGTGTGGTAAACGCTGTCTTGGGTATATCCTTCTCTCGGATCTTCAACTGATGGTATCCCGATCGTAGATCAATCTTTGAAAACACCTTAGCTCCTTGTAACTGATCAAACAGGTCATTGATCATTGGTAAGGGATACTTGTTCTTTATCGTTACTTCATTCAGAGCTCGGTAATCAACAACCATCCTCAGGGATTTATCCTTCTTCTCCACCAAAAGTACTGGGGCTCCCCAAGGTGATGAGCTTCTACGAATGTAACCTTTCTCCAACAACTCCTTAATCTGCTTCTTAATTTCCTCCAGATCATTTGCTGGCATCCGATAGGGTCTCTTGGATATCGGCCCTATTCCTGGCAATAGCTCTATCAAAAACTCGATGTCTCTATCCGGTGGCATAACTGGTAACTCTTTGGGGAAAACATCCGGAAAGTCCTTTACTACAGGTACTTCCTCCTGTACAACTCCCGTGAGGGCGTTTACTTGGCTCCTCCTAGGCACATGCCTAGATACATACTTAATCCTTTTTCCCTCCGGGGTAGTAAGATAAATTGACTTACTAGCACAGTCAATACTTCCTCCATACTTTGACATCCAGTCCATACCTAATATCACATCCAATCCTTGCGACTCCAAGATAATTAGGTCAGACGGAAATACATGTGTGCCAATGGTTAGGGGTATCTGGGTGCACCATCTGCTAGCCATGTACTCTGATCCTGGCGAGCTCACTAAGAGGGGTGTCATAAGGGTTTGGGTTGGTAACTTAAACTTTTCCACAAATCCCCTTGATATGTATGAATGCGATGCACCAGTATCGAAAAGAACAATAGCGGTAAATGACTGAACCAAAAACTTACCTATTACCGCGTCCGGCTGCTCTTCAACCTCCTCCACGTTAACGTGGTTCACTTGTCCTTTGTTGAATGGATTGGGCTTCTTCCCTATGCTCCTGTTTCCATTCCCATTCTTTCCTTCAGAGCAGTCATTGGCATAGTGCCCTGTCTTCCCGCACTTGTAGCAAACAACTTGGCTTAAGTCTCTCTTTGCGGGTGTGGATGGGTTAGAGCGGTTCTGGTTATTGTTGGCTCCATTGCCATTCCCGTTCTTCACACCATTATGGTTATGCGATCCTCCTCCAGCATGGTTATGTCCTCCATGGGTATGAACAAGTCCTCCCGAGTTCGGGGTCAAGCGGGGCTTCTGGTGAGTTCCTGAGTTGTATTTCCCTTGTCCATACTTCCTCTTACGATTATCAATCTGCTGCTGCTTCCCTTCAATCATTAGGGCCTTATCTACCAACTCCTAGTAGTTGTTGAAGGTTGCTACCATCAACTGCATGCTCATCTCATCATTCAGCCCTTCCATAAACTTCTCCTGCTTTGCGGCATCTGTGGCCACAACATCAGGGGCATAACATGATAACTTGCTAAACTCATCCACGTACTGGCCAACAGTATGGTTCCCCTGGCGTAGATTGCGAAACTCACGCTTCTTCATCTGCATAGCTCCAGTCGAGACATGGGCAGTACGAAAAGCCTGCTGAAACTGAGCCCATGTGACAGTGTCGATAGGATAGGTGGCTGTGAAATTTTCCCACCATGCTGCTGCAGGTCCATCCAGTTGGTGTGCGGCAAAACGCACCTTCTCAGCATATATGCATCCTGCGGTGGTTAACTCCCTTCCAATACAACGTAGCCAATCATCTGCAACTATTGGCTCGATGCTACTGGAGAACACCTGCGGCTGTAACCTTAAGAAATGGGCGAGGTTATCCACTGGCGGCGGGTTGTTGTTGGCATTGTTGTTATTGGCATTGCCCTGGTTCTGAACTAGCAATTGCATCAAGGCATTCTGCTGCTGGATCAACTGGGTGATCTCCAGTGGGAAAACGAAATTGGGGTCTCTCCTCGGAGGCATCTGGTGGGTTTAGATGGAAGAGATTAGAATAGAAAAAGATCTAGGGGAGAAACACTACCCATATGTATATGAGGCAAACACAAGCATTCATTCAATCAATCAAGCAAGGGCATACAAAGTGGTCTAGGACTATTGCAAAAGTGCTCACTACTACTAGTTACATGGGGAAAATGCTATTATCATATGGTGGTCATCGAAATTTTGATCGGTGGAAGACTCCATGATGTCTGCTCCAGCTTCATCTTCATAGTCATCATCACTTGAATTTGACTCTGTGTCGTCGATGATGATGTAGTTGTCCGGGTGAATAGGGTCTTCTTTCGGAACTGGTCCTCCCATAAAAATTCCGATCTTCTCAACTAGGTCGTCATTCTTGTCCAATAGGGTCTTGATTTCCTCCTCATATCCATCGCGTGTGAACTTAAGTTCTTCCTCCAGCTCGATGATCCTGGTCTTCGCCTTCTTCAACTCGATCATGTCTGCGCACATCTGGTTCTCCTGACGTTGAATGTGTTGGTTTTGCTCTTGGATAAAGGCTGCGACAGATCTATCCTTCCTGGTGTTGATCATCTCCCATTGTTCATCTCGGCGCCCACATATTTGATAGGTGGTATCCTCTAGTTCCTTGTTGTAGATTTCTCCAATGCATCCCATGGTAATATGAGCTGTCATACTCTTGCCAAGGCTCCAAGTGGGTGCTTTAAAAGAAAACTCTATGGGTTTAGAATTTGGCAAGAACGTCCTTCCTGGAACTCGTACTTGAATCATCCAGCGCTCTTCTTCCGGTAGAGTGGCGTTGTTCGTCCCAGTGAAGCTTGGTATTCCAATATTCAAGTACCTAGTGACTTCCTTCAAGTGGCGTCCAAAAGGTGTGTCTTCATCCGGTTGTGCAAACTTAGTCTTCATCTCCTTCATCCTAAAGAGTGGAAAAGAAGAGGAGTCAGAAATGAGAAGAGAAGTGTGACCTATGGTTTATCTTAGTGGTCGTGTCCTACACTCAGTGTGTGCTCTGATACAATCATGTAGCGACCCGACCTGAGATGGTCAAGTCTGTGTGCTCAGGTATCATCCCTGGATCAGTAATGCTGACACCACACAGTACTTCAAAGGATTTATAACAGAGTAGCAATCACACACTTATTACATCGAATGTCTCAAAAGAGAACTTATTACAATAATATGGCTTAAGGCCATCTAATGCGATAACAGCGGAAGGCTTGGAAGATAAAGTGAGTCCATCAACTCCAACGGCATAGCTGAGCTGCACGGCAACGACCTACAAACCTTACTCCTCGTCTGAAAAGTCTGCAACATAATACGTTGCAGCCCGAGAACGGGTCAGCACATGGAATATGCTGGCAAAGTAACACAAAAGAGCAATAACAGAATAATGCTACCACTACATGCATATTTGGCTGGTGGAAAGCTCTATGGTTACAGTTTTTGCAAAAAGCCAATTTTTCCCTACTTCAAAGGAATCAGTGTTAATTTAACTATCATGGTAGTTGAAACATCATTTGAGAAGGTAACCCCAACTCAATGATCCCAATTAAAATAGTTAACAACCCAGCAAGATTAATTTAAAAGTGTTGAGATACATGCGAATACTCAGGTAGTAGATACTTAGAATTGTCCATAACCGGGGACACGGCTAACCATGATTAGATTGTACACTCTGCAGAGGTTTGCGCACTTTTCCCCGCAAGACTCGATCGCCTCCGCTGATTCCTCGCACTACATGATGTTTGAGAAACGGATGACCGAGACACAGTCTTTCAGAAGCATTAACTCTCTACTTCGGGCAGACCATACCAAACCTACAAACCCACTACCTGCTGATCCACCTCTTCAAGAGCTTCACGCAACTTACTGAACTATGCTAGAGCCCATAATAGCTTGCGGCTGCACAAGGAAGTTTCTAGCATGAATAGACTCAGTTCCCTTTGAGCCTGGGTGGCGGTCCATAGGAGAATCACACGGTAACCCCAGAATTTCCAAAAATAAAACAGGCAATCACTGGATACCCCAGGTGCCTCAATCCACCCAGATGTGTATTAAAGTTGCCACCTTATGTAAACCATTAATTAACAATCTCACATCTGTCATGGATATCATTCAAACCCAATCCACGTCTACGAGCATAGCATGAGAATATAAGCATAACGTAGAAGGGTTTGATAATAAACAGGGAAATAGGTTCTACCTCAGCAACTACTTCCCAACCCACAAGTTAAAGACATCCTAGTCATGCAATGTTTGAGGGTGAAACTAATGCATAAAACTGGGTATCAAAGGATATGATCAAAGTGTTACTTGCCTTGCTGACGATCCGTGAATCCTAGAGACTCGTAGTAACACGCTTCGCACTCCGGGAATTCTATCGCAAGCAAACAATAACATACATAAGCAACAAACAATGATGCACAAGTAGAACTCCAAATAAAAGAGTTTGACCGGAGAGTTCAACTTAAGAACTCCGGTTTGCAAAAAGAATCAAATCAAACGAAGCAACGGAACTCATATGGCAGAAGAAAAAACTTCGTTTTACTAATCTGGATCTAAGCCAAATTTTACAGAAGAAAAATCTTGTTTGAGTTGATTATTCGGAAAGTGGGTTTCGAGATGAAACTCCAGGCGCTTGAATCGCCTGATTTCGATAAACGAGCGAAAAGATAAACAGGTTTGAATATCGGATCAGAAATCGCGATCAGAATAACCGCGGAATAAATCCAATAAAAAGAAAAACGATGAACGGCTAAACAAACGAGCGTTCGTTAGCAGAAACTAAACGGTGAACACGTTCGTTAGAACGAACGGACGAACGGACGTTCGCTAAGAAAATAAACCGAAGAAATAAACTGATCTAAAAAACGAACTAGGTTTTTTTTAAAAAAAACCGGCGGCGAGGTCGGGTACCTCCGGCGAGGCGCGTCCGGCGGCGCTGGCGGCTCCGGTGGGGCTTGGCGACGGCGGCGGGGCTTGGGTGGCTGCGGGGTGGCGGCGGGAGGCGGCGGCGGTGCTAGGGCGACGGCGGCGTCTCGGC
>NC_041393.1:22878407-22978127 GCF_002162155.2 Triticum dicoccoides | reverse complement strand
AGCGGCGGGGCTCGGTATTTAAGGAGGGCGGGGCGGGGCGGCTTGGGGAAGGGGGCGCCCGGGGTGGAGTCCGGCTCGGACTCCCCTCGGCGTCCGTGCTGCGCACGGCGGCGCACGCGGGGAGGCGGCGGCGGTGGCGGCTGGGCCGGCCTGCTCGGCTGGGCCTTTGGCCCAGTCGGGCGCGAGGATTTTTTTTAAACATTCCGCCGGAGAAAAATTCCTACAAAAATAAATAAAATTCTAAAAATTCCAAAACAAGTTTTCTCCGTCTAAATAAAATACTTAGAACAAGATGAACTTTTCTTGGCCCCTAAAATGCAATTTTTAAAACGTGCAAATTTTTCTAGGGCAAATAAAAATCCCGAATAACTCAAATAAATCCCAAAATGACTTTAACATTTTTCCTCCGATATTTCAATTATTTTGGAGAAGTCATATTATCTCCCCTCATTTATTATTTTAAAATGAAATATTTTCCGGAGAGAAAATAATTAAAATCAAAATCCTTGTCTTCACTATTTGATAAAATTTCAAATATGAAGATTGAAAAAATCCCCAACTCTCTACGAAGGTCCTTGAGCTGCTTAGGATTTCGAGGATTGCAAATGAAAAAAACAATAAAATATGATATGAATGGATGACCTATGCATAACATGCCAAATTGGAAATTTGGGGTGTTACAGGAACAAGACTCGATCTATGGTCGACTCAGGAGGTTTAAGCATTCCCTGTATGATTAGCATGACAAATATATTTTTCATCCAACAGATAGAATCACCACTCATCATACCTCATCATGACATACCAGGCACACTCATCTCGATGAGGAACTAGGGACAAGCTCAGGTCTACCCAAGACCGAGACTTTCCCGGCTTCCTTCCGGTATGCACGAAAAGCGTATGATGGTGACTACTATCACAAACATATCAAACTCCAATAGCATGAAATCATCAATATGCACTCATGAGTAGGGACATATCATCACATAAAATAACGGATACTCCTTGTTGAGGTAGTGTTGTAAACGTGTCAAATAACACACAAAATATTATGCCAGGGTTCAAAATGCTTGCCTCCAAGTTGTGGAGGGGTGAGGTGCACTCCAAAACTTTTGAAAGTTATAATCTCCCCTCCAAACTCCTATTTTCAAAAATATTCAAATAACACATACTTTAAAAAAACAGTACAAAAAAGTTGCTTGAAAATTTTTCAAATAAACTTGAAAATAAACTAGACAATATTTGGGAAACAACAGAAAAAGAATCAAGTCATTTGGAGTTTTATTTAAAAAGATATAGCCAGTCAAAGTTTAGTCAATATTCTGTTTTTAATTAAAAACCAGAAAAACAAAACGTTTCGATGAGAATACGCTTTCCAAGCAGGGGAGACGTAGCGGCGGGGCTGGTCACTGACAATGGGTCCCTTGGGTCCACTGGTCAGGTTTGACCAGTCGCCCGCGCCTTCTCGCTCCTCTGTCCGAGCGAGGGCGGGGTTCCGGCGATCGCTGCCGACGAACGGCGGCGCCCCACGGGGATCCAAGGGCAGGGGTGGATCCGCCAGGCCGGGCGGTCCTCCCGGTGGTTGTTGGGTCGGCATGGGTGAAGGGAGTCGCCGGCGGCGAGCTCCGCGGCGGAGGTGGCTTCGGGCACGATCAGGGATTTGGGCTATGGTGGCTTCCGATCATGGCTGAGGGTTTGGGCGGCTCCGCACGATCCAGGGCAGTCGGGTGGTGGTGTCAGACGGGCAGGGGAGGCCCTGGTTGCGATGAATGGGACTGGGACGTGGCGGCGGCCGAACTGGCCGGAGTCGGGGAAGACGGCTTCCCCCCGACGATTACTGGTTGTGGGGGCTTCGAGGGGATGGCCTGAGGCTGCCTGAGTGGCTGGACGAGCCCAGGACCACTACTTATAGCGCGGCTAGGTCGGTTCGTGGTGGCCGTGGATAGGATCATCGGCGACCGCCGTTCTGTAGCTTGCAGGGCATCGTGGCGGTGACGGGCACTTGCGGACAAGCTTATGGATGAGCTCAGTCTGCGCCCGAGGGAAGCTGGCACGCTGGGGTGGCTCGGGCGGCACCGTCCGGGGCAGGAGCCCACTGTGGCCGGCCGCTAGCCGTCGTGGCCGACCTGACGGCGGCACTGTGCGGCCCCAGGGACGAGCTGGCGTGTTCTGGTGAGTGGATGAGGTCGGGGGTGGCTCTGCAGGCGAGCCAAGGCCAGGGGTGCGGGGCGAGCGAACGCGGCGGCTCGGGTGCACGCACGTGCAAAACGCGCGCTCTCGCCGCGCCCAGAGCACGCCCACCAGGTGTTCGACGAAAAGCCAGGGCTTGCTAGGAGGCTAGGGTGGAGCTGGGGTTTAACATGATTAGGCTAGGGTAGTCTAGAGGCTTAGTGGACAAGCTAGTTTGATCAGAGGATCAAGTTCACGATGTAAACTAAAACTTATGCCAAAACTACTCATGCACTCAAGGTGTTGGACAAAATACCAAGGGCACCTAGGCATTTCTTGGGGTGGCCAAACTCTCCAGATCATAGTCCCTTTAGATGAAAAAGAGTGTGGTAAGGTTAGTTTGGCAAAAACAGAAACTTGCTAGTGCAAATATTTGACAAAACCAAATCTGGTCAGAAAGAATATGATATGGTTTCATGGACCAAAAATACTCCCATGGAGCCACTCTCCTGGACTTAAGGGTTTTGTAGGGTGGTTTAAAAGTAGGAAAAGGAATCATAGCTAAAACGTCAAGTTGAAACATGGTTGCAGTACAATTCAACAAGCTGGACCAGAATGAAGATGAGGATGATTTAATTAAATTTTCCAAAGAACAATCATGGGTTTTTGCATAAAAATGAATTGTATGCATCTACTAACATCTCCAAATTTTTATGAAATTTTTAAAGAAATATTTAAATAGGTTGTAGTGAAATTCTACCAACTGGACCAGTTTTGAAAACTAGGGTTAGAGCTTAAAATCTCCAATGAATAAAAGATATTTTTGCACTAGAGTGATTTAAAAACATCACATGACATCCCCAAATTTTGATGAAAATTTTAAATGCATTTGTCAAATGGTTGCAGTGCAAAAGAGGCCCTAAAACTTATGAAAAATCATCTTAAAAGAATAAAGCTCGGGAAAACAATTATGCAAATAAATCCACTGATAAAAGAATTGTTTTATTGAGAGAGTATACAAGTCCAATCATATTTTTGGAAAGTTTTCACTTGAGGTACAAACTTCACAAAATCAAAGACAAGAGAGGTTCTGAAATAAAACAAAACCCAGAAAAATGGGATTTTTAATCTCCTGGCAAATTTTAACAAACAAAACATGGTTCAATTTTTGGGGTGTTACAGAGGTAGAACCGTCCCAAGGATACTCAATAATTCAAATAATATAATGGGTTAGTCCATGATAATAATATTCATAATCATCACAAGTCACAAGTCATGATCCAAGTTCTGGTTTAACAGTTTCTCCTCCGAACACCGACACTTGACCCATCCCAGACTATAGTCCTCAACCATGGACATGGCTATTCGAATAGATAAAATCTCTGCAGAGGGTGTACTCCTTACCCACGAGTAACGGATTCCTTTAGTCCATCGGCACTAATTCCATTTACGGTCTTTTAATTGAAAAGACACCTGACTCACACACACCAGCTTAACTTACCGGTGTCTGGAATCACCCACGACACCTGTCAAGCAAAACTCTAGGTGGGGAGGATACAACCTCGATTAGCATGGGATCAAATTTATACAGCATGCTTACTAAGGGGTGCCCCCCTCTCGGTCCCAACGGGAAACACCCATGCCCCCGGACCAAGTGGCATGCCTACCGGTTGTAGTCGGTATCTTCCACCATGGCCTCTCTGTACGGTGTGTGCTAGCAAGGGGTTGACAACTTACTGAACCGTACCCTACCTGAGGCAGGGACAGGTGGTAGTACGAGACAAGTATGGGGGTTACTGGAACAAGACTCGATCTATGGTCGAGTCAGGAGGTTTAAGTATTCCCTACATGATAAGCATAACAAATATATTTCAACCAACAGACAAATTCACCACTCATCATACCCCTCATGCCATACCAGACACAATCGTCTCGACGAGGAACTAGAGACAAGCTCGTGTCTACCCAAGACATAGACTTTCCCGGTTTCCTTCCGGCAGGCATGAAAGGCATACGAGGATGATTACCATCACAAGCATATCCATTTCCAACAGCAAAGAAATCTTCATTATGCACTCATGCGTATGATCGTATCATCACATGAAATAACGAATGCTCCATGTCAAGGTGGTGTTGAAACCGTATCAAACAACACACAAAATATTATGCCAGGGTTCAGGATGCTTGCCTTCAAGAGTATGCAAGTGGGGTGCACTTTTTTTGAAGGTTGACTTCTTCTTCAAAATCCTATTTTTTTTTGAAAACATTCAAATTAACACAACTTTAAAAACAGTACAAAAAGTTTGCCTAATTATTTTTGCAATAAATCTTAAAATAAACTAGGTGAAATTTGAGAGAGATAGGAAAAAGAATCAACTCATTTGAAGTTATATTTAAAAAGTTATAGCCAGTCAAAGTTTAGTCAAATTTCTGTTTTTTAATAAAACAGAAAAAGAGAAAAAAAATGTTTTGAATAGATACACGTAGGAGACGTACTTTGAGTTTACGCCTCCACTTATGCCAGCATGGACCGGCCCGTGGTCACTGACAGTGGGTCCCTTTGTCTCACTGGTCAGGTTTGACCAGTCGCCCCCGCCTCCTTCCTCCTCTCGCCGAATAGAGGCGGGGCTCCGGCGATCGATGCCGGCAATTGGCGGCTCCTCGCGGGCTTTGAAGGGCAGGGATGGATCTGCCAGTCCAGGGCGGTCCTCCTGGTGGTCGCTAGGTTGGTGGGGGTGGAGGGAGTCACCGGCGGCGATCTCCGCGGCGGGCGGCAGCTTTGGGTGAATTGGGGCTTCGCGCTACGGTGGTTCCCGATCGTGTTTGAGAGGCTGGGAAGCTCCGCACTGTCAAGGGGAGTCGGGTGGTGGTGCTAGATGGACGGGGAAGGGCCTTCTCGCGACGAACGGAGCTGGAGCGCGGCGGCGGCCGAACTGGCCAGAGGCGAGGAAGAAAGCCACCTTCCGTTGTTTGCTGGCTGAGGGGGCACTAGGGGGACGGCTTGAGGTTGCCTGAGGGACTGGACGAGCTCAGGGGCTCCTATTTATAGGCGGCCAAGGTCGGCTCCGACGGCGGCCGTGGATAAGAACGGCGAACTGTCATTCTGTAGCTGCAGGGCAACGTGGCGGCGACGTGCGCTAGCCAACGAGCTTCCGGATGAGCTCGAGCTGCTCCAAAGGGCAGCTGGCGAGCGAGGGTGGCTCGGGCGGCACCGTCCAGGGCAGAGGCTGCTGTGGCCGGCCGCTAGTTGCCACGGCCGACCTGACAGCGGCGTTGTGGGGCTCCAGGGACGGCTCTGCAGCGAGGGAGGGGGCGGGTGTGCTGGTTGTGAGTGGGGAAGGGCCGGAACGAGTGCAGGGAGGCGGCAGTGAGACGCGGCGACTCGGTGCACGCGCATGCAAAACATGCGCTCTGGGCGCACCCAGAGCACGCACGCTGCGTGTTCGGCAAAATGCCAAGGCATGCCAGAGGGCTCCAAATCACATTAGGGTTAGCAGGGTGGGGCTATAGGCTAGGGTAAAGCCATGGGACATGCTGGTTAGTCAAATCAAGCAAGTCCAATGTGCAAACTAAAAACCATGCCAAAACTGACCATGCACACAAGGTGCTTGGCAGAATGCCCAGGGCATCTAGGCAACTCTTGGGGTGGTCAAAATCTCCAGATCCTAGTCTCTTTATATGAAAAGGAGGGTGGCAAGGTTAGTTTGTCAAAAACAAAAAACTTGTTAGTGTAAGTCTTTGAGAAAACCATTTCTGGACAATAAGAAAAGGGCATAGTTTCATGGACCAAAAATACTCCAATGGGTCCATTCTCCTGGACTTGAGGGTTTGGTAGGGAGGACTATAAGCAGGAAAAAAGCTCATGGGCACTAGAGCAAAATAAATTAGGGTTCCAGTAGAAAAAGCCAATCTGGACCAGAGAGCAAAAAAGGATGATTTGCTCAAATTTTTTAAAGAACACCAGTGGATTTTTGCACAAAGTTGAATTATATACTCCTACTGACCTCCCCAAATTTTTGTGGGATTTTTTAATAAATTTATCAAAGAGTTGTAGTGCAAAAGAGGCTCTAAAGCTTATAAATCATTTTTAAAAGAAATAAAGCTCAGGGGAAATAATCATATAAATAATTCCACTGATAAAAGAAATGTTTTCAAGAGATGGTATACAAGCCCAACAACATTTTTGAAAAGTTTTCACTTGGGCGAAAACTTCAAAATTCAGGAGAAAGAGTGGTTCTGAAACAAAAGAAAAATCTAGAAAATAAAATTTTAATTTACCATTGCAAAATTTTAATTAATAAATCATTGTTAAATTTTTGGGGTGTTACAACCTGGAGATAGTTTGTGTGCATACGTGAAAGGGGAGTACAGGGGGCGTATGCGATGGAGAGAGAGATGCTCTTCATTTCTCTTTATTATGACTAACTTTGTATATAGTATAAAAATATACAAATTCATAGTGCGGAATAAATATCATTGTGGGCACCATGCAATGCAAATTAGCGTGCGTACTCCTCCATATAACTATGTAATGTTGTATATATGTAGAAACTCTAAAATAATTTTTTGGCCACACTTTATTCAAAAGGAATGTTGTATGTGAAATGAACATGAAGAAAGGGCTTTTTAGATCAATGGGGTACATGATGTAACATGTGTGAATGTGTAGTTGATGCATTTGGCGGGGCCTAGAGAGGCATGTGTGTGTATTACGTATTCAAGAGAGACATGGATAGAGGGGCTGGCGGGGGCGTGGGAGAGATGGCACGAGAATGAGAGTGGTCTAGAGAGAGAGAGATGAATATGACGTCACGACGGGAGATTCCCTTCCCTTGAGTGTGTATATGCAAGGGGGGAGGGGATAGAGGCACCAGGAGAAATTTCTTGTGTGTGCGGTGTTTGTGTTGGTATGTGTGGGTGTGAGAAGATAATGAGACGTGGGAGCAGAGGGTGTGTCACCGCGTGAGGTCCGGTGGGTCGAGGTGAGGCCCTTCGTTCGGTTTCGTCCTGCGCCACATTGGTCGGCTCGTGACGCATTTAGGAAGACCCATGGATGACTAGTCGTACAAGACAAAGATAGCAGAATTGTGAAGGACTCCGTGTCCACTGACAAAGCCGGCTAGGATTTGTAACCCTAGGTTCTCGGACTAAGGTAACCCCTTTATCTCTAATATTACTATTCATCCAACCTAACTTTAAGGGGCATCCTACAGAATGCTCTGCTAGAATCATACTCGTCGATTAGGAAGAGAGGTCTGAGACAATGCGTGAGAGACAGGCCTAAAGATAATGTGCGTACATGAGACATGTAGGAAGGTCCATGTATATAAAAAGGGTCGATGGGTATTGTGCGTGTGTATGCTTGCGAGAGGAAGAGTGCTTGTGATAAAGGTTAGTGAAAACAGTTGTAAATGGTTACGAGAGGGAGGGAGGGTTATATCTAGAGCATGTGTGCGAGAAAGACACCTCGGGAGAGAGTGTGCGAGCATGTGTGAGAGACCACCGATGGAGAGTGAAACTACACGTAAAAGACTGCTGTACACATTGATTAAAGATATAAATTGTATCCAAATATTAGGATGGGATCATGATATTTGCAATTCACGTAAGGAACGATCATTAATCCATCAGACATCTAGATTCTATCGAATTTGAGCATGTCTATGTTATTATTCGACACAATTGATCCACATAGTTATTATTTTGAACTCCAGACAATGCATCGCTTCAGCAATCGAATATAAACGTGAGTATAGTTCATGTTGTGTGTGTAAAGCACATTATACATACGAAAGTTACAAAATGAACATTATAAATAGCTACCTATGAAATAGCATACATTTTAATTCAACTTAAGGTGGTTTAAAAAAATGCAATTCAACATGAAGTCCATTCAATTATTTGAATTTGATATCATGGCATTTGTAAATCATACCTAAATTATGGGGGAACCAATCTTTGCTCTGATTTTGTACATAATAGCATATGTAGTCATGTACAAAAAAGATTCAAATTTAGCTCCTCCATTCCAAAATAATCATAGTTATAGGATTTTCAAGTGTCAAAATTTCAAAAAGAAGCGGATAATTTAATGAGGTTTTCAAACATACAAGGTCAAATATAACATTGTCTATTTAGGTCAATCCTCATAGTTCAAGAGTACTCTAAACATGAATGCTTGTGTTTCAAAATTTTGAACAAAGCGCGAAAAGAGCCTCTACTCGTCGGAAACCGCGTGAGACCAATGTTTGGTAGTACAAGGAAATTACTTTTCTAATAACTCCGACCCGTGAAACCTATCAGCCTGATGTCCAAAGGTCTAAACTGGGGTATGTTTGTAGCTTCATCTAGACGCCACGCAACTGCCTCGGAAAAACATTCATACACAATGGCTGCCTAAGCACACATGCGCGCGGCTGAAATCGCTCCCACCCACTATTTTGGACACCTGGGATTACCATCCTACCCCCGACCTGCAGTAGGTCTGAAATTTAAGAGGGGGCAAAGTTTGTACTTTCCCCAAATTTCAAACAAGCGCGTCCCATCTTCTGTTCAAAAAAGCCAAAAACAAGTGTGTCCCAGACCGAAACATGTTTCTCCCCCCGTCCCCCCCGCCACCCATCCCATTCCCCATTCGTACTCCGTGGGCGCCAAAACTACCTCTCCACCAGCCGCGAAACCCTGGGGTCCTCCGTCCGCCACCCCATCCCACCCATCAACTGCTGCCCTCCTCCGTCACGCCAGAGACGATACCCCGACATCGTCATCCACCGCAACCTCAACCGCAACGCCCTCAACGGCTAGTAGTTGAAGCCGAGGCCGAGCCGCCCGTACCCGATCCAGTTCAACAACGCCGTCCTGCACCTCACCGCTGTCGCTCCAACTTCTCCACCGTCCACCGCACCGGACCTATTCCTGCTACACCATCCTTCATCGCCTCAGATCTACTTCCCTTCCGTCAATATACGGCCATGGCAACACAGTCAACAATTTGGCCATGGGTTTGTCCAAGGAACGGCTCTCCAAAACATCGATTCCCCCGGGAAAAACAAGAAGATCGCCGCGACATATCGACACCACATTGGCAACTGATACGGGTACTCTTCCCTTATTCGTGCAAATCTTACGTGTCTGCTTGCATGGTATTCATCCCACAGAAGACACTAGTTGACCGCTTCTTCTTCATACTATATGTTCCTAGTAACTCGCGATGCACAAGGTTTCTCCTCATATACTATTTCACCTTAGCTAGAGGTCCATCGCCCCCTAGAATTTTAATTTCTGGCCAGTTGATTCCCAATTAACAGAAGCATTCCCTGGCGTAACAGGTGCTAGTACGCCTATTACGCCGGGGAAGTAGCGCCTTGGTGTTTATCTTAGGGGTGTGTGCGGCCTAGAGCTACTGGCGCCCGATCTGGAGGTCGGCCAGGATTAAAGGGATGGCCTGGGGGCACTGCCAAGCACGGCGGTGGTGTGAGGTCGAGGGGAGGGCGGGGCAGCGGAGGCAGGGGTTTGGGCCGGTGGTCGCTAGCGGTTCGAGAAAGATCGTCAACAGTGACTGGCGGGAGGTAGACGAGGGCCATCTACCCGTTCCTTATAGATCGGACGGTTCATTAAAAAAATCGACTGACCTATTTATTTTCAGTCGACTATTATCTTAGATATGACCACATGTGGTGGTGTGCTGGAGGAGTACCTTCATTTCCTGTGCTCATATATTACAAAATCATACGGAGTAGAATCTAATTTTGTTTGCCATGCAATGTTTTAGAGCTATCATATGTCTCCTGTCATTTATATTTCAGCCACCTGCTATCTGCTACTTTTACAGTGCACTAGTTCTGCACACACTTCACCCATACTCTCACTATTGTGTTTTTATGCAAGGGCATTTCAGAGTCTGCCTCGAGAGAAGCAGCAAAGAAAAGAGAGAAGTCGTGCCAGCTTTCTTCGCGGGTAGGCGCGGCACTTTACAGTGCTATAAAGGGTGCGGTGTCAGCAGATGGAGGCAGTAAACGTAGCTCTGGAGTTGATGATCTTGCTTGCAATGAACCACCATCCCAGGTGCTTGCTTTAACTTTGCGGTGTCATATGTGGTTGCATGTTCCATATGGTGTCTAGCTTGTATTCGAAAGGCCGAAGTCGGTCTTTATTAAGATAAGGAAAGATAATTTTTTACATGAACCACCATCCCGTGAGAACCAGAAGACAAATAGCTAGTCAGGGCACTGGCCGAGCCAGTGACAAGCCTAGCAAAGACAGGCATCACCTGGAAGCCAAATAAAAAGCCGCGATGGTCACGAAGCAGCCCGCCTCACACTAGGTTCTCAGGTCCTAGATGATCATGCTCACCACTCCAGACGGATTCTAGCTTGTATTGCTTCCAATTTGGTTAAATTGCATCTGCTTAGCTTACACATTATACCTTTGAATATGACATGCCTTTTTGTTTTTGGTACATACTAGTACATCTGTGTATTAACCATGTTCTTACATCAAACTAATGTTCTTGTGTATCCGTCATCAATCACTTATGATGAGGCAGGCAAGCAAGTGGACTACTCCTCATTTAAAGAATGCAGCGTCAGCCTCCCGACATGATTGAGGGAGTCCTGGATAAGGGGTTATCCGGACATCCGGACTATATACTTTGGCCGGACTGTTGGGCTATGAAGATACAAGATTGAAGACTTCTCCCGTGTCCGGATGGGACTCTCCTTGGCGTGGAAGGCAAGCTTGGTGCTTCGGATGTAGATCTCCTTCTCTGTAAACCGACTCTGTGTAACCCTAGCCCCCTCCGGTGTCTATATAAACCGGAGGGTTTAATCCATAGGACACAACAACAATCATACCATAGGCTAGCTTCTAGGGTTTAGCCTCTCTGATCTCATGGTAGATCAACTCTTGTAATACTTATATCATCAAGATCAATCAAGCAGGAAGTAGGGTATTACCTCCATCGAGAGGGCCCGAACTTGGGTAAACATCGTGTCCCCAGCCTCCTTTACCATTAGCTTAGATGCACAGTTCGGGACCCCCTACTCGAGATCCGCCGGTTTTGACACCGACATTGTTGCTTTCATTGAGAGTTCCTCTGTGTCATCGCTGCAAGGTTAGATGGCTTCTCCAACCTTCAACCACGCTGTCCTGGGCGAGACTTTTCTCCCCGGACAGATCTTCATGTTCGGCGGCTTCGCACTATGGGCCAACTCGCTTGGCCATCTGGAGCAGATCGATAGCTACGCCCCTGGCCACCAGGTCAGGTTTGCAAACCTAAACTACACGGCCGACATCCGTGGAGACTTGATCTTCGATGGATTCGGGCCCGTGTCAGGAGCGCCGAACAATCGGGACGTACATGACTTAGGTCTGCAGTCGGACAGTATTCAGAACATCGCACCTACTACAGCTCCGGACTCCGTTCTAGAGCAGGTCGTGCCTTCCGGGGACAGGTGGATGGACCCCTCCGTGGAGGCCGCACACTCCTCGGCATTGGAGCCGAACACAGACCCCTCTCCTAAAGGGATCTGTGTCTCCGGACCCTCGGACTCATCTCTGGATGTGTGTTCCGGACCGCACGCATCCGTGCCCATTGAATTTAACTGGGCTCCAGTTATGGAGTTCACCGCCGCGGACATCTTTCAGCACTCACCCTTCGGAGATGTGCTAAATTCATTGAAGTCTTTCTCTCTGTCAGAAGACTCCTGGCCGAACTATGTTCCGCCCGTGTGGGATTCGGAGGACGAAGAAAATCGCGACCCACCCACCACCCAATTTATAGCCACTGTCGATGACCTAACAGACATGCTTGACGTCAACTCCGACAATATCGATGGTATGGACGTCGATGTAGGGGAAGACCTGGAACCACCGCCCACAGGGCGCTGGACAACCACTTCATCATACGATGTCTACATGGTGGACACCCCAAAAGAAGACAATGGTGACATAAAGGACACAACGGAGGATAAACCCCCCGGGAAAAAGGAAAAACAACGGCGTAGGCGCCGCCTTAGATCCAGTCACAGTAAAAATGGTGATAACAACCCAAAACAGGATGACACTCCGGTTGATTCCGAAGGCAACAACGACCATAGGGACCCAGCGATGGAGCAGGATAAACCAGGTCATGCCGAACACAGCCCGAAGCAGACGCCCGATCATAATTCAGAGGGCCGAACTCATCACGCTAACTCCAAAGAAGAGAACAGTCCGATTGACGATGCGTTCATCATCCCGGAAGAACATTCAAAACAAGACAACCTCCGCAGAAAACTCCTGGCCACAGCGTGGAGCCTGAAGAAGCAGAAGCAAAGGCTTAAGGCCGCGCAGGATATACTCAACCGAAGATGGAATAAGGTGCTGGACACCGAAGGGAAACATGGCAATAATCGCCACACAAAGAGCTACCCAAAGTGCAAACTGCTACCCGAATTTGACGATGAAGCCACAGCACCCGTTCGGCCCACGAACAATACAGCTACTCAGCCGGACCAACCACCTCATGGCCGCGATAGAGCAGCCACTGATACCGCACGCGATTTATGAGAGCTACTGGACAAAAAGGCCAGTGCGGCCAGATCCATCTATGGGTCCAGAGGACATGCTCCGACGCGAGATTATGGTCACCACAACGATCACACTGATTGAATACCAGTCTGGAATCAACACCGGGAACAACAGCAGCCAGCAGCATGCCGAGACACGGCCAGACACAAAGGCACTGTGCACCCCCTATGCTTGACGGACGAGGTGCTGGATCATGAATTCCCACAGGGATTCAAACCCGTGAATATAGAGTCATACGACGGAACAACGGACCCTGGGGTCTGGATTGAAGATTTTATCCTTCACATACACATGGCTCGTGGGGACGACCTCCACGCCATCAAATACCTCCCCCTCAAGTTAAAAGGACCAGCTCGTCACTGGCTGAAAAGCCTCCCCGAAAACTCAATTGGAAGTTGGGAGGAACTTGAGGATGCTTTCAGGGCCAACTTTCAAAGGGACCTATGTCCGGCCTCTAGATGCTTGCTACCTCTTGAGCACTGTGTTGGATTTCCCCGAAGAGGAGAGGATGATGCAGTAAAGTAGCGTAAGTATTTCCCTCAGTTTTTGAGAACCAAGGTATCAATCCAGTAGGAGATCACGCACAAGTCCCTCGTACCGACATAAAACGATAGCTACTCGCAACCAACGCGATTAGGGGTTGTCAATCCCTTCAGGTTACTTAAAAGGGTGAGATCTGATAGAGATGATAAATAATATTTTTGGTATTTTTGATATAGAGATGCAAAGTAAAAAGTAAAAGGCAAAGTAAAAACAAAGCAAGTAAATAAAGTAATGGAGATTGATATGATGAGAATAGACCCGGGGGCCATAGGTTTCACTAGTGGCTTCTCTCAAGAGCATAAGTATTCTACGGTGGGTGAACAAATTACTGTTGAGCAATTGATAGAAAAGCGAATAATTATGAGATTACCTAGGTATGATCATGTATATAGGCATCACGTCCAAGACAAGTAGATCGAAAGGATTCTGCATCTACTACTATTCCTCCACTCATAGACCGCTATCCAGCATGCATCTAGAGTATTAAGTAAAACAGAGTAACTCCTTAAGCAAGATGACATGATGTAGAGGGATAAATTCATGCAATATGATAAGAACTCCATCTTGTTATCCTTGATGGCAACAATACAATACGTGCCTTGCAACCCTTTCTGTCACTGGGTAAGGACACCGCAAGATTGAACCCAAAGCTAAACACTTCTCCCATTGCAAGAACTACCAATCTAGTTGGCCAAACCAAACGGATTATTCGAAGAGACTTGCAAAGATAACTCAATCATACATAAAAGAATTCAGAGAAGAATCAAATATTGTTCATAGATAAGTTAGATCATAAACCCACAATTCATGGTCTCAACAAACACACCGCAAAAAGAAGATTACATCGAATAGATCTCCACAAGAGAGGGGGAGAACATTGTATTGAGATCCAAAAAGAGAGAAGAAGCCATCTAGCTAATAACTATGGACCCGAAGGTCTGAAGTAAACTACTCACACTTCATCGGAGAGGCTATGGTGTTGATGTAGAAGCCCTCCGTGGTAGATGCCCTCTCCGGCGGAGCTCCGGAACAGGCCCCAAGATGGGATCTCGCAGATACAGAAGGTTGCGGCGGTGGAATTAGGTTTTTGGCTCCGTATATGATCTGACGGGGGTACGTAGGTATATATAGGAGGAAGGAGTACGTCAGTGGAGCAACAGGGGGCCCACGAGGCAGGGGGCGCCCAGGGGGGCGCGCCCTCCACCCTCATGACCGCCTCTGGCACTTCTTGGAGTAGGGTCCAAGTCTCCTGGATCACGTTCGGTGAGGAAATCACGTTCCCGAAGGTTTTATTCCGTTTGGACTCCGTTTGATATTCTGTTTCTTCAAAATACTGAAATAGGCAAAAACAGCAATTCTGGGCTGGGCCTCCGGTTAATAGGTTAGTCCCAATAATAATATAAAAGTGGAAAATAAAGCCCAATATAGTCCAAAACAATAGACAAAGTAGCATGGAGTAATCAAAAATTATAGATAAGTTGGAGACGTATCAATGCTGACGATTTAAGTCACATAATACAGCAGCCCGGAGAGTCAGCCCGCAAACTTTGGAACAGATTCCTCAGTAAGAAGAATCAAATTGTTGACTGTCCGGACGCCGAAGCCTTAGCGGCCTTCAAACACAGTATCCGATATGAGTGGCTTGCCATACACCTCGGCCAAGAAAAGCCGAGAACGATGGCAGCCTTAACAAACCTCATGACCCGATTTTGTGCGGGCGAGGACAGCTGGTTGGCCCGTAGAGGCACCAGTGACCCAGGCACATCCAAAATCCGAGATGGCAATGGCAAGCCACGACACACTAAGCACAAACGTCGGAATAATGATAGTCCGGATAAAACAGCAGTCAACGCCGGATTCAGGGGCTCTCGACCTGGTCAAGGAAAGAAGCAATTTAAAGGCAGTAAAGAGGAACCATCCGGCCTGAACAAAGTCCTGGACAGATTGTGCCAAATCCATGGCACTCCCAACAAACCTGCAAATCATACCCACAGAGAATGTTTGGTTTTCAAGCAGGCCGGCAAGTTAAACGCCGAACACAAGGGAAGGGAAACACCAAGCGAAGATGAGGATGAGCCTCGCCAGCCGAACACCAGGGGCCAGAAACAATTCCCACCGGAAGTCAAAAAGGTAAACATGGTATACACAACTCACGCAGAGTTCGTAGCCCCCCAATTCAATCCCTGGGCAACTTGCCCGATCACTTTTGATCACAGGGACTACCTGGCCAGTATCCGGCACAGAGGACCGGCTGCCTTGGTGCTCGACCCAATAATTGATGGATACCATCTTACTCGCGTCCTAATGGACGGCGGCAGTAGTCTTAATCTTATATATCAAGACACCATCCGCAAGATGGGGGTAGACCCATCCAGAATAAGTCAAACTAACGCCACCTTCAATGGAGTGATTCCTGGCGTAGCAGCCCACTATTGGGGCTCCCTCGTATTAGAAGTGACATTCGAGTCTCCCGACAACTTCAGAAGCAAGTACCTGCTCTTCAACATCGCCCCTTCAGCAGCGATTATCATGCATTGCTTGGAAGAACGGCCTTCGCTTGCTTTAATGCAATACCGAACTACGCCTGCCTTAAACTCAAGATGCCCGGTCCACGCGGCATCATCACAGTTAGCGGAAACATAGAGCAGTATGCGGCAGTTACAACTGCCGGACTCTAGGCGGCCTCTCCCACCGGAATGCATGACCGGTCGTCAAGACCACGGACACGGTTAGACGAGTCCAATACACCATTTTTCACAATGGCTCGGATAAAGCTGAGTCAGGGGCTGTACATGTGTCCCCATAAATAATACGAGGGGCTGCTAACATGTAACACAAGCCCACAATTCGGCTTGCCTCGTTAACAGGCCGGATCTCGAACATTTCGCGAGCATAACTAAATTTTTGCATGTTTTCTTTTTCTATCATTCCTACAGACACTACCAGTGTGACACCCTTCCAGGATACGGCACAACGGAGACACAGGCACACATGTGCAGCAGGGCCCCGCCCACAGGTTTCTCTTCAGATTAAGCCCCTACGTAAACCTTCTTTACTGTCTCTTGTTGTTCAACATCCCATGGGTATTTCATACACCTGTAAGGGACACTGGTGTTTTATGCTTTTTTCCATGACAGATCAATGCGCGTACCTGGAATCACGGGGTCAAGGGCATAATTCAGCCCAATATGTGTTATAAAGTCTGAATACCTTCACGAGTTTGGCCTTATATGCATCAGCTCTGAATCATGTCTTTGGTAAAATGTTGGGTTAGCCCGTCTCCTGGGTTTGCTGCCTTACGTTCCTTCTATCGGCTAAGGCTGCGAAAGGAGAACTATTGCGATTGTGCCCTGGTTATTCCGGATGAGCACCTCAGTAGAGAAAGTCGAAAAATAACTGTCATGATATAGTCAGAGACTGGTCAACCACTCGAGGACTCCTCAGAATCTATAGGATTCCTCCGCATTAGCGAAGGACCGGTCTACCGGTCAAGTACGCGCACCGTATCCGGATGCATGCGGAAGTACCAGGGGCTATATAGTAGCCCCACCTTTCAACTCCTATGGCTAAGCGAAAGTGTTAAAGCTATATAGTACGGTTTCCTGGTTCGATGTGCGAGCACCTCCTTAATGGACCGAGATGTTGGATCAAGTGTGTTTACGCTTATCTTCTCGAACACCCCCGCATTATAAGCGTGGGGGCCAAAGCCAACGACTGCTAACTTTCATGTTATATGAATACATAAACAGCCACAGAGGAGACATTATAATACTTTCAGGCACAAGTATAAAACATAGCCTCCATAATTAAACATATAATTGTTTATAACTAATAAGTTCGTCATTCAAACATGACATTCTTCGAACACTGAGACTCTATTCTACGGGCCCCTTCTAAGACCTGCTCAAAGTAGTGCTCAGCTGGGTCTTGGCTTTCGGCCGGACCCCGGGTTTCAATGCGGGTGGCCTCCATATCTACCCAGTATGTTTTCACACGGGCAAAAGCCATCTGCGCACCCTCTATGCACGTCAATCTCTTCATGGCATCAATTTGCGCTCTGGCGCCAAATAATTGTTGCACCAAACCAAAGTAATTGTCCGGCTTCGGCTCCTTCGGCAACAGATGGTCTATTATAGACCTCATTGCAAGGCCAGACAGCCTATGGAGCTCGGCTATGGCGACCATCTTCTCACTCAAGGGCAAGGAGCATGCTGGAGCATCAAATTGCGACCAGAGCCTCTCCATTTTGTTATCCTCATGATCCTTGAATAATTTGGCTGCATCGGCCTCACTCTTCGCCAAGTCCGCATACTCATTTACGGCGCTCCATAGCTTATCCAACGGAGCATACTTTGGATCTAAAAACTTCATCCGCAACACATAAGGACTTCCGGCCGTGATTTCTACGGCTTGTCGAAGTTCCTCCCGTGTGTCTCTAATCTGAGAGCACATCTCTTTAGCCGAATCCATCGCCTTCTTCAGGTCGGCCGCCTTTGTCTGATTCTCCTTTTCGAGAAGCTCATACCGGCCGGCAGCGTCCCTCAGCTCCACAGCCATCTCGGCTATCTTCTCCTCGCTTCGGAGATGAGCGGCATGTTCGGCTTTTAATTCTTCGGCTGCCTTTAGAGCAGCCGCATTGCTAATCCGGGCTTGTTCCTTGGCTAGAGCAAGCTCCGCCCTCAGGGCCTCAGTGGCAGCAGCTCCGCCTGCAACTACATCACATCACATTAATATCTCAACCTTCTTGCAAAAATAGATGTGGATATAGGAAAGCATACTCTACGACTCCTCGAATCGCTTGTTCACAAGCATGACGTCGGCCTCCACAACGTCAATCTGCCGCCTCAATTTGGCGCATTCAGCGGCCTGGTCTATTGCCGAACCCTTAGCAACCTGCACATCAATACAAGTGCGATCATTATCTGGGAGTGTGAACCTCCGTTTGCCGCCATGGGCTGGCATCCACAGTCTCAGGGGCTACTATCTATACAGAGTGCATGTATTGCGTGCGGTACAACTAAAAATTGCGGCTTACCTCAAAGCCTTTGAGAAGGCTCCTAAAAGCTCTGTTTAACCCGCTTGTGGCAGAGGAGATTTTCTCCAACACCGTACCCATTAGGGTACAATGATCCTCCAAGAGAACAGATGACTCCAGGAGGCCCGTCAGCGTGTTTGGACAGACACCGGATTCTCTTGGACCCTTTTCATTGTCCGCCACGGGAGCCGAACGCGCTGGGCTCGGGGCGACCGAAGTGTTAGCTTCCAGCCCCATTGGATCTGGACTCCTCCGTGACAATACCTAAGGGTCGCCCGCCTCACGGGGCAGAGAGGCAGGTGGGGTTTCACTCTCCATCATCTCCGGAAGAAGATCCCCCGAAGACGAACCCTGTTGAGATGAACTGCTGGCCGGGCTACAAAAAACAGGTCCCAGTTATTACTCTTAGTGGAAAAAGCAATAAGATCCTCGCTTAATTAAACTTACAGCTCGGTGGAGGGCTGGCCCGCTTGCGGGCACTGTGCGGTGAGGACGCCCTTCGGGGCAGGGCCCTTTGGCGAAGTTCTTTTCCCTTGTTTAGGCGCCCCCGTTGAGGGAGTCCTGGATAAGGGGGTATCCGGACAACCAGACTGTATACATCGTCCGGACTATAGAAGCGTCAAGATACAAGACTCAAGACTTCGGCTCGTGTCTGGATGGGACTCTCCTTTGCGTGGAAGACAAGCTTGGCGATCCGGAATTATGTTTCCTTCCTCTTAACCGACTCCATGTAAACCCTAGCTCTCCGGTGTCTATATAAACCGGAGAGCATGGTCCTTAGAAGGCCGATCACAATTACAATCATACCATCATAGGCTAGCTTTTAGGGTTTAGCCTCTACAACCTCGTGGTAGATCTACTCTTGTATTCCACATATCTTCAATATTAATCAAGCAGGAAGTTGGGTTTTACCTCCATCGAGAGGGCCCAAACCTGGGTAAACATTGTGTCCCTTGCTTCCTGTTACCATCAGCCTAAGACGCACAGATCGGGACCCCCTACCCGAGATCCGCCGGTTTTGACACCGACATCATTGAGAGTTCCTCTGTGTCGCCGCTGCAAGGGCTCGATGGCTCGTCTCGTTGTCAAGGACGACATCACTTCTGGGGGAGCACTGGCTATAGGCCAGACTCTCCGGCTTGGCGGCTTCATTATGACCGCCTCATCGGTCGTCGCACCGACAATGTCCTCTCGGGTCATCACGCATAACCTTCGCATCGATTCGACGCTTGCCAAACAGATGGATCTGATGGAGCTCTCCTCTCTTAACGAGCTCTTGGATCGCATCGCTGCTTCGGGAGTCGCTACGGACTACGACCGGATTGGGCTTAAACCCGACCAGAGGGACATTAGATCCCCGCCGGCCACCCATGAGATAACGGTAGTGGAGGAACCACACGTGGATTGCCCCTCAACTTTGAGGACGAATTATGTCCGGATCATCGAACTCAGTGAGCCGAACACCCACCCAAAGGAAGACATGACCCAGGTCCCGGAATTAGAAACGAGCGTTGGGCTGAAGTGATTAGGTAAAACTCCAGATCCCAAATTGTCGGGCTCGGTACTTCCCGTGCCCCCAGGCGTCAGATGGGATCAGAATCCGGATTCAGCCAACGATGCCCGCTTGGACTTAAACCGTCTCTCCCGTATCAGGCAGGATCCCAGGAGACGGTACATCGTTACTGGGCCAGGTTTCTCCTTGCTCTTAATAAGGTCAAGGACTGCCACAAGGAGGACGTAGTCTCTCTTTTCTGTAGAAACTGCACGAACAAAGGACTCCTTAATGCTATAAATCACCGTGACATAGTGCACTTTACAGACTTAGCAACCATAGTACAAAAGTATTGTGCGATGGAAAGTGCCTGGAAAACCCAAACAGGATTTTGGGATAGTACGCCCTCACCGGAACCTTTGCCCGAACTAAACGGCCGAGTCGTAAGTCGACCAACTCAATTCCCAAGAAACCAAAACCCGCCCCAGGGCGTGGAACCGTATTGGAAGAATGGCTCAACGGGCCGTGTAAGCTTCACAGCACGCTGGATGCAACACCGACCCATAGCCTTATGGCATGTTGGATACTCCGGCAGGTAGCTAAGAGTGGCGAGGATCTCCTCGAGAGCAATAAAGCAGAACCACATCCCGCCATGGAACACAATACGGTGCTGACATTCTTCGAGACCTTCGCCTCAAACAATAGGCGTAAGCGAGCGCATCGAAGCTCCGCTGCAATTTTCCATGTGGCAAAAGTAAATCCGTGGAACGACACTGCTATAACCTTCACTGCCAGTGACGAACCCCAATTCCAGTTCGTCCGGGCGCCGGCCGCTCTGGTCCTCAGCCCAATAGTGGATGGCTTTCAGCTCACCAAAGTACTCATGGACGGCGGAAGCAGATTGAACCTAATCTATGAAGAAACACTCAAGACGATGGAGATTGACAAAAGCCACATTGAACAAAGTGGCACGACCTTCAGGGGAATTATCCCTAGTCGGGAGGCATGGTGTGCGGGAAAAATCACACTCGATGTGGTATTCGGCACCCCAGAGAATTACAGGTTCGAAGAAATCACTTTCCAAGTGGCTCCTTTCAACAGCGGATACCACGCCCTTCTAGGGCGGGACACATTTGCCAGCTTTCAAGCCATACCCCATTACGGGTATATGAAGCTTAAAATGCCCGGACCCAATGGAATCATCACTCTAGCTAGTGATCCGGACGTCACACTCTGAGCCGAAAACAAAACCGCAACGCTGGCCTTGGAAGCATTATCCGAAGCCCTAGCGGTAGAAGAATTAACCATGCTACGCGCCACCATGGACAGGGACGATGTGATACTCGACAAGTGACCCAAGTCCACCTCATTCAAATCCGCAGATGAGATAGTCAAATTCCAAGTCCACCCAATGGACCCCATGAAGACAGCTTCCATCGGGATACAGTTGAACCCCGCTATGGACGCTGCACTGCGTGACTTCTTACGGGAGAATTGGGATATCTTCGCCTGGCACCCATCGGACATGTCCGGCATCCTACGTGGATTGGCTGAACACAGCCTTAACATATTGAAGGGATACAAACCTGTTAAACAGACCCTAAGGCGATTTTTGGAGCCCAAACGGCAAGCCATGGGGGAGGAGCTAGCCAAGCTACTTGAGGCCGGATTCATCAGAGATATCAAACATCCGGATTGGCTGGCGAACCTGGTAATGGTACCAAAGAAGGACAAATCCTGGCGTCTGTGCGTCGACTTCAAAGACTTTAACAAGGCTTGCCCCAAGGATCCCTTCCCCCTCCCTCACATCGATTAAATCATCGATGCCACAGCAGGACACGACTCGCTGTGTTTCCTCGACGCATACTCTGGATACCATCAAATAAAGATGGCAGAGTCTGACCAAGCTGCAACAACTTTCATAAGGCCATATGGCCCTTTCCGCTTCAACACTATGCCTTTCGGGCTTAAGAATGCAGGAGCAACCTATCAACGCATCATTCAAACATGCCTGGAAAAGCAAATCGGCAAAATAGTGGAGGCATACGTGGAGGACGTAGTCATAAAAACAAGACACGTCAAAACCCTAATTGATGACTTGAGGCTTACGTTTGACAACTTACGAACATACGACATCAAGCTGAATCCGGAGAAATGCGTTTTCGGTATCCCCTCTGGAAAACTGCTGGGCTTCATCGTTTCCAATAAAGGAATTGAAGCTAACCCGGCAAAAATCTGAGCTTTGTCACAGTTGGCTATACCAACAGACCACAAACACATCCAGAAACTAGCTGGATGCATGGCTGCTTTGAGCCGCTTTATCTCCAGGTTAGGAGAAAAAGCATTGCCTCTTTATCGCCTCCTTCGGCGCACCGAACACTTCATGTGGACGGATGCAGCCGCGGCCGGACTAGATGAAATAAATACCTTATTGGCCAGTAATCCAGTCCTAACAGCGCCAACTATTGGCGAACCTATGCTACTGTACATAGCTGCAACACATCAAGTTGTAAGCGCAGTACTCGTCGTCGAACGAGAGGTTCATGGATACAAATTCCCGCTACAGAAGCTGGTTTATTACGTATCCACGGTCCTCGCCCCATGCAAATCCCGATACCCACACTATCAAAAAATAGAACATGCGGTCTTCATGTCATCCCGGAAGCTACGACACTACTTTCAAGAGTGTTCGATTACGGTGGCCTCCGAAGTACCGCTAAACGACATAATAAATAACCACGATGCCACGGGCCAGATTGCTAAATGGGACATCGAGCTCCTTCCGTTTGACATAACATACAAGCATCGGTGGGCTATCAAGTCGCAAGTATTAGCTGACTTTGTTGCCGAATGGACGGAAGCCAAACTCCCTAAAGAGTACGGCGCGAGACTCTAACTGGATCATGCACTTTGACGGCTCTAAAATACTGACCGGATTGGGAGCAGGCGTCGTCCTGACCTCTCCCACCGGAGACACGGTCCAATACGTCCTCCAAATATTATACACAGACTCCAACAACGCATCCGAATATGAGGCCCTGTTGCACGGTCTTTGGATGGCAGTCTCTATGGGCATTCAGCGCCTAGAAGTGTGCAGAGACTCAAACCTCACAATATCAGAAATAAATGGAGACTTTGATGCCAAGGATCCGAAAATGGCGGCCTATCGCAATGCCATCCTTAAAATGTCAGCTCGGTTCGAGGGGCTCGAATTCCACCATGTGGCTCGAGAAAACAATCAAGCGGCAGACGTCCTTGCCCGCATCGGCACTAAACGCGACCCTGTCCCACCAAACATATTCCTGGAAAGACTGTTCAATCCATCCATGTTATGGGAAGGGGAGTCCGGCAATACTAGCATGGATCCGAATACATCCCCAGATTCCGAACTATCAGACATAGTCGGAGGTTCTACCACCGAAATAACTTCGTCAGCCCACGAAATAATGGCTGTCATCGCCCCGTGGACTGAGCCTTTCTTGGCCTACCTAAATAGGCAGGAGCTCCCTGAAGACCAAAATGAAGCACGCTGCATTGTCCGGCGTTCTAAAGCTTACAAAGTCCATGAAGGAGAACTCTATAAGAAAAGTGCTACCGGAGTGCTCCAAAGGTGCATCTCCGAAGAGGAAGGGCGGCAACTCTTGGCTGGAATCCATGCTGGACTAGGCGGGCACCACGTTGCGGCTCGAGCACTAGTCAGCAAGGCCTTCCGTACAGGTTTCTATTGGCCGACGGCCCGAGCAGATGCACATGACCTTGTCCAACACTGCGTCGGTTGCCAGCTCTTCGCCAATCAGAGTCATATGCCCCCTACCGCTCTCCAAACAATCCCCATAACTTGGCCCTTCGCGGTCTGGGGGCTGGATATGGTCGGACCCCTTAAAGGGGGAAGCCATAAGAAAAAATACTTATTGGTCATGGTTGACAAGTTCACCAAATGGATAGAAGCCAAACCAGTGAAAACGGCTGAGTCCGGACCAGTCATAGACTTTATATCCCGGGTCGTACACCGATACGGTGTCCCCCACAGCATCATCACCGATAATGGCTCAAATTTTACAGCCGATGAAGTGAAAGCTTGGTGCAGCAAAATGGGCATTAAGCTCGACTATGCTTCCGTCTACCACCCTCAAACAAATGGTCAGGTCGAAAGGGCAAATTGTCTCATCATGAGCGGCATCAAACCCAAACTAGTGCGATCCTTGACAGAGTCGGATACTCATTGGGTCGAGATGATCGACTCCGTACTCTGGGGGCTGCGGACCACGCCGAATCGCACCATCGGATACACACCATTTTTTATGGTGTACGGTGCGGAAGCAGTACTACCTTGCGACATAATACATGATTCGCCACGCGTACGCATGTACGAAGAGAAGGAAGCCGAGTTAGATCAGCAGGATAATTTGGATGCCCTGGAGGAGGAGCGTGATGTTGCTAACGCCCGTTCCGCATTCTATCAGCAACAGGCTTGACGATACCAAAGCAGAGAACTGCGGGCCAAAACTTATAATATTGGCGAACTCGTTCTACGCTTACCAGAGAAGAAGAAGGACAAGCTCAAATCGAAGTGGGAAGGCCCCTTCATCATCGACAAAGTTCTCACCGGAGGAGCGTACCGCTTACGTAATGCGTCCGATAACAGACTCGAGCCGAACCCATGGAACGCGGCCAGACTTTGGAGATTCTACGCCTAGCGCCGAACTCAGTGTTCGTCTCCTTAACCCTCCTTTTTCAATTATGCTCCCCCCTTTTTCCCTTTCTTGATCTCTTCCCTTTCACACATAGTATTTAATAGAGTACGGATTCCTAGATTATCCCGTCGGCACTATGTGTGTAAACTTTACCTGGGGGCTTCCTATACGGAAGCTTAATATAAATTACTTTCAGGGCTTTTTGCCCGTCGCACATGCGTTTCTTTTTCCATGTGTGCCTTTTCTTCACAATTATATGCATCGATATGACTTAAGACGTGGCCAAGCTGGGTTGCCTAGCTCCTGTGTTTATGCCCTATGTTCCCGTTAATTCGGCTAGGGCACAAGGGGAGCACCTCTGTGATTGTTACTGCCAGTTGAGCCGGATGTGTACCTCAGACTGGGTGAAGCCGAAAGCTAGTTTCCTTAAGAGAATATTCAGTCGGTGAACAAAAGATGTCTTTGTTTATTATAACATTAATCCCCAAAAATTTTGTATCCTGCGCTTTGGTTCGCAGTCCGGACATGTGCCTTGACACATGCTTACCCAGGGAAAAGAACCCTTAACGGAACTATTCTCCGTGGAAGATGTTTCTTGCTAACCATGCAATATAACATAACTAGTTGGGTACTTGTTTGTTCAAGCACTTATGACCCCTACGCCTGGTCTCCACGCATACTCCGGTTTTATATAACCGAGCGGGTATTCGGACACACCCCAGACTTTAGGATCCGGAGGCTGAAGCGAAAAGGTCCGCCACGACAAATGATTTTAATCCGGCTAGGGCCTACTTATGTCCATCGAATTACACAGTCATTTGGACTGATTATATTCATCCTCTATACCATCCAACAGGATATCTAACTTACAATCCTGTTGAGAATACTTTGCGGCTAACGCCACCTGGTCATATACCAGACTCACGGGAATTTCTTGTCCATCTGGCCCGGCCAGTCCAACTTCGGCCATATGGTTCGGGTCCAGCTTGGTGTAGCGCGTCTTCACCATCGCCCATGCTTCTCTTGCACCTTGCCGGCAGGCTGATATCTTCCACAAACGAAAGCGCTGCCGTGATCCCTGAAGCATGTCCACAAGCCCCCCATGCCATTTGGCAGGGAGCTTGATGGCCACAGAGACCGCGTAATGCCCTGCATCACCTACCGAGCTCGCTCGTGCAGTTGTGAGAGGTCCTGCAGTAAATCACCTGCAGAAGCGGGCATCTCCTCCTTAGGGCGACCCGTCAGCATTCCTGCAAACATAACTTTTTCAATATGCTTCCTCGCCGAACTATACTACAATTCATTTAGGCACTTACGATAAATGCCGCGGCGAAGCCTTTTGTTCTCCTTCACGGAGTCCGCCAGTTGTGCGTGGACGTCTTTCAATTCCACATCCAGCCGAACATTGTCATCTTGGAGCATATTCTTATCATGCTTCACTTGCGTCAGAATGCGCTCACCGGCCTTTAGTTGCCTCTGGACATGCGACTCGTCATCCCCGCCGCCCTTCGGATTTACTCCGGGGTTGTCTACAAAACTTTCCGTTAAATTTGTCATACTAGCCAGTTGCCAACTGGTGCATTTTCATATAATTCAGATAAATATTACCACATGAGGCCTTCTGGGATTCCTCTAGCTTGGCAACTATGGCCCTCAGTTGAGTCTTGCACTCCTCTAGCTCCCGAGACAGTTGCTCATTCTTATCTACAAGAACCTGCGCATGAATTGATACTTAAAATTGTTGTTTCAACCATTTCAAGTCTCAGGGGCTACTGCTATATATATATGCTCATCAAGCTTTCTAACCCGTATATCTTTGGTATGCCGGACTGTCACCCGAGCGAGTCTGCTTTGAGCAGCTCGGATGTATGCGTCTCCCGAATTGAAGGCATTGAATGCCTCTTCAGAAAAATGTTGTTGCGAAGCACGGCCCATCGATCCATGGCGCTCTATACCTCCGAATTGGTGGCGGAGAGCATGTCTGCATCCTCTATCGGAGGACTATGCGGCGTCGGCCCTACGTCCGCCTCCTCTCTCGAAGTTGGTCTTGGAGCCTGACTAGTGGAGGCGTGGTTGGCAGGATCTCCGGATACAGTCCGGATACTCCTCTTCCTGCCAAGATGTACAAAGGGCACTGTTATACTTAAAACGACAACAAAATTACATGGCAGGTTGTTTTCTTACCTCTGTAGAGGCATGTCGGTTCTAATCGCCTTCCTCTTGAGCCTACCCAATCCAGACGGTTGTGGCTGACGGGTCCCTAGGGGCTCGGCCCTGCGCTCCGAACATCGCTTCTACAAAAGCACGACATATTAGGGATAATGTGTGACATCATGAAAGAATTCTCTTTGGAGGATCGAGTTTTCGGCTTGGCTTACACGCGATGAAGGTAACATTCCGGGATAATCAGCGGTGATAGCCACTGGGGCGCCGTCACGGCTCGCGCGATAAAATATCCCGTCGACAAGCTCCACGGCCGCATCTGGGTCTTCTTCGAGTCCTGGATCCCGGGCCCTTTCGGGGTCCTCTGGCTGCGGAGAAGGGCTGGTGATTCCTTCCAGGTCCCTCCTCAGTTCCTGCTTGGAAACATCAACGCAGGTAACTTTAGCAAAGAACGCCACAATAAGTGAAGCGATAAAATAAATGTCAACTTACCCAGTTTGGGGGAGTGTACATGGAGAATCCGTCCCGCGGTTTGATATGGAGAAATTCTTCCTCTTCTCCTTTGTACAGGTCGGACAGTATCCTTGCCAGAGCGGTGGGGGAGTCCGGACCCTTACGGCCACAGCGGGTGGAAACATTGTAGTGCCACATGGGATTGCTCCGATATTGAAGCGGTTGCACTCCCCGCATTATGCATATTGCCATCACCTCGACTATCATCGGTCCGGATTTGGCCAGTAACTTTATCCTGCTCATCAGGAAATGTACTTCCCTGGAATCCTCTTCTTGGGGGCCTCGGGGGCACTAGCTTAGACGTGCCCTCGGCGGGGAGTTACTGAACTTTGGGAGTCCTGTCCGGACTGGATCCGGAAGGGGAGCGTCGTCCATATAAAACCACTCTGAAGCCCAGTTATTTGGTGCCTTCTTGGGAGTACCGGATAGGTATCTGGTCTCAGCAATGCGCCATACTTCGGCCCTGCCCACTTGACATAGGGATTCTCCCTGGTTGCGGGGGACAAGGCAGAACAACTTCTTCCACAATCCGAAATGAGCCTCACAGCCTAGAAATAGCTCATAAAGGGCGACGTGCCCAGATATATGCAGTATGGAGGCTGGGGTAAAATTGTGCAGTTGGAGGCCGTACAACTCCAGAAGCCCACGAAGGAATGGATGAATAGGAAACCCGACGCCCCTTAACAGATGCGGAATTAAGCATATTCGGTCCTCTGGAGACGGATTGGGGGATCTCTCCGCTTGTTCTCCGTCGTTATAGGTGGCCACTCCGGCTCGAACAGGGACCATGAATGCCGGCGGGAGGAGCCCTTGGGTTTGTAACTTTATCAAATGGCTATGAGAAACTGAACACTCTCCCCAGTCTCCCGGCTTGGGGCAAGGGGAGCGAGCAGAGGAGCTGCGACGACCGGCCATGCTGGAATGGTTTTTTCTGGGCGCTCCGTTGGATGCTTGCTCGAGGAGGGAGAGTAAGGTTTGGATCTGGGAATCCCCGTCTCTTCAAATAGACGGCTAGCCCAAAGGACCGAGGGTGGCTAATGCAAAAATGCCTCGACTCCTCACATTCGCTCGACACATGGAAATGGTCATTATTGATACACTGAAGCCGAGGAGTACAACATTAATGAAGATGCCAGACACTGTTCGTCATGATGGGAACCTTGGAGTATTCGGAAGGAGGAACCCACCTTACAATGCCGAAGACAAGACTGCGTGCCAGACTCATCGTCATTGAAGCCTGGTTCAGGGGCTACTAAGGGAGTCCTGGATAAGGGGGTATCCAGATAGCCGGACTGTATATATCGTCCGGGCTATAGAAGCGTCAAGATACAAGACTCAAGACTTCGGCTCGTGTCCATATGGGACTCTCCTTTGCGTGGAAGACAAGCTTGGCGATCCGGATATTATGTTTCCTTCCTTGTAACTGACTCCATGTAAACCCTAGCTCTCCGGTGTCTATATAAACCGGAGAGCATGGTCCTTAGAAGGCCGATCACAATTACAATCATATAATCATAGGCTAGCTCTTAGGGTTTAGCCTCTACGATCTCGTGGTAGATCTACTCTTGTATTCCACATATCTTCAGTATTAATCAAGCAGGAAGTAGGGTTATACCTCCATCAAGAGGGCCCGATCCTGGGTAAACATTGTGTCCCTTGCTTCCTGTTACCATCAGCCTAAGACACACAGATCGGGACCCCCTACCCGAGATCCGCCAGTTTTGACACCGACACCCGTCTCCAAATCTTCGGAGGCAGCCCTCTTCTTCCCGTGGGGGGAGGAGACCTCAGAGTCGCCTCCCCGATTCTCCTCCTCCGTGGAGGCGCTGATTCCCCCGGTTTGGATGCGCGATGTGTGAGGCCCACTCTTGGCCTCCCTGCTCTTCCCTTTAGCTTTCTCTAGTGGCACCCGACTTAGTGACCGTTCAAGAATCCTAGCCATTGCCAGACGGGGCGAGCCTTCGGGAAGCGGGGCCGGACACCTGATCCGTTCCGCCTTACTAAGCCAATCCTGGTTGCGGGCAGTGTTCAGCACAATGCTATGACAAAAATAAGCGAGGTGTTCGGTTATAGGGTTACTTACTTGGGTATCGAGGCGATTGCAGCTCAGGCCCGCATCCGCAGTGGTGTCTGGACACTTTATTCGTGGTCCGAAGAACAACTTATACATCCCTTTGGGCGTCATGCCGAAGAAGTGTTGAATGGTTCTCGAACCTTCTGAATTGAATTCCCACAGCCGGAGAGGCCGGCGTTTGCACGGCAGTATCCACCGAACTAGCATTACTTGGATTATTTTTACGAGACTAATGTCCGTCTCGAGGAGCTCCCGAATGCGGCTTTGTAGCATTGGTACATGGTTCGCAGGCCCCCAGTTTAGTCCCATGTTGGCCCACGATGCCAGTTGAGGAGGAGGGCCCGAGCGGAAGGCAGACGCGGCCACCCACTTTGAGCCTCGAGGAGCTGTGGCATAGAACCACCTCCGTTGCCATAAATTAGATACCTCCGGGAAGGAGCCTTCGGGCCACGGGGCGTCAATGTTCCTACTTATTATGGCGCCTCCGCACTCTGCGTATCGCCCCTCAATTATCTTCAGCTTCACATTGAAGATCTTGAGCCATAAGCCGAAGTGGAGGGCAATGTGAAGGAAGGCTTCACACACAATGATAAATGACGAGATGTGAAGGATGGAATCCGGAGCTAGATCGTGGAAATCTAGCCCGTAGTAGAACATGAGCCCCCTCACGAAGGGATCAAGAGTAAGACCTAAGCCCCAGAGGAAGTGGGAGACAAATACGACGCTCTCGTTGGTCTCAGGAGTGGGGATAACCTGTTCGGGAGCAGGAAGCCTATGCTTGACATCGGCGGTCAAATACCCAGCCTCCCTGAGCTTCGCAATATCCTCCTCTGTGACAGAGGGAGCCATCCATCAGCCTTGATGGTCAGATCCAGACATGATCGAAGATCCGGGTTGCTTAAGCTTAGGCTTTGGGTGTTGGAACTCAGCGTGCGAGATGTGCGAGCGTGGAGATAGAGGGATAGGCCTCGGCTCCTTTATAAAGGGGGAAGAATATCAAGCATCCCCGAATGTGGTTGATCGGGACTTGCCTAAAAACACGGGTTCATGCCAACAGGCACGGTTGTATTACCCATACCCATATTGATGAGAATCCTGTAATGAGGGGAACACGATCTCTGCTCTGACAGGATATGCCAAGGAAACCGCCTCGTGGTGTGTGCGGTAGCAAGTTGTAAAAATGGTTCGAATAAAAATCAGACCATGGCGTGATGCCACTTTTCGGAGAATTGTCAGCAGATTAGATTCGTGGATTATTATTATTCTCTCGATGGTGGTATATGGAATGTTATCTTGCAGAGCCGGACATGGTCCTTGTGTTTGGAATTATTTTTGGAGTATTCGGAGATGGAACCCGCCTCACAATGCCGAAGACAATCTACGTGCCAGACTCGTCGTCATTGAAGCTTGGTTCAGGGGCTACTGAGGGAGTCCTGAATAAGGGGGTATCCGGACAGCCGGACTATATACTTTGGCCGGACTGTTGGACTATGAAGATACAAGATTGAAGACTTTGTCCCATGTCCGGATGGGACTCTCCTTGGTGTGGAAGGCAAGCTTGGTGATTCGGATGTACATCTCCTTCTCTATAAACCGACTCTGTGTAACCCTAGCCCCTTCAAGTGTCTATATAAACCGGAGGGTTTAGTCCATAGGACACAACAACAATCATACCATAGGCTAGCTTCTAGGGTTTAGCCTCTCTGATCTCGTGGTAGATCAACTCTTGTAATACTTATATCATCAAGATCAATCAAGCAGGAAGTAGGGTATTACCTCCATCGAGAGGGCCCGAACCTGGGTAAACATCGTGTCCCCAGCCTCCTATTACCATTAGCCTTAGACACACAGTTCGGGACCCCCTACCCGAGATCCGCCGGTTTTGACACCGACAATGATTCTCAAGAAACAGCAATGCTAGATGAAGATAGTGAACATAGCTCTGTAGTTGATTACTGCATTTCCCCTACACTACCATTGCAGGTGCTTGCTCTAACTTGGCAGCGTGATATGTGGTTGCATGTTGCATATGGTGTATAGATTGTAATTCTTCCAATCTAGTTCAATTGCATGTGCTAGTCTGCTTAGCTTATACATTATACCTATTAATGTGACATGCCTTCCTGTATTTAGTACATAGTACATTTGTCTATTAAGCATGTCCTTACATAAAACTATCGTTTTTTTTGTATCCTGCATCAATCAATATGACGAGACACCTTTAGTATATGCAGTGTGATATTAGTTGCATCTTTCATATGATTTATAGCATGTGCTGCTTCTAATTTGTTGAAATTCCATTTATGATGGGACGCTTTTAACTTGGCAGAGTCATATTGGTTGCATCTTTCATGTGGTGTCTAGCTTGCATTGCTTCTTATTTCTTGGAATGGTTTCTGCTTAGTTTCTGCCGTCCTGTTTTCCGTACATATTCCATCCTGGTATCATGTGTTTGCCTTACATCAAAGTAGTGATTGTCAGTATCATGCATGAATGAGTCCTGAAGAGAGAATTTTATTGCTTTTTCTTGTCGGTTTTACTTGACAATTCAAAATCAATAAAGCGGAAGGAAGTTAGCAAGGCAGCGGATAAAGGTGCTCCTTCCGAACGGAGGGCCTCTACAGTTTCTACTCCTCCACACCCCCAAGATGATTTCCAAGACAACACATGCATTGACACTCAACAAAGTTGTGTTTATGATGAGCATGTCTCCCCTAGTGCACTTGGCACTGTTATATGTGGTTGCATGTTATGTGTGATGTCTAGCTTGTATTGCTTCTAATTTTGTTGAATTCCATTTGCTTACTTTACACATTATACTTGAATAAGACACGTGTTCCTGTTTCTAGAACATACAATATCTGTCTATCACACCATGTTCTTACACCAAATTACTACTGTTGTGTAACCTGCAACAATCACTTATCATAAGACACATTTGACTTCGGAGTGTGATATATGTTACATCTCGCATTCTTTTCTAGCTTGTACTACTAATTTGTTGAAATGGCACTTATGACTAGACAGTTTTAACTTGGTAGAGTGATATTCGTTGCATCTTTCACATGGTGTCTAGCTTTCATTGCTTCTAATTTGTTGAAATGCCTTCTCCTTAGTTTACACATCATAAGCAGTGAATATGCAATGTTGTGAATATGCAATGGCATTAATGACGAGAGACCTCTAACATGGTAGTGTGATGTTGTTTGCATCTTGCATATGTTTTATTTCTTGTACTACTTCACATTTGTTTAAACATCATTTATGATGAGACACTGTTAACTTGGCAGAGCAGTATTTGTAGAATCTTTCATATGGTGTCTACCTTCCATTGCATTGCTTCTAATTTGGTGAAATGTCTACTGCTTAGTTTACACATCTTCTGCTTAGTTTACACATCATAGTTCTGGTTATCTCCTTCGTCCTGTTTTTCGTACATATTACATCCTCCTATCATGTGGTTGTCTAACATCAAAGTTCAGTTCGTCTCCATCACGCATCAATTTGTTCTGAAGAACTAAATTGTTATTTGTTTTTCTTGTCGGCTTGACTTAACATGGCACAGAGAAAGAGGAAGAAACACAGAATGGCAGGGAATGAGAAGCGGATGAATCCTGCAGATTCTGCTGGTACTAATGGTGCAATAGAAGGTCAAAGTCCAGCGGAAAATTCTACAAACAGTGCATCCCATGCTACACGAGCTGCAAAAAAAGCAAACAGAAACAAATAGCTGCCACCAAACCAGCAGAGATAGCCCTAGTTCTCGCAACACCTACCACAGTACTACCAGCTGCACGAGTTACTCGTGCGTCAACTGAGCTAGCAGCACGTTCCCAAGCTCCCTTACCACCTGACACTACTTCCCAAGCACTCTTGACACAAGACGAGTTGGCAATATCAGATGAACCTTGTGAGCTTCAATAGCAAGAAGGTAGTTGCTGGAGTCAAGTTACAGTTGCATGCTTCTTTATATGTAGTCACACAGTTTGATGTACACTAACACTTCCTATGTTCGTTGTTGGACTAGCACCTAGGCGCAAGAGGAAACAAACATCAGGGATAATGCTCAATAGGTTAACTAAATCTAGAGGAGGAAGAATGGAGATCCATTTTGAGGCAGGTTTAAAAAGACCATGTGATGCTACAGAGTCAGCCAAGTTAGTATCAGAGGCAGCGGTTTCCATTAGGTGTCATGTAAGTATCCTCCCGACATGGATTCAGTACAGGAATAACAAAGATGAAACCCAGTTCAACACCTTCCTCGACCATTTATCTGTAAGTATGGTTATGTATGGAAACTAGTAATATCGTCTTGCTCTGTCCCATACTTTCTAGGTTGCTGATAATGAGACTCCCATAATTTTCCACAGATGAGGTTCAAGTTGGATAGACAAGATGATGCAACCAGACAAGCTTGCACCGTTTCAAGTCTGCTCTATGACAGTATCGGTATAACTTGAGGAAAACTCACTTTGAAGGCAAGGCTAACAGTGAACTTCCCCAAACATCTCCAGTGGAAAATATATCGGATGAAGACTAGAGGGGCCTTGTTAAACATTGGTCTGATCCGAAGTATTAGGTACATTATATATATATATATATATATATGATCAGATCACATGTTGAAGTCCTATTTACGCATGTGCCACACAAATCTATCTTCTTGTAGGTGAACTGTTCAAAGAACAAGGCCAACCGTACGAAAGTGAAATTCCAACAGACGACGGGATCTCGTAGTTATATTGCACACTGCGAGGCTCTTGTAATTAGCTGTTGTTTCACTCTTTTCGCTATACCATATTATCAGATCTATATTGACTTGTTCGAAATGCAGAGGAAAGCCCGCAAGGACCAAAAAGTACCTGAACCAAATGTTGTGGAAATCTTCAAGGACTGTCACACCAGCAAGAAGAAGGGCATGACTACACCAGTCAAAGCCGATGTTGTAAGTCCTTAATCCTCATGCCTTTTAACTACTACTTACTCTGACTTGTGCCTTGAACTGCATGGTTTGCAGCCAATGTCTATTACTCTTTTCAATTTTATACACAATTGTCTTAGCGTATCATTGCACCTTACAAGGTTTAAAAGAGAGGAGTGATGTTCCTTTGATCTTGACCCATAATCCAGTTCTTTGTTGGACTTGCCCACACAATGTTACAATTGCATGTTTGTCTGTTCTCAGTTGTTTTGTGATATGAATGATGCCATACTATGCTTACCGTATTATAAACTTCATCTATTTATCCTTAGCCATCAATACAATGTGAAGAAATAGATAATACATTAGCGATGGTACATGGTCATATGTTTGGAACCTGGTTTTATTATGTACTTTGCAATAAAATACAACTAATATTTTACAAGGGTTTGCCAGAATAAGTTATGTATATAGACCAAAGCTATTTTGTTTGGTTTTGCTGCCTCCTTAATATCTTATGTTCTGGTACTACTAATGTAAAAACTCAACTTTTCAGCAAGATATGGAAAAAATGGTGGAACCGCCACCTTCTAAAGGTGGCGAGGCAACTATAACCGCAATGTTAGCTCTTGCTGCAGTGGGTCAGTACCTGTCCACTAACAGTGCCAAAGCACCTTCCTGCGTAATACTGGGTTGGTTGTTAAGGCAATCTCATCCAAACTGCCTTGTGATCAAGATATGCAAACTCAAAGCAATGTTGTATCTGCGCTCCAGACACAAGTCCATTCCCTAACAGAGACCCTTTGTGAAACAAGGAGAGACATTGTTTGATGTCGTCAAGATATGCATGGTTTTGAAACCAGACTATCAGACATTTTATATGTTGTTCAGGAGACTAGGAGAAATGAAGGCGAGGATTATGGTGCTCCATCGGACAATACAGCATGAAAACGTAACAGTCAGGTCAAATGAACTGAGCTTCTGAACTTCCGGTGGTGCATTTATCTGCTAGACTATTAAGTTTTATGCCAACCTTCCTTTTTTTATATAGTTGTAGTTTGTTTTGGTGCGATACAAAATTTGTTCTTAACATGCAGCCACCGGCTGAACAAAACAGGAAGCCATTTTTGTATAGTGTAGGGTGTTCCCCATACTTGCACTGGTGGCGATCTTTGATGCCGAGTGGATGTAATCTATGCAATCGCCTTAATAGCCTAGCGTTAGTTTCGGCCTTATTTATTTCCTAGTCTTCTTTTTGCCTGGTTTGTTAGTGGCTGCAACAACCATGGGCCATATGGCCGTAGGATCCATGGGTCTCCTACGGGTCGTCGATAAATGGGCCTCCATCAGGGTCGTACAATCGGTGGGCCTTGGGTCATCAGATAAATGGGTCTACATGGGCCATAAACGGGCGTAATTGGTATCGTCCCAGCACGGTAATGGGTCGTTAACAGGCCGGAGGACCGCAAAGGCTTAATTCTGTCACATGCATAACGGGTCGTTAGTGGGCCAGAATATAGGACGGGCTGGAAATGGTGCAACGGGTTAACATGACAGAAACGGGCCGACTCTTGCCATGGGCCGAATTTGGCTCATTGGGGGAAAAGGCCAGTAACGGGCCGGAAGTAATCGAGGGTCGAAAAGGAGCCCAAAAACGTATGGGCCGTCAATAGGCTGAAAGCTAACATGGGTTGGAAATGGCGCAACGGGTTAACAGGCCAGAAATGGGCCGACTCTTGCCATGGGCCGAATTTGGCCCATTAGGGGAACAGGCTAGTAACGAGCCGGAAGTAATCGAGGGCCGGAAAGGAGCCCAAGAACGTACGGGCCGTCAATAGGCCGAAAGCTAACACGGGCTGGAAACGGCCCATGTGAATCACGGGCCGTTAATGGGTACAAAGAAAATTACTATTCATTATGGGCTAGAGTCACCGTGGGCCTCTAAAGGGCCTAAAGATACGAAGGCCTCATGTGGGCCGAAAGACATCATGGGCCATACATGGGCCGAAAGTGAAATGTGCTGGTGTTATATTCGACGGCCCACATGATGTTGTTAGGCCGATTTCCGTTAGGGCCTAATGGGTCGTGAGTTACCGGGCCGTAAAATGGGCTATTTGCAAAGAGACCATTAACAGGCTTTTCATGGGCCAGCCCATTAACTTTTGACCAAGTCAAACGGGCCGTCTTTGTAAGCTAAATGGGCCAGTGGTGGGCCATGGCATGTGTCGACATATCATAGGCACCTATCTGACCCACTGACAAGCTGACACGTGTTTCGTCCGGCCAATAAGAATTTTACACATGGAAATTTCCCATTGGTCCGGGCTGTTAACGGGTTATCAGATCCAAAACCCGACCTGATAGCCTAACGGCGTTCCGTTACGGTGGATGCCATGTGTCAGTCACCCATGACGAAAGCACTTCTGTGACGCGCGATTTATCGTCATGGAAGTGGACACTTCCGTGATGATAATTTTGGTAATGTCATGGAACACTTCTACGACAGCACAGGTATGACTATCTTGATTCTGTCATAAAATCGTCATGGATGTGCATGCATGACAGAAAATGCGACCTACTGTGACAAACACATATCATCATGAAAGTGTGTGTTTTTTGTAGTGTCCCACCTGGTAGCCGTGTGCCTAGAGTTGGTTTCTGGTTGGCTTCACTCTGACGCCTCTGTTCGGGTGGCGCTAAGGCGGGTCACGGCGGCCTCTGAGAAGGACAAGCAGGCCACTACCCAAGCCGTGGTCGCCCGCGAGGTTGTCACGGCCGCCCAGGACCGCTGCAGGGCATTGGAGGCCGAGCTGAAGGCTTTATGTGACAGGCACGCCGAAGAAGCTCATGACCGCTAGGCAAAGGAGGAGAGGATGAAGGCTCGGGAGGACGCCGTCAGGGGTCGCGACGCCGAGCTAGCGCGGTCGGCGCAGGCTCAGGCCACTGAGTGCGGCGGGCTGGAGAAGCTGGAGCAGAAGGTGAGGGCGGAGAAGGTCAAGCTCGATGCCAAGGTGAAGGTCCTGGCCGAGGATCGCACGGCCTTCGCGCTCCTTGAGGAGAGGTCTCGCATGGCGCTGAAGGCACTCTATGAGAAGGGCCTGGAGAAGCCGCTGACCACCGACGAGGACGGCCCCGCCCAGCAGCTTCCTTACCTGGTCGAGGCTCTTGAGGAAGTCGTGAGCGGCATCGGCCCCATGGCAGAGGAAGAAGCTCGTGTCCTTTCTTCCGCTGCACTAACGTGCGTCTTCAGCCACCTCCACCTCCGTGAACCTGACACCAATCTTGACGAGTTGCTGGAGCCTGTGGACGGCGAGCGCTACACCACTGCTACCGAAGCCGTGAAGGGCCAGGTGGAGGCCTTGTTGGAGAAGTTTTGTGCCTTTGATCTTGCGCCCATGGCAGGCGGTCTTGCTGGTCCTGCGGCCCCAGGTGGTGGTACAGGTGAAGGCGATGCCATCGCGGGAGTGGAGTCCCTAGCGGGCGACAGCGGTGGCAAGGATGACTAACTCATGGCTTCTCTCCTGCTTAATTCCTGCAATGTGCACCATGCCTCGTGGAGGCGTTTAAACTTGTGTCTGGTATTGTGAAGACAATTATGGTTTGTAATATTTGCTTCGATATTTTGCAGTTTTCTTCCTATTTGCTTTACATTCTATGTCGGCAGAGCCCGGCCCCGCGCATACCTCAGCCGCCATTGGCCCCGACCGGATCACCAGGACGGGACCAAGGAGTGAGGGGCTACGTGACCAGTTAGGCTCCTGAGTCGCGATGCTCAGGAGTCCCCCTTGACATGCAAACAACTTATAGGAAGGGAATGTAGGTGTTGATCTAGTGTTCTACATCGGCAGAGCCCGGCCCCGCGCATACCTCAACCGCTGTTGTCCCCGACCGGATCACTCGGACGGGACCAAGGAGTGAGGGGCTACGTGACCAGTTAGGCTCCTGAGTCATGATGCTCAGGAGTCCCCCTTGACGTTCAAACGATCTTCATACCTTGGCTCCGCTCGGGGAGGGTGCGCGATGAACAGGTCCAGAGGACCTGGCTGGGTGGCATACGCTCGGGCGTGACCCGGGCATAGCCCCTGTGTCCAACCCCCTCGCGCGACGCTCCCGAGGGGAGGTGTTGCGATGAGGCCAGACACTGAGCTCTAGGGCTCCCTGAGGTTGATACGGTCGTGAGGCCGCCCCCGGTTGTTTATCACCAGCGCAGAGCATAGTGCTTCTGTATGTGTACGGGCATAGCCGCTCCTCGGCAGTGTCGACGGCCAGCACAGAGCATGGTGCTTCCACTGGTGCGTGGGAGGGGGGCTCCCTGCTGCGGAGAGCCCCCGGGGCGTGTACAGCCCCGCGCTGATACGTGGCTTGCACGGCAGGGCTAGAGGAGGTGTATCTGGGCACTCGTGAGCCAGCGCGGGACTCCCGAGGCCCTACCTCAAGGTGAGTTAAGCATGGTCTTGGGTCTTTGACAGATGTGTGTTCCTATGAGACGGTTAGGTACGAGTGCTCTGCATCCTCAGGTCCGGCCCTCGAGCGAGCTCAGCCACCACTGGTATGCCAGGTCACGATGTCGTGGTCAAGGCTAGGGGGTGAGGGCTGGACAGCCAGTAAGAGCTCCTGAGTCGCGATGCTCAGGAGCACCCCTTTTAACGCGCAATCAAATTGGTAGGTGGCAATCGAGAAGGTGATAATCACAGGTAGATTAAGCATGAAAGGCAATTAGCTTAGGTAAATGCGGAATGGATACATGCCATTGGGTCAGACCCAAGCGGCTTGGCGATGATGCAGCCCGAGGGGCGCCCCCAGCAAAGCAGGCCAAGGACATAAAAAGAGATACATGCCACAGGGACGAACCCACACGGCCTGGGAATAATGCTGTCCTGAGGGTGCTCCCAGCTGAAATGAACTTGGGAGATGTCACCTGGTTCCGTTGTAGAGGCGGCATTGGGAAGGCTGGAGATGCGCGGTGAAGGGGCCGATCCTCACGAGCCACCGGGACCCTGAGCCTCAGGAGGCTCTGGGGGGCGGGTGGTTCCTTGAGGGTCGTTCCCATCTCTGCTAGGATCACGTGGTGCCTGGCCTCCTGAGACCCTAGGATGCTACGCAGCTGATGCTGGTAGGTAGTAGACGTGTTCGGTAGGCCGAAAGGCATGCGAACGTAGCTATGAGGCGGACCCTCGCAGCATCCCACGCGCGAAGGCCAGAAGCGCTCCTGAGATGCGGCTCGGTTGAGTCATGGGATGCCGATGCAGACATGCAGCCCACCATCCTCGCCCGGATGGGGAGCCACGCCAGGCGAGCGGTGGTCGCCGCGTATCGCCTTGCTTCCTGAAGCTCCTGAGTTGCCTTGGCAATGAACTTCTAAACGTTGGGCTTACCACGCCCTGTGACTTCCTGAGGGAAACATGCTGCGAAGCATGCTTCCAAGTGGTGCCCGAGCGCCTCCCTCGTGATGTCGGCAAGGTCTAAGGCCCTCCAGAAGAGAGTCCCCCGAGCCCTGCCCGAGGAGGTCGCCGGGCGCGCCTTCCTATGCGATGGAAGGAGGCGCCCCAACCACTGGCGCTGATCCTCACGCGGCTCCACCCGAGGCCCCGACCTCCCGAGGCCCTGCACAGAACAGTTGATTCTTCTTCTTGGGGATGGCTTCAGGAGGGTTCTCGCCCCTGCTGTTCGGGTCCTCGACTGCTGCGGCTTGGAAGGCACGCTCGAGGGAGCACATCACATTTCTTTCTTCGTAGGGGACCGTGATGATCCCGCCGTTGCCTGGCATCTTGAGGATGTTGTAGCTGTGGTGGGTCACCGCCATGAACTTGGCCAGGCCTGGATACCCAAGGATGGCATTGTACGGCAGGAGGATGTGGGTGACGTCGAAGTCGATGAGCTCGATGCGGTAGTTGTCGCGTCGTCCGAAGGTGACATGGAGGCGAACCTGCCCTATCGGGGTGGTGGAACCGTCAGTAACTCCTGAGAAGGGCTTGGTAGGCAGGAGCTGATCATATGGCATTTGGAGGTTGTCGAACATCTCAACAGACAAGACGTTAAGCCCAGCGCCACCATCGATGAGGTTCTTGGTGACTTGCACGTTACTGATGACTGGCGATCAAAGCATCGAGAGAACGCCAGCAGTAGTCACGCACTTGAGTTGATCTGCCAAGCTGAAGGTGATGGCGCATTTGGACCACCTGAGCGGGTGCGTGCTCCCGAGCCTGGGGAGGGCCGCGTTCACCTCGCGAGCGAACTGCTTGAAGATGCTTTGAGAGGCTGGGGCCTGAGCTCCACCCAAGATGCAAGCGATAGCACGTGGCTCCTCGAAGCCCCCAGCCTCCTCGTCCTGACGACGGTCGCCCTTCCTTCTTGGCGGTGGCAGCAGCAGAGGAAGGCCCGTGTTACCCTGGGGGCGGTCCTCGCGAGGCTGATCCCTCCAGGCGCCCTCACGAGGCTGGTCCCTCCAGGCGCCCTTGCGAGGCTGGTTCTGCCAGCGATCCTCACGAGGTCGGTCACACCACTCTTGGCGAGGGCCATGGTCATCCCATCGTCCTCCACCACGTCCTCCTCCTCGGCCATAGCCCCGGTCGTTGCGCTCGGGGTGTCGACCGAAGCGTCCTTCTTGAACGGCCCTGAGCTCCTGACAATCATTGGTGTTGTGAGTGTGGAGGTTGTGGTAGGCGCAGAACGGTCGACTGCCCTTGGATGACTCCGGCTGGTCCCTGCCGTGCTTCGTGTCTGGTTCCGCAGCAAGCACGGCGATTCCCTTGCGCTTCATGTCCTTGGCCTTGGTCTTCTTTTCTTCCGGGTCGGTAGCTGGGAGCTCGAGGAGGGAGAGGCATCCCTCCTCAGCTCTTGCGCACTTGATCGCCAGGTTGAACAACTCCAGGGATGTGCACAACTCCTCGTGGATGGCGAGCTCCTCTTCATCTTGACATCACAGACGCCATCCGAGAACGCTGAGATGATGGCCTCGTCCATCACCTTGGGGATCTTGAGGCGGACATTGTTGAAGCGTTGGATGTATTTCTGCAGGGTTTCCCCGGGCTGCTGCCCAATGCGGCACAGGTCACGCGCGGCCAGGGGGCGGTCGCGAGTGCCCTGGAAGTTGGTGATGAAGCGGCTGCGCATCTCGTCTTAGGAAGAGATCGAGCCGGGGGGAAGGTTCAGGAGCCATGAGCGGGCACCGTCCTTGAGTGCCATGGGAAACCAATTCGCCATAACTTTCTCGTCGCCTTTGGCCACCTCAATGCACGACTCGTAGAGCTGCAAGAACTCCGCGGGGTCAAGGGAGCCGTCATAGAGAGGAGGCAGGTCCGGCTTGAACTTTCCCTGCCAGGCGACGCTATGCAGCTTAGGGGTGAAGGCGTGGCAACCTGCCGTGGTCACCGAGGCCCCTTGCTGCCATGGGGCTTGCTCTTGATGGTACTCGCGCGCCGCCGCCATCGGCAGTAGGTGGTCTTGTCGTGTCGGCGCAGGGAGCACGAGGGCGCCTTCTTTAGGCCGAGGGATTTCTTGACAGCTTCCTTCTTCCTGCGTGGGTGCCGGATGCGGTGGGTCACGCCCAGGGGCCGCGCGCCTTGGTGCCAGGGCATGGTCCTGGGGCAAAGGTGGTGGAGGTGCTCCAGGAGCCACGTCGCCCGTTCCTGGCGGAGGGTGAGGCAATGAGAGGGATGGCGCAGGAGAGCCCCCTGCAGCGTTGACGAGCTCGGTGATGCGAGCAAGCCATTCCTCATAGAGATTGCCGATGGGGCGGTAGCGCAAGAGCTCGCACGCCATGAGTAGCGCGGCCTGCACATCGGTGGGACGCGACGAGCGTGGGACGATGAACCAGCTGGGGTCAGTGACAGAGTGGTTGTGCGGCTGTCCCGCCGCACCGAGGGGTGCAGCGAGGATGCTTATTGCTTGTTCCCTGCTGGACCAGTGGCGGCGTTGGCGGCAGGCGACGGGGAACGACAGGGAGGCCCGCCGACAGGAGCCGTCTGGGCGACGCGTGCAGCGAGAGCGGCCCGGTGCTCAGCGCGTGCTCGACGGGCGTCGGACATGGATGCGATGAAGCGGTGGGACGCGGATCAGCAGAAGGAAGGCTTCTGCGCACCCCTACCTGGCGCGCCAAATGTTGGATTTTGGGTTCCGGCAAAACCCTTGAGGTTCGAACACTAGGGTGTGCACGAAGATTTCCCCCTACCGAATCTCGCCTCTCAGCCTCGCCGCAATCTCTAAGCTTAGCTCAGTGAACTCACAACACAAGAGACACAAGATTTATACTGGTTCAAGCCACCATTGTGGTGTAATACCCTACTCTGGTGTGGTGGTGGTTGATTGCCTCTTGGGCTGATGATGAACAGTATAGTGGATGAAGTAGCCTCAGGAGGTGAGGTGTTCTTGAGCTGGTGTAGTGGTTCTGGTCCGAATGGATCCGTCTCCTTTCTTTGGTGGTGGCTAGTCCTATTTATAGGGGCCCTGGTCCTCTCCCCAAATATATTTTTTTGAACCTTGAAAACAGTAGGAGAGGCTCCTACTGTGTAATTAAATTAAAGAATCAGTGTGTCAGCTGTACAAGCATGTTACAATGCAAGGTGGGGGGTTAAGCTACAAGAGAGTGAACAGAAGGGCAATCCCAAGAGAAAATTACATATTGTCAAGGAAGGAGATAATGAACTCCTTGTGGCTATCCCTCGCCCTATGGGTGAGGAGGCAAAAATCAGTAACAAATCTATACTTCCAAGAAGTGATAGTCGGGGCAATACATCTGAAAACCTTGTTGTTCCTCTCCTTCCAAATGCTCCATGCAGCAACTAGAAAAACCTCCATGAACATTAGCTCATCCCATGTCTGTTTTGCTGTCTCAATCTTGCGGAGTCGGCAGTTGTCCAAAGTCCATGATATAGACAAGATGTTCCAGCATTGGGCGCTAAAAGAGCAGTCAAAGACCATGTGATTAATGGTTTCCTCAACATGTGAGTCACAAAGTGGGCAGTCATGATCATCATCCCCCATGTTGTAATGCCTCCGCTTTAGCATATTACAGGTGTTTAGTCTATCATGCATCAAAAGCCAGCCGAACACTTTTATCTTCATGGTATTCTTCGATTTCCAGAGGGGTTCAACTCTCCCTAAATATTGAGCGGGAAGGGATCCAACAACGGCCAATTTGAAAGGGGAGAGCTAGTACAAGTTATCCTGACTAAAGGTGGTCTTCGCCTGTCAAAGGCGCTGGTGGTGACGCCGTCTTGGGCACCATGATGACCTTCGTCCTGCCGTCCTACTAGTCTTGGTCTTGTTGCACCGATATGGAAACCTTTACCTGATGCCTCGGTACTCCGCGCCTGCGCTTGCCCCCTTAGCACCAAAGGGGAAACGAGGACACTGCACGCGCTGGCGCCATGGCTTGCGTCACGGGAACCTCGCGAGGTACCTCTTGACTTGATCTCTCTGCCCCCTCGCGAGCCTGCCTGGTGAGGCCGCTCCAGCGGAGGCCTTGTGTCGTCCGCCTTGCGAGGCTTGGCTCCTCGCGAGGGTCTTGAGTGCCGGCTCATGAAGACAGGCCGTACTGGGCCACTGGTGGAGCCAAGCAGCGGCCCACAGGCAGGCAAGTCTAGGGACCCCCTAAGGGAGTCCTGGATTAAGGGGTCCTCGGACAACCGGACTATATACCTTGGTCAGACTGTTGGGCTATGAAGATAAAAGATAGAAGACTTTGTCCCGTGTCCGGGTGGGACTCTCCTTTGCGTGGAAGGAAAGCTTGGAGATTTGGATGTGTAGATTCCCTTCTTTGTAACCAAGTCTGTGTAACCCTAGCCCCCTCCGGTGTCTATATAAACAGGAGTGTTTAGTCCGTAGGACAAGAATAATCATAATCATAGGCTAGCTTCTAGGGTTAGCCTCTACGATCTCGTGGTAGATCAACTCTTGTAATACTCATATCATCAAGATCAATCAAGCAGGAAGTAGGGTATTACCTCCATAGACAGGGCCCAAACCTGGGTAAACATCATGTCCCCCGCTGCTGTTACCATTAGCCTTAGACACACAGTTCGGGACCCCCTACCCGAGATCCACCGGTTTTGACACCGACATTGGTGCTTTCATTGAGAGTTCCACTGCATCGTCATCATAAGGCTTGATGGCTCCTTCAATCATCTACAACAACTCAGTCCAGGGTGAGATCTTTCTCCCTGGACAGATCTTCGTATTCGGCAGCTTCGCACTGTGGGCCAACTCGCTTGGCCATCTGGAGCAGATCGACGGCTACGCCCCTGGCCATCAGGTCAAGTTTGGAAGCTTGAACTACACCGCCGACATCCGCGGAGACTTTGTCTGCGACGGATTCGAACGCATGACAGCCGCACCCTGTAGCCACGATGAACATGACTTGAATCTGTCATCGGAATATGCTCGGGAGGCACCGTCTGTAACTGTCCTGGCCCTAGATCCAGAGCAGATCATGCCGTCCGAGGACGAGGGGTTGGACCCCACCACGGAAGCCGCATACTCAATGGCGCTTGAGCCGAATGCAGATTTAACCTCCAACGAGGTCTGCATCATCAGACCCTTGGATTCATCCCCAGCTATAGGTTCCGAACCGCGGGTATCCGCGCCCATCGAATCTGACTGGGTGCCGATCTTGGAGTTTACCTCCGCGGACATCTTCCAACACTCGCCCCTGGGTGATGTGTTAAACTCTTTGAAATCCCTCTCCTTGGAAGGAAATTCCTGGCCGAACTATGTCGGCTTGAGTGGGAAGTGGACGACAAAGAACTTTTTTACCCACCCACCACCCACTTGATAGCCACTATCGACGACTTGACCGACATGCTTGATTTCGACTCTGAATACATCGACGGTATGGACAACGATGCAGGAGAAGAACAGGAACCACCGCCCACAGGGCGCTGGACAGCCACCTCCTCATATGACATATACATGGTGGATACTCCTAAAGAAGACAATGGCAAGGACAAAAAGGATACAGTTGAGGATAAGCCTCCAGAGAAGCAGCCGAAGCACCGACGTCAGCGGCGCCACTCTAAATCATGCCACGATAAAAATAGAGATACCGGCACAAGAGACAATAGCACTCCGGATGATGCCGAAGACGAATTCGACCCGGCCTAGCCAAGCTTCGAACAGGCCAGACGGGAGGACGGGCAAGCCAGCGCTGATAAACAAGCCATGAACGAAGACTCAGAGGATGATAACTACATGCCTCCCTCCGAGGATGAGGTGATCCTCCGCGATGAAGAATTTACCGTGCCTGAGGATCCCGCCGAGCAGGAGCGCTTCAAGCGCCGGCTTATAGCCACTGCGAAGAGCATGAAGAAGAAGCAAGAGCAGCTTCAAGCTGCTCAAGATCTGCTGACTGACAAATGGACAGAGGTCCTGGCAGCCGAGGAATATGGACTCGAACTCCCAAACAAAAGTTACCCTAAGTGCAAGTTGTTACCTCAATTCGATGACGAGGCCTTGGAACTAGCACTACCAGTTGACCGACCGCCGCACGGCCGAGACAAAATGGAAGCCCAGCCCGCATTACCTCACCAAACAAATAGAAACGCAACAGCTCGAGGATACACGCATGACCTGTGATACAACTTGGAGAACAATGCAGGCCAGACCAGATTGATCTATGGATCGCAGGGGTGCACCCCGATACACGACGACGGCTACTATGCCAAGTATAATAAAAGCAAACCTGTCTGGGACAAATACCGTAGACCAGCTTCATCCGGACTGTGTCACGACGTAGCCCGACATAGAGGCGCCGCACACCCCCTATGCTTCACTAATGAAGTAATGGAACATGAACTCCCAAAAGGGTTTAAACCCGTAAATATCGAATCGTATGATGGAACAACATATCCCGCGGTATGGATCGAAGACTTCCTTCTCCACATGCATATGGCCCGCGGTGACGATCTCCATGCCATGAAATATCTCCCGCTAAAACTCAAGGGACCAGCTCGGCACTGGTTGAACAGTCTACCCGAAAACTCCATTGGCAATTGGGAGAACCTGGAAGATGCATTCCTTGACAACTTCCAGGGCACCTATGTCCGACCTCCAGATGCCGATGACTTAAGTCATATAACCCAACAGCCCGGAGAGTCAGCCAGGAAATTCTGGACTCGGTTCTTAACTAAAAAGAACCAGATCATCGACTGTCCGAATGCCGAAGCCTTAGCGGCCTTTAAGTATAACATCCGTGATGAATGGCTCGCCTGACACCTTGGACAAGAGAAGACGAAGTCCATGGCAGCCCTTGTGATGCTTATGGCCCGATTTTGTGTGGGCGAGGATAGCTGGCTAGCTCGTAGCCATAGCACCTCAAGTAAAACTGGCACTTCTGAAGCCGGAGATAACAACGGCAAGCCCCGACGCAATAGACACAAGTGTCAAAGTCATGTCAATAATGCCGAAGACACGGCTGTCAATGCCGGATTCAGTGGCTCCAAGTCAGGTTAGTGGAAGAAACCATTTAAGAGAAACAATCCGGGCCCGTCTAGCTTGGACCGCATACTCGATTGTCCATGCAAAATTCACGGCACCCCCGATAAACCAGTCGATCATACCAATAGAGAATGTTGGGTCTTTAAACAGGCCGGCAAGTTAAATGCCGAAAACAAGCAAAAGGGGTCACACAATGATGACGACGAGGAGCCCCGGCCACCAAACACAGGGGGACAGAAGAAATTTCCTCCCCGAGTCAAAACGGTGAACATGATATACGCTACCCATATCCCCAAAAGGGAGCGAAAGCGCGCTCTAAGGGATGTCTACGCGATGGAGCCAGTCGCCCCAAAATACAACCCATGGTCCACCTGCTCGATCACCTTTGATCGAAGGGACCATCCGATCAGCATCCGTCATGGCGGTTCAGCCGCGCTGGTGCTCGACCCTATCGTCGATGGATTCCACCTTACACAAGTCCTTATGGACGGTGGCAGCAGCCTGAACCTGCTCTATCAGGATACAGTGTGCAAAATGGGCATCGATCCCTCAAGGATCAAGCCCACCAAAACCACCTTTAAAGGTGTCATACCAGGTTTAGAGGCCTGTTATACAGGCTCAATCACGCTGGAAGTGGTCTTTCGATCCCCGGTTAATTTCCGAAGCAAAGATTTAATCTTTGACATTGTCCCCTTCCGCAGTGGTTATCATGCACTGCTTAGACAAACCGCATTCGCTCTATTCAATGCGGTGCTGCACTATGCTTACATCAAGCTCAAGATGTCCGGACCCCGCGGTGTTATAACAGTTAATGGGAATACGGAGCATTCCCTCCGTATGGAGGAGCACACCTCGGCCCTGGCAGTAGAAGTACAGAGCAACCTTCTTAGGCAAACCCTCAATTCGGCAATAAAGCCCCCGGACACCGTCAAGCGAGTCTGAACTACTCTGCAGCACGACAGTCCGGCTTGCCCAGAACTCACCTAGCAATTCGGCCTCCGTCCTAGTCCCAATCAAGTGATGAAATTAGTGTCGCGCATACATAATTACGCACTTAAAATACCATGGGCACAGACGGAGGCACAGTTAGACTGCGGTCCACACCGCGGCTCAACCGCCACTGGATCCGCATACCTTCACTTTTTCTCCTCCTTTCAGGTTTTCTCTTGTTGAGGCTTTTTTGATAACCTGGTCATCAGACCCATCGTGGAAGGACACACCAAGAAAGACGAGGGGCTTTGACGTATAAGGGAATTCCTAGGTGGTCTCTGCTAACGATCGTTATTCCTGTTTTACATACCTGCACGCAGCCCGCTCTTGGTAATGGCATGTCAAATAGCCTTATTTGCTTATTGCACTACTTGCACACATACGCCTTGACGTATTAATCAAATTACAATGGAAAATAATTTGCAGCTTCCGCTCCTTACTTAATTTTTTCCTTGTCTTTATATTTATTGCATCCATACATTCTGGTACGCTTTAATTCGCCAGGGGCTTCAGTGTACCCATAACACGACAAGAAAGTTCGAACACTTTATAGTATAGTTCAGCACCCCAAACTTATAGCATTATATGCATCGGCTCTGAATTATGTCTTGGGTCAATAGTTGGGTTGCCCGGCTCCTGTGCTTGCTACCCTATGTTCCGCTATATCGGCTAGGGTAGTAAAGGGAGAACTACTGTGATTATGTCCCGGTTCTTCCGGATGAGCACCTCAGTAGAGAAAGCCAAAAACTGACTGTCATGATGCAGCGAGAGCTGGTCGCTGTTCGAGAGGTTTCAAATCCTTAAAGATTTTTTCCACTTTATGTGAGGAATCGGTTTTTGTCCGATCAGGCGCGTATAGCGCCCCAAGTTCGGCCTTCTGAATACTAGGGGATGCGCCAAAATTTAAAATTGTCGAACTCCTATGGCTAAGTGAGGGTGATAAAGCTGTATAGTCTGATTGCATTGTTCTTTGTGCTAAACACCTCCTTAAAGGACCAAAGACTTGGATAAAGAGTGTTTAGATTTATCCCGAACACGCCCGTACTAGTTACGCAGGGGCAGAAGCCGATGACTGGCCAACTCTCAGATTTCATAAACAGCCGCACAGGAGGTAAAAATTTAAATAAACAAGCACAATATAGCATAACGAACTTGTTCTATATTATAGAACAGGATAAGTTGAATGCATTCATTCCAAGATTACATACTTCGCATATTGTTCCACCACAAGGCGGGATCCCTCCAGGACACTGTCATAGTATTTCGGGCCGGGGGTGCTCCTTGCCCTCAGGCGGCCCCTCGGTCATCGGCTTCGTGGCGTCCATCTTCGCCCAATGCATCTTCGCACGATCAAAGGCCATCCGTGTACCTTCAATGCAAATCGACCGCTTTATGGCTTCAAGCCACGGGCAGGCACTAACAAGCCACTTCATAGGTATGAAGTAGCTACTCGGCATGGGCTCGGCAGGCCATAACTGGACTATGAGGTCCTTCATGGCCAGTTCGGCCGCCTTGTGCAGCTCGACCAGCTGTTTCAGCTGGTCGCTAAAGGGCATCGGATGTTCTGGTCCAAGGTATTGTGACCAGAATAGCTTCTCCGTAGAACTCCCTTCTTCGGCTCGGTAGAACTCTATGGCATCTAATATGTTGCACGGTAGATTCGTAAACGCTCCTGGAGAACTCCAAATCCAGGTAAGTAAAAAGAATGTCTCCTTCACATGCTTCCTTTGCATAAGAAAAGCCTTACCCGCCGCAATTTTCTTGGCCGCCTGGACCTCCTGGAGGGCCCTCTCGGCTTCGGCTCTGGCATCTTGCGCACTCTGGAGGGCCTTGGCAAGCTCGGATTCTTGAGTCTTACAGTCACGCTCCAAGGATTCGTACTTCTTGACGGCATCCTAGAGCTCTTGCTGGACCTCGCTGACACGGGCCTCCTGCTTCTCGCACGTGGCATGTTCCTTGGCCACTTTGTCTTCGGCCTCGGCTAACGCCTTCTTAAGGGCCGCCACCTTGGTCATGGCCCCTAACAAATTTTATAACGCTTTAATCGGCATGAACCATTTATCCTTCATAAATATACATGCAGGGTACTACATACCTTGGCTTTCTTCCAACTGCCTCTTCACGAGGCCGAGCTCTTCCTCGGCCCGCTCCAGGTCCTGCTTCAGTCCAGAGACCTCCACAATATGAGCGGTAGCAGCTAGCAGCGACACCTGCTTATTCACATAGACATCTTATGTTAGACTCCTGCGAATATTATTGGATCCTCTGTTCGGTTTTTCTTTCCAAACACCAAACAGAGCATCAGGGGCTACTGTCTAGACTGTGATGTTCTTTCACCATTTTATTACTTACCTCAAAGCCTGTTAGAAGGATAGTGCAGGCTTCGGTCAGTCCGCTCTTGGCAGATTGGATCTTCTCGATCACCATGCTCAAAAGTGTACGGTGTTCTTCAACAATGGAAGCGCTTCGAAGCGATTCCAGCAATCTGTCCGGTGACTCTGAATGGACAGAGGTCACTGGTGGAGGCGGCTCACCCCCCTTGTTCGGGAGAGGCTGTCTGCATGAATCCAGAGCCACTTGGGTCTCTGGAGCCGTATTTGGCTGGGGACCAAACTGGATGCGGTCCCCATCATCGGTGTCCATGAGGGTCTTTCCCCTCATGTGTTCGGCAACCGGGGTTTCGTCCTTCGGCATCATTTGAACAGTCTCCCCTTGGCCTGGTATCCTTCGAGACAGAACCTCGGTGTTCTCCGCGGCCTTGGGAGAGGAGGCCGTTGGAAGGGACCCGTTGTTCATCGCCGACGGGTCCAGCGATCCCTCTGAAGAGGAGGATAGCTCGATGTTGGACTTGGCCGGCCTGCAGGTGCGTGTTCAGCACATTAAAAATGATAAAGTGAAAAGGTCGGAAATACTACTATGTCCAGATACTTACGATTTGGCCAGGGGCTTGAGCCTGGGCTCCCACTCCTCGCTGCTATTGGTGGCTGCGACGGAGTAGTCCAGAAGGGAGGCTTTTCCCTTCTTAGATGCCTCGGCCTCCCCATGTGCGGAGGCCTTCCTCTTGTTTCTCCCCCAGTAGGGTGGCGGATTTCCTCCTCCTCCTCGTCACCCTCGGCGGAGGAGTACATCTCGGTGTCTTCGGACGTCATGTCAAAAGCACCCTTGCGCCGGAGACCCTCTCTGGTCCCCGTGGTTGCCTTCTTGGCTTTCTTCTCCTGCACCTCATAGGGCGCCGGGAAAAACATCCTTGTCAGGAGAGGTGTTTCTGGATCCTCTGGTAGTGGAGCCGGATAGTTAATCTGCTCCGCTATCACTACCCAGACCTAAAAGATTGGCATGGAGGCTTAGGTTCTGAGGGAGTCCTGGATTAGGGGGTGTCCGGATGGCTGGACTATGACCTTTGGCCGGACTCCCGAAATATGAAGATACAAGATTGAAGACTTCGTCCCGTGTCCGGATAGGACTTTCCTTGGCGTGGAAGGCAAGCTTGGCGATTCGATATGAAGATCTCCTCCAATTGTAACCGACTCTGTGTAACCCTAGCCCTCTCCGGTGTCTATATAAACCGGAGAGTTTTAGTCCGTAGGACGAACAACAATCATACCATAGGCTAGCTTCTAGGGTTTAGCATCTCTGATCTCATGGTAGATCAACTCTTGTACTACCCATATCATCAATATTAATCAAGCAGGAGTAGGGTTTTACCTCCATCGAGAGGGCCCGAACCTGGGTAAAAACATCGTGTCCCTTGTCTCCTGTTACCATCCGCCTAGACGCACAGTTCGGGACCCCTACCCGAGATCCGTCGGTTTTGACACCGACATTGGTGCTTTCATTGAGAGTTCCTCTGTGTCATCACCGACATGAAGGATGCCGCACCCCATCTTTAAAGACGGCGCTGTTGCTAAAAGAGCTTTGGCTGTCGGCCAAACTCTCTGGATAGGCAGTTTTTTAATGACCGCCTGTTCGGCTGCCGTGCCAACGATGACCTCTCGGGTCATCGAAAGCAATCTCCACATCAGCTCGGAACTTGCCGAGCAGTTAGATCCGATGGAGCTCTCTTCCTTAAACGAGCTCTTAGATCGCATCGCCGCCCTGAGAGTCGCTACAGATTATGGCCAGATTGGGATTAAACCCGATCTAAGAGAGGTTGACTCTCCCCAGGTTACCCACCACGTTGAAGTGGTGGAGGAACAATGCGGCGAATCTTGACCCATCCTAAGGACCAGATGTGTCCGGATTACTGATCCCCCCAAGCCGGACATCCGCGGAGGGGAGGACGTCGCCCAAGCCCTGAACCTAAAGCCAGGCAGCGGGCCTGATTCATTGGATAACGTCCAAGAAAACAAGCTTCCCAGTTCGGAAATTTCTTGGCCACTGAGTCTTAGATCGGGCGAGGTTCCGGATTTAAATCCACCCGCCCACCCAAATATAAGGGATCTATCCCAAATTCGGCAAGAGCCCAGGGAAACAGTACACCATTACTGGGCCAGATTCCTCCTGGTTATAAACAGGATAAAGGACTGCCGCGAGAGGGACGCAATTTCATTCTTCTGCAACAACTGCACGGACATCGGAATCCTCAACGCCATAAGTCTCCACGAAATTACACGCTTCGCTGACTTGACATCCATAGTACAAAAGTACTGTGCGACAGAAATCGTTCGGAAAACCGAAACAAAATTCTGGGACAATCCGACCCTGAATACAATCCCAGTCCGAAACAAAATGGCGCATTATTGCCAAGCACCTGGGCCTAACAGCAAAAAAAACCTCTATAGGGTATGGAACCGTACTGGAGGGATGGCTCAATGGACCCTGTAAAATTCATAGTACAGAGGGCGTCACACCAACTCATAGCCTTAGAGCATGTTGGATACTCCACAGGTGGCCAGAAGTGGCGAGGAGCTTCTAACTCCAGAATCCGTAGAGCACCAACCAAGAAACACCAGTACGGTGTCAACAGTCTTCGAGACTTTCGCATCAAACAATGCGAGGAAACGAACGCTCTGCAGCCTTACCGAAGTCTACCAAGTAGCGACAATAAACCCATGGAGTGACACGGCTATTACCTTTAATGCCAGTGACGAACCTAAATTCCGGACAGCCCGAGCACCAGCCGCACTGGTCCTCAGTCTGATAGTGGACAGCTTCCGGCTTACAAAGGTACTCATGGACGGTGGCAGCGGATTGAACCTCGTCTATGACGAAACCCTGCGAAAAATGGAAATAGGCTGGAGCCGCATTGAGCGAAGCAACACAACCTTTAGAGGAATAATTCCCAGTCGGGAAGCGTGCTGTTCAGGAAAAATCACAATGGATGTGGTGTTCGGCACGCCGGATAATCACAGATCCGAGGAGGTCACATTTCAAGTGGCCCCTTTCAGCAGCAGATACCACGCTCTGTTAGGGCGAGAAGCATTCACAATTTTTCAAGCTATACCCCATTACGGGTACATGAAGCTCAAAATGCCCGGACCCAACGGAATCATCACTCTTGCTAGTGATCCGGACACAGCGCTCCGCGCCGAAAACAAGACAGTCGCACTGGCCCTTGAGGCATTATCCGAAGCCCTAGCGGCTGAGGAACTAACTGTGTTGCGCTCCACGGTGGACAGGGACGACGTGATACTCGACAAAAGATCCAAGTCCACCTCCTTCAAGCCGGCAGACGAAATAGTCAAGTTCCAAGTCCATCCAATGGACACTACAAAAACGGCCTCCATCGGGGCACAATTAAGCCCTGATGTAGACGCCGCACTAAGGGAATTCCTACGCGAAAATTGGGACATTTTTGCCTGGCACCCTTCAGACATGCCAGGAATCCCACGTAGGCTGGCCGAGCACATCCTGAACATCCTAAAAGGATTCAAGCCTGTTAAGCAGGCTCTTCGGTGTTTCTCCGGACCTAAGATACAAGCCATGGGAGAGGAGCTAGCCAAACTACTGGAAGCCGGATTCATCAGAGATATAAAACATCCGGACTGGCTAGCAAACCTGGTAATGGTACCAAAGAAGGACAAATCCTGGCGCCTATGCGTCGATTTCAAAGACCTAAATAAGGCCTGTCCAAAGGATCCCTTCCCCCTCCCCCGCATTGATCAAATCATCGACGCCACTGCAGGACATGATTCATTGTGTTTCCTCGATGCATACTCTGGCTACCACCAAATCAAGGTGGCAGAGTCAGACCAAGCCGCAACGGCATTCATCACCCCATATGGCCCATTCTGCTTCAAGACAATGCCCTTCGGGCTCAAAAACGCCGGCGCAACATATCAGCGCATGATTCAGACATGTCTGGCCAACCAGATCGGCAAAACAGTCGAAGCATACATGGATGATGTGGTCGTCAAAACCAAGCACATCAAAACTCTAATAGACGACTTGAGGCTCACGTTCGATAACCTTCGGACATATGACATTAGGCTTAACCCGAAAAAATGCGTTTTCGGTGTACCAGCCAGAAAGCTCTTGGGCTTCATCGTATCCGGTAGAGGAATTGAAGCAAACCCAGCCAAGATCCGAGCTCTGTCACAATTGGATATTCCAAAAGATCTCAAGCAAATACAAAAATTGACTGGATGCGTGGCGGCTCTAAGCCGCTTCATCTCCCGCCTGGGGGAAAAGGCATTACCCCTTTACCGCCTCCTCTGGCGCACCGAACACTTCGAGTGGACGGATGCCGCCACGGCCGGACTCGAAGAAATAAAAGCCATACTGGCAACAAACCCTGTCCTGGCCGCACCTAACATCGGCGAACCAATGTTGTTATACATAGCGGCAACTAACCAAGTTGTAAGCGCAGTACTTGTCGTCGAACGAGAAACGGACGGGCACAAATTCCCTGTCCAGAAACCAGTGTACTACGTGTCCACTGTCCTCACTCCATGCAAGTCCCGGTACCCGCATTACCAAAAGATAGCATACGCAGTGTTCATGGCATCCCGGAAGCTACGACACTACTTTCAAGAGTGTTCGATAACAGTAGCCTCCGAAGTACCTCTTAACGATATCATAAACAACCGCGACGCAACGGGCCGGATTGCCAAATGGGCCATTGAGCTCCTCCCGTTCGACATAACATATAAGCCACGGCGAGCCATCAAGTCACAAGCCTTGGCCGACTTTGTCCCTGAATGGACTGAAGCCGAACTCCCTAAAGAGTACGACACATATTCCAACTAGACCATGCACTCCGACGGCTCCAAGATGCTGGCGGGTCTGGGGGCTGGCATCGTCCTGACGTCCTCAACAGGAGATACAGTCCAATATGTACTCTAGATAATGTATACGGACTCCAACAATGCAGCCAAATACGAGGCCCTTCTACATGGCCTCCGGATGGCAGTCTCCATGGGCATTCAACGCCTAGAGGTGTGTGGGGATTCGAACCTCGCGATATCCCAAATAAACAGAGACTTTGATGCCAAAGATCCAAAAATGGTAGCTTATCTCAACGTCGTCCTAAATATGTCAGCTCGGTTTCAAGGGCTGGTTCCACCATGTAGCCCGGGAAAATAATCAGGCAGCAGACGTCCTGGCATGCATCGGCGCAAAGCGCGATGCAGTCCCCCCCCCCAACATTTTCCTAGAAAGGCTATCCAAGCCATCCGTACAGTGGGAAGGGGAATCCGGAAATAACAATCCGGACCTGGCCGCATCACCTGACCCCGAACACCCTGACACAACGGAAGACTCCGTCAATGAAGTTACACCCTCGGCCCACATAATAATGGTAGTAATTGCCCCGTGGACAGAACCATTCTTAGCCTACTTAACTAGGAAGGAACTTCCCGAGGACAAAAATGAGGCACGTTGCATCGTGCGGCGATCTAAAGCCTATAAAGTCCACGAAGGAGAGCTTTATAAGAAAAGCACCACCGGAGTCCTTCAAAGGTGTATCTCCGAAGAGGAAGGGCGGAACCTCCTGGCTGAAATTCACGCCGGACTCGGCGGGCACCATGCCGCAGCCCGAGCCCTTGTGAGAAAGTCCTTCCGTACCGGATTTTATAGGCCGACGGCCCGGGCAGACGCTCAAGACTTAGTCCAGCGTTGCGTCGGTTGCCAATTATTCGCTAATCAAAGCCACATGCCGCCTACCGCCCTACAAACCATACCCATTACCTAGCCTTTTGCGGTCTGGGAGCTTGACATGGTTGGACCCCTTAAAGGAGGAACCCACAAGCAAAAATATCTACTGGTCATGGTGGACAAATTCACCAAAGGGATAGAGGCCAAGCCTGTTAAGACGGCCGAATCCGGACCGGTGATAGACTTCATATCTGGGGTTGTACACCGTTACGGCGTCCCGCACAGCATCATTACTGACAACGGCACAAACTTTACGGTCGATGAAGTTAAACTCTGGTGCAAAAACATGGGCATTAAGCTCGATTATGCTTCAGTCTATCACCCACAAACTAACGGTCAAGTCGAGCGAGCCAACGGTCTAATCATGAGCGGCATCAAATCCAGATTAGTGCAATCCCTCAAGGAATCTAACACGCACTGGGTAGAGGAACTCGACTCCGTACTCTGGGGGCTGCGGACCACGCCGAATCGCACTACAGGATTCACACCATTTTTATGGTATACTGCGCAGAGGCAGTCCTGTCCTACGACATAATTCATGACTCACCTCGCATGCGCATGTACGAAGAAAGAGAAGTCGAGCTCGATCGACAGGACAGCTTGGACGCATTGGAGGAGGAGCGCGACATGGCAAAAGCCCGTTCCGCATTCTATCAACAGCAGGCTCGAAGATATCAAAGTAGAGAAGTACGGGCCAAAACTTACAATGTTGGCGAACTGGTTCTACGCCTGCCGGATAAGAAAGGGACAAACTCAAGCCCAAATGGGAGGGTCCCTTCATAATCGAACAAGTCCTGACTGGTGGAGCATACCGTTTGCGAAACGCATTGGACAACCGACTCGAGCCGAACCCATGGAACGCAGCACGCCTACGAAGATTCTATGCCTTGCGCTGGACTCTGTGTTCGTCTCCTTCCTCTGTCACCTTTTTTATTATTACAAATTAGCTGCCTGGTATTTCTCTCCTCCTCCCCCCCCCTTTTCCCAAGCCTTTAGGGGCTTGCTTGCGCGTTGTTCGCACATAATTGGCGCGCCACCCGCGCTCATTATACCTGGGGGCTTCTCTATCAGAAGCTTATATACACGGGCCTTATGCCCAAAACATGTGTAACACTTCCTCATGAACCTTTTATGCACCATTATATGCATCGATATGACTTAAGTATTGGCCAAGCTGGGTTGCCTGGCTCCTGTGCTTACCCCTACGTTCCTGTTTGTTCGGCTAGGTGGTAAAGGGAGCACCTCTGCGATTGTTACTGCCGAGTCAGCCGGATGTGTACCTCAGACTGGGTGAAGCCGAAAGCTAGCGTTCTTAAGGGAATATTCGGTCGGTGAACTAAAAGATGATTTTTCACTCATTTATTTATCTGCCCCCAGATGCTTTTCTGCTTTTTTTTCGCAGTCCGGACATGCACTTTAGGGCATGCCTCCCAGGGAAAGGAACCCCTAACGGAACTATTCTCCCTGGAAGATGTTTCTTACTAACCATGTAATATAAGATAACTAGTTGGGCACTTCTCTGCTAAAGCACTTATGACCGCTACGCCTAGTCTCCATGCATGCCCCGGTTCTTACATAACCGAGAGGGTATTCGGACGCACTCCAAACTACCGAGTCCAGAGGTTGAAGCAAAAAGGTCTGCAATGACAAACGATCTACAATCTGGCTAGAAGGCATTTTACATGTCATTTTAAATTACATAGTCAATTTGACTGGGTATATTCTTCCTCAATACCATCCAACAGGCTGTCTAATTTACAGTCCTATTGGGAATACTTGGCGGCCAGCTCTACCTGGCCGTACACTAAACTGACAGGGATCTCCTTCCCGTCGGGCCCCACAGGGCCGACCTCGGCCATGTGGTTTGGGTCAGCCTTCGTGTACCGCGTCTTCACCATGGCCCAGGCCTCCCTGGCGCCTTGACGGCAGGCCAATATCTTCCATAATCGGAAGCACTGCCGCACTCCCTTCAGCTTCTCAGCAAGCTCTCCAAGGCCTTCGGGCATGGAGAGGGATGGCCACAAAGCCTGCACGACGCCTTGCATCGCCTGCCGAACTCGTTCGTGCAGTTGCAATAGCTCGGGAAGAAGGTCCCCGCCAGAACCGGGCATTTCCTCCGTAGGCCGACCTGTCAGCATATCTGCAGACATAGCTCTGTCAATCGACTTCCTCGCCGAACTCTTTTTCGAAGATTCGTTTACGCACTTACTAAAAATGCCGCGTCAAAGTGGCCGATTCTCCTTTACGGAATCAGACACCTGAGCACGAACATCCTTTAGTTCCTCGCCCAGCTGGGTATTGGCGTCTTGAAGCTTGTTCTTCTCTTTCCTCACCCTCGTCAGCATGCTCTCGCCGGCCTTTAACTGGCGCAAGAGTTGTTGCTTGTCCGGATTCACTCCGGCCTCATCTACACTGTTATTGTCAGAATTGCACACATGCCGCACTTCACAACAGACGTATCTTTCGCAGCATATATTACCTGCGGGGGTCCCTTTGGCATTCTCTGTAGTGGCTAGTGCGGCCTCAAGTTGGGCCTTGCACTCTTCCAGCTCCTGGGACAATTGTGTATTCTTCTTTGTAAGTTCCTGCATAACATATGATCCTTAAATCAGTTATCTTAACTGTTTCAAGTCTTGGGGGCTACTAACATATGCAACCATCAGATTTACTCACCCGTATGTCTTTCACATACTGCTCTGTGGCTCTAGCTAGACCATTTTGAGCGGCATGGAGGTACGCATCTCCCGTATTAAAGGCGTCCAACGCCTCTTGGGAAAAACATGCGTCGCAAAAAATAGTCCGGCGACGCCTGTGTTTCATGGCACTCTCCACCTCTGAATTGGTGGCAGATAGCCCGTCTGCGTCCTCTGTCGGAGGAACGTCCGGTGCGCGCCCCGTGTTCGCCTCCGCTTCCGGACCCGGCCTTGAAGCCTGGCCGGTGGATATAGTCTGGCGGGCACTCTTCTTCCTGAGGAGAGCATGAGCATTAGTATGCCTTGAGGGCATAAACCCTAGGCGTTAAAGTTGCACGCCATACCGTTGCGCCGGCGTCTTGATCCGGTCTGCACTTCTTTTTAGCCCGAATGGCTTCAATGGCCCTTGTTGGCTACCCACCGCAGGCTCGGCCCTCCGCCTCAAGGATTTCCCCTGCAAAACGAAACACTATTGGTTTACGGCAATCAAAATAAGCATGGATGGCTCCTCTTGAAAATACTGGGACTTCAGTCTCGGTTACCTTTGAGGCTAGAAGTAGTCCGGGATAATCGGCCGTAATGGCCACTAAGGTGTTGTCCTTACTCAATTGATGAAACACCCCATCAATTAGCTCCACACATAAGTCCGGGTCCTCTTGGGAGTCCGGGTCGAGGGACCGTTCCGGATCCTCGGGTTGTGGAGGAGGGTTGTTTATCTCCTTCACAGTCTGGCGCAGCTCCTGCGTTAAAATTGCTAGACTAAGTACTCAATTATGGGAATTTGAAAACGGGTAGGCAAGTGAAAGTGTTCGCTCACCCAGCTTGGAGGATTGTACATGGAGAATTCGCCCCATGGATTGACACGGAGGAATTCCTCTTCTTCTCCCTTGTACAAAGCGGATAAGATCTTCGTTAAAGTGGTAGCCGAATCCGGCCCCTTGCGACCGCACCGGGTGGCATCGTCCTACCTGTTGAAATCCCACATGGGGTGGCCTCCGTACTGAAGCGGCTGCACCCCCCGCATAATGCATTTGGCCATGACCTCGATCATGGTCAGTCCAGAATGAGCCAACAACCTTATCCGACTCATCAGGTAAAGGACGTCCCTGTCAGTTTCCCTCTGAGCGTTCTGTGGGCGCCAGCTCAGGCGTTTCTTCAACGGAGCATTATTGAACTCAGGGAAGCCGATCCGTACAGGGTCCAGCAGGGGGACGTCGTCTATATAAAACCATTCTGAAGGCCAGTCCTCGGACGCCTTCTTTGGGGTTCCGGATAGATATCCGGTCCAGGCGATGCGCCATAGTTCGGCTTCGCCCACTTGATAAATCGACCCCTCCTGAGAGCGGGGCACAAGGTAGAACAACTTCTTCCACAGCGTGAAATGGGCCTCGATGCCCAAAAATAGCTTGCAGAGGGCCACAAAGCCCGCAATATGCAGTATGGAGGCAGGCGTGAGGTTGTGTAGCTGGAGGCCGTAAAACTCCAGTAGCCCTCGGAGAAACGGATGAATTAGACATCCGAGTCCTCTTATTAAATAAGGGAATAGGCATACCCACTCTCCTTGGGAGGGATTGGGGATGCTCTCCGCCTGCTCTCTGCCGCTATAGGTGGCAATCCCGGCTCGAACTGGGACCATATATGCTGGGGGGAGGAGCCCCTTGGATTGGAGCACTACTAGCTGGCTATGCGGGACGGAACACCGCTCCCAATCTCCGGGCCGAGGGATGGTGAGGCGAGAGGAGGAGCTGCATCGACCAGCCATGGTGGAATGGATCTCTGTTGAAGGCGCTCTGGTGAATGCTCGTGGAGGGAAGAAGGTGTGAATTGGATCTAAATCCCTGTCTCTTTTATGGGCGGCTCATTTACGCGGCTAGGGGGGTAAATGAAAAAACTCCCTGGCTTTTCGCATTCGTTTGACACGTGGAAGATGGTCATTATTGGGCACAGAAGCTGAGGAGTGCAGCATGCACTAGAAGCCGGACACTATTCGACAGGTACATGGAATTTGGTAAAGAACCCGCCTTGCAATGCCGAATATAAACTTGCAAGCCGGACTCATCGTCATTGAAGCCTGGTTCGGGGGCTACTGAGGGAGTCCTGGATTAGGGGGTGTCCGGATGGCCGGACTATGACCTTTGGCCGGACTCCCGAACTATGAAGATACAAGATTGAAGACTTCGTCCCATGTCCGGATAGGACTTTCCTTGGCATGGAAGGCAAGCTTGGCGATTCGATATGAAGATCTCCTCCCATTGTAACCGACTCTGTGTAACCCTAGCCCTCTCCGGTGTCTATATAAACCAAAGAGTTTTAGTCCGTAGGACGAAAAACAATCATACCATAGGCTAGCTTCTAGGGTTTAGCCTCTCTGATCTCGTGGTAGATCAACTCTTGTACTACCCATATCATCAATATTAATCAAGCAGGAGTAGGGTTTTACCTCCATCAAGAGGGCCCGAACCTGGGTAAAAACATCGTGTCCCTTGTCTCCTGTTACCATCTGCCTAGACGCACAGTTTGGGACCCCCTACCTGAGATCCGCCGGTTTTGACACCGACAGGTTCCTTCCGCAGATACGCCAGTAAAGATATATCTTGCAAACATGAAAACTTACCGGATTAGCCTGGCGTTTTGCGCTGAGCCCGTGATTTTTGGTCGTGGGCGGTGGTACCTTGTTGGCCTTAAAAAGCACCTTCCAGACGTCTTCGTGCATCATGCTGAAGAGCTCCAGTAGCGTCTGGTGCTTGGCCGGATCGAACTCCCACAAATTACAAGCCCGGTCCTGGCATGGAAGAATCCGGCGGAAGAGCATAACCTGGATCACGTTGACAAGCTTGATTTCCTTGCTTATCATGTTCTAGATACATGTCTGGAGCCCAGACAGTTCTTCCGCTGAGCCCTGGGCCAAGCCCTTCTCTTGCCAGGAGGTGAGCCGCATGGGGACGCTGGATCGGAATTCAGGGGTCGCCGCCCAGTTGGCGCCGCACGGCTCGGTGATATAGAACCACCCCGATTGCCACCCCTTCATAGTCTCCACAAAGGAGCCTTTGGGCCAGGTGACATTGGGCATCTTCCCCACCATGGTGCCTATGCACTCCGCTTGTTGGCCGCTCACTACCTTTGGCTTCATGTTGAAGGTCTTCAGCCATAGGCCAAAGTGAGGTGTGATGCGAAGAGAGGCCTCGCACACGACAATAAATGCCGAGATGTTGAGGATGGAGTTGGGGGCTAAGTCATGGAAGTCTAGCCCGTAGTAAAACATCAGTCCGCGGACGAATGGGTGGAAGGGGAATCCCAACCCGCGGATGAAATGGGAGAGAAGCACTACTCTTTCCTGGGGCTCTGGGGTGGGGATGATTTGCCCCTTCGCGGGAAGCCGATGAGCTATGTCTTTGGCCAAGTACCCGGCCTCCCGGAGCTTCCTGATGTCCTCCTTCTTGGTGGAGGAGGCCATCCACTTGCCTTCCGCTCCGGACATGTTCGGAATGTTTTTGCGGAGAAGGCGAAAGCTTGGGTGTTGGAGCTCGAGAATGGATGAGCAGAGGGGGAAGAAGGCATGGATGAAAAGGGGGGCTCCTTATCCCTTTATAGAGGCAGCGGCAATCATGCACCTCCCCACTCGCCCTAAAACTCGCTTATTCCCCAAGCGTCGTGCTTATGGCACGGTTGGGTTACCCACGCCCGTATTGATGAGAATCTCGTGATAAGGGGACACGATCTCTGCTTCGACAAGACGTGCCATTAAAACCACCTCGCGAAACGTGTAGTAGCAGGTTGGAAAAATGGTTCGAATAATAACCGGGCCGCAGCGTGATGTCACGCTATGAAGAAGTTGTTAGCAGATTAGACTTGTGGAATATTATACTCTCTATGGTGGTGTGTGGAATTTGTTTTGCAGAGCCGGACACGATTCTTGTGTTCAAGATTTACTTAGGAGTATTCGGAGAAGGAACCCTCCTTGCAATGCCAAAGACAATCTGCACGCCGGACTCATCGTCATTGAAGCCTGGTTCAGGGGCTACTGAGGGAGTCCTGGATTAAGGGGTCCTCGGACAGCCGGACTATATACCTTGGTCGGACTGTTGGGCTATGAAGATACAAGATAGAAGACTTTGTCCCGTGTCCGGGTAGGACTCTCCTTTGCGTGGAAGGCAAGCTTGGCGATTCGGATGTGTAGATTCCCTTCTCTGTAACCGACTATGTGTAACCCTAGGCCCCTCCGGTGTCTATATAAACCAGAGGGTTTACTCCATAGGACAAGAACAATCATAATCATAGGCTAGCTTCTAGGGTTAGCCTCTACGATCTCGGGGTAGATCAACTCTTGTAATACTCATATCATCAAAATCAATCAAGCAGGAAGTAGGGTATTACCTCCATAGAGAGGGCCTGAATCTAGGCAAACATCGTGTCCCCTGCCTCCTGTTACCATTAGCCTTAGACGCACAGTTCGGGACCCCCTACCCGAGATCCGCCGGTTCTGACACTGACACCCCCGTTCCTAGAAAGCCGACAACTTGTATGCTATAAAGAATAATAATAACCATGAAACTTGTCATCATGATTTTAATTTTCAATTGGATTATGCCTCACATGATAGTTATTTTGTTGAGTTTGCTCCCACTACTATTCATGAGAAGGAATTTGCTTATGTGGAGAGTAATAAAATTTCTATTGTTCTAGATCATGAAAATAATATTTTATGTGATAGTTATATTGTTGAATTAATTCATGATGTTAATGAAAATTATTATCAGGGAGGAGTATATGCTTGTGGGAATTGCAATAATATCAAGTTTCCTCTCTATGTGCTTAAAATCTTGAAGTTATGCTTGTTTTGCTTTCCTATGCTAGTTGATTCTTGATCCCATGAATTGTTTGCTCACAAAATCCCTAGGCATAGGAAGTTGGTTAGACTTAAATGTGCTAGCCATATTCTTCATGATGCTCCCGCTATGTTTCAATTCTTATCTTTTATACGAGCATCATTGATATCATCATGCCTAGCTTAAAAGGCATTAAAGAAAAGTGCTTGTTGGGAGACAACCCAATATTTAACCTTACTGTTTTTGTGTGTAACCATTATTAAGCTACTGTATTAATAATATTTATAGCTTTTTTTTCAATAAAGTTCCAAGCAGAACCTTTGGGAACACTTGGGTGAAAGTTAATTTGATCTTGCTGTAAAAAACAGAAACTTCACACTCACGAGATGAGCTGTCATTTTTTACAGAAGAGTGATTTTAAGTTGATTCTTTTTACAGAAGATTAATAGAAAAATTCCTCACATCCACCAATTTATTTCAGAATTTTTGTAGTTACATAAGTATTCGAGAGTTACAGATTACTACAGACTGTTCTGTTTTTGACAGATTCTGTTTTCATTGTGTTGTTTGCTTATTTTGATGAATCTATGAGTAGTATCGGAGGGTATGAACCATAGAGAAGTTGGAATACAGCAGATATTACACCAATATAAATAAATAATGATTTCACAACAGTACAAAAGTGGTGATTTTATTTTCTTATACTAACGGAGCTTACGAGTTTTCTGTTAAGTTTTGTGTTGTGAAGTTTTCAAGTTTTGGGTAAAGATTGGATGGACTACGGCATAAGGAGTGGAAAGAGCCTAATATTGGGGATTCCCAAGGCACCCCAAGGTAATATTCAAGGACAACCAAGAGCCTATGCTTGGGGATGCCCTGGAAGGCATCCCCTCTTTCATCTTCGTTCATTGGTAACTTACTTGGAGCTATATTTTTATTCACCACATGATATGTATTTTTCTTGGAGCGTCATTTTTCTTTATTTTGTTTTATTTTCTGTTTGAATAATATCACAAGATATAAAATTCTTAAAAGTTAGAGAGTCTTCATATAGTTGCATAATTATTCGACTACTCACTAATCTTCACTTATATCTTTCAGAGTAGTTTGTCATTTGCTCTAGTGCTTCACTTATATATTTTAGAGGACGACAGTGGTTTTATTTTGAAGAAATTTATGAAGTCTCATGCTTGACTTATATTATTTTGAGAGTCCCTAAACATCATGGTAATTTGCTTTGATTATGAATTTAGTCCTAATATGATAGGCATCCAAGAGGGATATAATAAAAACTTTCATATAAAGTGCATTGAATACTATGAGAAGTTTGATTCTTTATGATTGTTTTGAGATATGAAGATGGTGATATTAGAGTCATGCTAGTAGAGTAGTTGTGAATTTTATAGATACTTGTGTTAAAGTTTGTGATTCCTGTAGCATGCACGTATGGTGAACAGTTATGTAATGAAATTGGAGCATGATTTATTTATTGATTGTCTTCCTTATGAGTGGCGGTCGGAGACGAGCGATTGTCTTTTCCTACCAATCTATCCCCCTGGGAGCATGCGCGTAGTACTTCGTTTAGATAACTAATAGATTTATGCAATAAGTATGAGAGTTATTTATGACTAATGTTGAGTCCATGGATTATACGCACTCTCACCCTTCCATCATTGCTAGCTCTCTTGTGTCGCGTAATTTTCGCTGATACCATAACACCCACCATTACCTTCCTCAAAACAGCCACCATACCTACCTATTATGGCATTTCCATAGCCATTCCGAGATATATTGCCATGCAAATTTTCACCGTTCCGTTTATTATGACACGCATCATCATTGTCATCTTGCTTTGCATGATCATGTAGTTGACATCGTATTTGTGGCAAAGCCACCGTTCATATTTTTTTATACATGTCACTCTTGATTCATTGCACATCCCGGTACACCGCCGTAGGCATTCATATAGAGTCATATTTTGTTCTAAGTATTGAGTTGTAATTCTTGAGTTGTAAGTAAATAGAAGTGTGATGATCTTCATTATTAGAGCATTGTCCCGGTGAGGAAAGGATGATGGAGACTATGATTCCCCCACAAGTCGGGATGAGACTCCGAACGAAAAATAAAAAATAAATAAATAAGAGGCCAAAGAATCCCAAATTAAAAAAATGCCAAAGAAGCCCACCAAAAAATGAGAGAAAAAGAGAGAAGGGGCAATGCTACTATCCTTTTACCACACTTGTGCTTCAAAGTAGCACCATGATCTTCATGATAGAGAGTCTCCTATGTTTTCACTTTCATATACTAGTGGCAATTTTTCATTATAGAACTTGGCTTGTATATTCCAATGATGGGCTTCCTCAAAATGCCTTAGGTCTTCATGAGCAAGCAAGTTGGATGCACACCCATTTAGTTTCTTTTTTAGCTTCCATACACTTATAGCTCTAGTGCATCTGTTACATGGCAATACCTACTCACTCACTTTGATATCTATTGATGGGAATCTCCATAGCCCGTTGATACGCCTAGTTGATGTGAGACTATCTTCCTACTTTTTGTCTTCTCCACAACCACCATTCTATTCCACCTATAGTGCTATGTCCAAGGCTCGTGCTCATGTATTGCGTGAAGATTAAAAAAGTTCGAGAACATCAAAAGTATGAAACAATTGCTTGGCTTGTCATTGGGGTTGTGCATGATTAAATACTTTGTGTGATGAAGATAGATCATAGCCAGACTATATGAATGACGAGAATGGTTGCAATGTTGTTAGTATGAACTCTTTGAATATCCATAGTACTAGATTGCACTGGTCATGATGAAAATGTCTCTTATAAGCATGTCAACTTTTGTGGAGTGCATAGAGTTTGCAAGTACACACCAAATAGGGAAGATAGATTTTGCAAGATGCATAAGTATTTAGAAACTAAATGGTTGCAAGAGAGGCTAGATGTTTGTGCTAAAAATTTAAAATTTCTTTGCCATCCTTGTGAACTTTGCAATGAGCGTGATCATTTAAATCCCCAATGCAAATTGTTTCACGATCGAATCGTGTCCAAAAGTTGTGATGACTTGATTTCCCTTGCGCATCATAATGAACTTAGCTTGCTTGTGGGTTATGAAGAAATGAAATGTATAACTAAGGATCTTCCAGAATTTGTCCTTGATAAAGTTCTTGATTTTGATCTAGAGGAAATATATATATATATATATATATATATATATATATATATATTGTGTGGTAAATTGCATTGAAAATCCTTATATTGCCAATTACATAAAGACAAGAAAACTAATAGAAGATGAAGAGAATATTAATGAAAGGGAAGAGAATTCCCAATATCCTCCTATTATTTCATATGAGGAATCAGGTAACGAGGAGGAGCCTTCTATTCAACCAATCTCATTAATAAGGAGCTCCAAAAAAAGGATTAAACCCACACATGATGCGAAGAAGAAAAAGAAAATACGGAGAAGCAAAGGTAAAAAGTATCCCTCCCAAATGATGTTGCTCCTATTACTCATCGTGATGATAACAATTGCTATACTATTGGTGTTGTCCATACTATTAATGATGAGAGTGATTATGCTTATGATATGAAAAGGCCCAAGCTTGGGGATGCTATGTTTCATGAGAATGACATGTTTGAGCATTTGTTTGCTGCAATTAATGTTTGTCCCAAGCTTGTGGGTGCTATGTTGAATGAATATGATATTTTTAGTCTCCCAAGTTTTGATATGCAAATTTGTTATGATGATAGCATGCCTCCTACTTATGACGATTATATTGATGAAAGTGGGTTTGGAAGAGTGTCAACTTTAGGAAGTAATGATCCCACTATTTTGGAGGATGTTGAATCTTATTGTGATAATTATGAAAGTGGATTTGGAGAGGTCATGACTTTATTTAGTAATGATTCCACTATCTTGGAAGAGGTTTCAATTGATTATGATGAGAACAAAGTTGCTACTTATGATGATTATTGTGGTGATACTTATGCTATAAAAAGTAGTGATGATTATCAACAACAACAAAGCCTTTAGTCCCAAACAAGTTGGGGTAGGCTAGAGGTGAAACCCATAAGATCTCGCAACCAACTCATGGCTCTGGCACATGGATAGCAAGCTTCCACGCACCCCTGTCCATAGCTAGCTCTTTGTCGATACTCCAATCCTTCAGGTCTCTCTTAACGGACTCCTCCCATGTCAAAATCGGTCGACCCCGCCCTCTCTTGACATTCTCCGCACGCTTTAGCCATCCGCTATGCACTGGAGCTTCTGGAGGCCTGCGCTGAATATGCCCAAACCATCTCAAACGATGTTGGACAAGCTTCTCCTCAATTGGTGCTACCCCAACTCTATCTCGTATATCATCATTCCGGACTCGATCCTTCCTCGTGTGGCCACATATCCATCTCAACATACGCATCTCCACCACACCTAACTGTTGAACATGTCGCCTTTTAGTCGGCCAACACTCCGCGCCATACAACATTGCGGGTCGAACCGCCGTCCTGTAGAACTTGCCTTTTAGCTTTTGTGGCACTCTCTTGTCACAGAGAATGCCAAAAGCTTGGCGCCACTTCATCCATCCGGCTTTGATTCGATGGTTCACATCTTCATCAATACCCCCATCCTCCTGCAACATTGACCCCAAATACCGAAAGGTGTCCTTCCGAGGTACCACCTGGCCATCAAGGCTAACCTCCTCCCCCTCACAGCTAGTAGTACTGAAACCGCACATCATGTACTCGGTTTTAGTTCTACTAAGCCTAAACCCTTTCGATTCCAAGGTTTGTCTCCATAACTCTAACTTCCTATTTACCCCCGTCCGACTATCGTCAACTAGCACCACATCATCCGCAAAGAGCATACACCATGGGATATCTCCTTGTATACCCCTTGTGACCTCATCCATCACCAATGCAAAAAGATAAGGGCTCAAAGCTGACCCCTGATGCAGTCCTATCTTAATCGGGAAGTCATCGGTGTCGACATCACTTGTTCGAACACTTGTCACAACATTATTGTACATGTCCTTGATGAGGGTAATGTACTTTGCTGGGACTTTGTGTTTCTCCAAGGCCCACCACATGACATTCCGCGGTATCTTATCATAGGCCTTCTCCAAGTCAACGAACACCATATGCAAGTCCTTCTTATGCTCCCTATATCTCTCCATAAGTTGTCGTACCAAGAAAATGGCTTCCATGGTCGACCTCCCAGGCATGAAACCAAACTGATTTTTGGCCACGCTTGTCATTCTTCTTAAGCGGTGCTCAATGACTCTCTCCCATAGCTTCATTGTATGGCTCATCAGCTTAATTCCACGGTAATTAGTACAACTCTGAACATCCCCCTTGTTCTTGAAGATTGGTACTAATATACTCCGTCTCCATTCTTCTGGCATCTTGTTTGCCCGAAAAATGAGGTTGAAAAGCTTGGTTAGCCATACTATCGCTATGTCCCCGAGACCTTTCCACACCTCAATGGGGATACAATCAGGGCCCATCGCCTTGCCTCCTTTCATCCTTTTTAAAGCCTCCTTCACCTCAGACTCCTGGATGCGCCGCACAAAACGCATGCTCGTCTCATCAAAGGAGTCATTCAGTTCAATGGTAGAACTCTCATTCTCCCCATTGAACAGCTTGTCGAAGTACTCCCGCCATCTATGCTTAATCTCTTCTTCCTTCACCAAGAGTTGGCCTGCTCCGTCCTTGATGCATTTGACTTGGCCAATATCCCTCGTCTTCCTCTCCCGGATCTTAGCCATCTTATAGATGTCCCTTTCACCTTCCTTCGTGCCTAACCGTTGGTAGAGGTCCTCATATGCTCGACCCCTTGCTTCACCAACAGCTCGCTTTGCGGCCTTCTTCGCCATCTTATACTTCTCTATGTTGTCTGCACTCCTATCCAGGTATAGGCATCTGAAGCAATCTTTCTTCTCTTTAAGCGCCTTCTGGACATCATCATTCCACCACCAGGTATCCTTATCTTCGCTTCTCCTTCCCCTGGACACTCCAAACTCCTTCGAGGCCACCTTACGAATGCAAGTCGCCATCTTCATCCACACATTGTCCGCATCCCCTCCTTCCTCCCAAGGGCCCTCCTTAAATACCCTCTCCTTGAACACCTGAGCTACCTCCCCCTTGAGCTTCCACCACTTCGTTCTAGCGACCTTGGCACGCTTATCACGCTGGACACGAATCCGAAAGCGGAAGTCAGCAATCACCAGCTTATGCTGGGGTACAACACTCTCCCCAGGTATCACCTTACAGTCTAGGCACGCACGCCTATCTTCTCTTCTCGAGAGGATGAAATCAATCTGGCTAGAGTGTTGGCCACTACTAAAAGTCACCAGATGTGATTCTCTCTTTCTAAAGAGGGTGTTAGCTACAATCATGTTGTAGGCTAGAGCAAAGCTTAAGACATCTTCTCCTTCTTGATTCCTGATGCCCTAGCCAAAGCCCCCATGCGCCCCTTCAAAACCTGTGTTAGATGTACCCACGTGGCCATTGAGGTCTCCTCCTATGAAGAGCTTCTCACCAATCGGTACACTCCTGACCATGTCTTCCAAGCCTTCCCAGAACTCCCTCTTGGTGTTCTCATTGTGGCCTACTTGCGGGGCATATGCGCTGATAACATTGAGAACCAAGTCCTCAGCTACCAGCTTGACCAGGATAATCCGGTCCCCACGTCTCCTGACGTCTACCACTCCATACTTGAGGCTCTTGTTGATCAAGATGCCTATGCCATTTCTGTTTGCAGCCGTCCCCGTGTACCACAGCTTGAAGCCGGTATCCTCCACCTCCTTTGCCTTCTGTCCTCTCCATTTGGTTTCTTGGACGCAAAGGATATTATTGTGGTGATACTTATGCTATAAAAAGTAGTGATGATTATATTTATAAAAATTGTCATGATTATGATTACCCTTTTTCTGAACATTACTCTTTTAATTTGGAAACAATTTATAGTATTCGAGTTTCTTATGATACTCCCACTATTCCAAATGAGAAGAATTTTGCTTATGTGGAGAGTAATAAAAATGTTATGCTTGTGCATCATGAAAATAGTGCTTTATGTGATAGTTATATGGTTGAATTCATTTGTGATGCTACTGAAAGTTATTATGAGGGAGGAATATATGCTTGTAGGAATTGCAATAATATCAAGTTTCCTCTCTATGTGTTGAAAATCTTGAAGTTATGCTTGTTTTGCCTTCCTATGCTAGTTGATTCTTGTCCCCATAAGTTGTTTGCTCACAAAATCCCTAGGCATAGGAAGTGGGTTAGACTTAAATGTTCTAGTCTGTCGGTGTACTAAAGTAGGGGCTCTCCTTTGTACCCCTTAATTGTGCATGGGCAGTCAGAGCCGCGCCCGCGGTCACACTTAGCAGGGCAGAGGAAGGAGTCAAAGCCGTAGGACAGTCAAAACAACGCCAAAGACCAGAAACGCAAGGAGCAAGAGGGAAAGGTGGGTTCCCCCCCGGCAAGATCCTTGACGGGGTGGCCTCCGCAGCTTCGGCTGGAGCCTTGCCGGGGCAACTTGCCCAACACCAGCAGAGCGTGCCACCCTTGAGCCCAAGGTTACCAAACACCATCAACCACGTTGGAACCAGGGCTTGGGAGGCGCCTCTGTGGTGGCATGCAGATCTTTGTGAAGACAAGGATCAGAAGACAACGACCCACAGCAAAATCCATGCCGAGGAAATCCACAAGACCTCCGGCAAGATCCTTGCCGGGGACGACCACGGTGCCACGGCAAGACCCTTTCCGGGGCCCCCGGCAAGGCCCTTGCCGAGTACATCCACGGGGCCACAGCCAGGCGCACGCCCGCCAAGATTACACCACAGTTCCCATGCAGCTGCCAGCCCACCAACTAGGCAGGCACCTGCGTGTCGACATGAGGCCTCTAGGCCAACTCAGCAGGCGACTATGTGGCGGCATGCAGATCTTCGTGAAGGCCCTACAACCGCACCAACTCAGCAGCCTGCCAGCCTACATGGCACTGCACGCCCCGCTGGCCTAGATGCATATCGGAACAAGATGGAGCGGCGATGGACGGGACGGGTCTGGTTTTCGTCCCTGATAAAGCAAGGGGACACCTAATAGGCGCATTAAATGTGTTCTGTCCCGTAATGGCTAGCGATAAGCTCAGCCACTGTACATATTTCCACCTCATGTGTGCCACTGTGGTGATCCCCTTGACTATAAAAGGAGGCCCGAGGCATACTGGAGAGGGATTCGGACCCTTGGAAAAGTTACGCATCGTAGCTAGCTCAAGAACTCCAAGAACACTCAAATAGACACTAAAGCAGGAATAGGGTATTACGCATCCTCGCGGCCCGAACCTGGGTAAACGATCTGTGTGCTTTCCGACTGTTGGTATCGCTCTTCTCACAACCCTGCACCCGCTGAACCGTAGTAGGGATTCCTGTGATCCCACAGGTGTCGTTTCCCACCGACATCTTTGGCGCGCCAGGTAGGGAGCACAGTTGTGAAAATCTAGTTCAGTCGTTAGTTCAATAGTTCTTCATTGCCGTGGCTTCCATAGAAGAAGGCGACCAAGCGAGCCACGTCATCAGCGGATGCGGCGAATGCTCACGCGGTGACAGAAAAGCTAAGTTGCGCAAAACTTTGAGTATTTCCTTTTTATATAAGGTTATTTTCCTCGGAGATCTTTCCCTTTGTATGAGAAACCTGTACGCAGTGGGTCCCTCCCATTATTGGCAAGGCCCTTGGTCTTTTTCGAGTCCGCTCAACAGATCGAGCGGCTGCATCGAGAACGGCAGGGTGGCCTTCCGCTATCGGCAATGCTCTTGTTCTGTCTCAAGCCCGCTCGACAATTCAAGCAGTCGTGCTACGAACGGTAAGGTGGTTCGCCCGGCACGAAGCACACCCTACCGGCCGCTAAAGGATCCGTCCTTCATAGTGCTGCGGTTTGGGTTTACGCGTCGGCAAGCCTACCCAATTAACGTAGGGTGGACATACAAAGGGCGATTGAACAGGGAAATAACATGTATTATTCCAAAAGCACTGCAGAGTATATATTACATCAATTGTTGCTGCGGTTCTAACTAAAGATAAAAATTGTCTTGGTCATGAACCTGCAGCGGCGATGAGAAATGGGGTGCCTAGTCCCGGCGCTGGCCCTCTACCCTCTGGATTCCGCCGACGCAGCTGATGATGGGCTCGATACGCTCCTTGAGCGCCGTGAGGTCTGCATCGTCTGGCAAGCTACCCAGCACGGCGAGGTTGGGGTTCCAGTATGCCAACTTGATGAGGACCTTGGTCATGGCACCCCAGCAAAGCGTCCGGGCCTCATTGGCCAGGGAGCTCGCCCAGTTAGAGCGAAACCGCTCCATGGCCTCAAGAACGCCCTCAAAGAATAGGGTCACCTTGGTGTTGGGAGTCATGTTTGGCTCCGGGACGTACCTCACGTCCGGCATTCCCATGATAGCCAACTTCTTGGTAATCCTGTCGGCGACGCCGGTAAGGCGGCTGATCCAGATGTTTTCACCCTTCACGAAATCCTCGTGATTGCTACGTCATTCTCCCGCAGCTGCTTCTCCTTCGGCAGACGCTTGGTCAAGATTCCCTCTTAGGCCTTGACCTCCGGAAGCGTCCCCTCAAGGCTCTCCAGCTTATGCTTTAGGTCCTTGACAGCGTCGTTGGCCGTGGAGAGCTGCTCAACCTTGCCGAGGACTGCGGCTTGTGCCTCGACCAAAGCCCCGTTGAGCGTATCCTTCTCCTTCGCCAGCTCCAGGGCTTGGTTCTTCAGGCCATCCCGCTCCGCCTCCAACTCCTTCACCTTGTTGTCATGGGCCCGGGCTTGAGGATTGAGTGCTTCTTTGTGTTTTTTCTCCATCCCCTGGGTCCGCTGCGTGACAAGCTTCTCCACCTCCTCATCCTTGCCGCGGAGTGTTGCGGCAAGCTTCTCCTCACGAGCGGCAAGGTCCTCCTCCTGGGAGTTTAACGCGGCCTCGCGCTGATGTTGGCTGGCCTCATCCTTGTCGGCATGTGCCCTTGCCGTCTCCTGGGCCTTCTCAATGTCGGCCTGCTTGAAGATAAGCTCCTGCTTGCACTCGGCCAGCTGATCTTGGGCAACCCTCGGCTCCTCATGGGCCTGGCGGAACCAGGCATGTGCCTCGGTGACACGTTCCTCGAGGTCTACCTATGCCTTGTTCGCCATCGCCTCCTTGGACTTCGCCTTGTCCAGACAGGCGCGGTGTAGTGCCTGAAGCTTGTTGAAGCTGACGCCCATGGCCTAGAGGAGCCGCTCTTCTTGGGAACCGCTGCCACCAGTGCTCGGCTCGTCAACGACCTCAACCCCGGCGGCGGCAAGCACCTCAACATCGAACACTTCTCCCTTAGTGGGTGCTCCGATGCTCGCCGTCCCTGGAAGGTGGATGAACAAGTTATCGCCCACCTTCAAGTACCTGCCAGAGCCAGAAGCGGTGGAGGAGGGTTGATCGTCGACCACTTCCTCCTCGGCAGCAGCCTTGCCGGCCTCCCCGGCAGGCCCCTTGTTGGCCTCCTCGGCGGCGGCCTTGCCGGTCTCCCCGGTAGGCCCCTTGGCGGCATCCTCGGCATCCTTGGCGGCTTCCTCAGCGGAAATCTTGTTAGCCTCAGCCTCGGCGTCCTTGGAAACCTCCTCAATGATGGTGTCGGGATCCTCCCGGTCCGCCGAGGAAGGGTCTGGATACCAAGAAGGAGTGTGAAATGGAGCCAAGATCAAAACACAAGAAGAAGAAACAAGCATGGACAGAAGGCAAATAAACTCACATGTGTCGGGCTGGGAAGAAGTGGCCCCCTTCCCACCAACATCCGGTGCCGGGACGGGGCCGCCAGTGCCCAAGTTTTCCTCCTCCTCCTTCGTGCGCATGGGCTCGGTACTCGGCGCCCTTGCCGGGGACACTCCTCGGGGCGGCATGGTTGATGGGGGCGACGTGTTGGGGGTGGCCCTCAATGGCTCCTCTTGTTGCCGTCCTCCTCCTACAACCACGGCAAGGTCAGTGCAAAAAGAATCGTACCTCGGCACATGTTGATGAGGAATGGGTGGTGAACACACGCTGGGGGCTGAGACGGGGGTTGCGCCAGGGGCTGCTGTCCGGGCTGCTCTCCACCACCAGCGGCGCATTCGAGGTGCCCGCCAAGAGCTGGCTACCCATCGAGGCCTTGGCTTTCTGCGCCACCCACTGAGCCAGTGTCTGCACGTCCCTGTGAAGATAAGAACAAATCAAGAAAAGCGGCATGGTTGAGAAGGGCGGAAATGACGGGGGCAAAATGCTTACTCGTCCTCCATCTCCTCTTCCATTGCCTTGCTCTTCCTCCTTGGGCTGAGGGACAAAAAGTCGAAGGCGACTTCCGTGTCGGCGTATGCGGGAGGAGGGGAAGGCGATGGAGTCCAGTAGCGCTTCGATGAAGAAGAGGCGGTCGTCTTCTTCTTCGCCACCACGGCCCTCGTTTCACGCACGGCCTCCCCCCAGACCCCTTGCCGCTGCTCGGCCCTGCCAGACCGGAACAGCTCGCCGGAGCTGGCCCACTGCAGGACACGCCTTTTCTCCATGGCTGGAGGATCGTCAGCTTCGGCCTCTTCCTCGGCCGACCCCTCGACCACATTTTCAGCAGGGGGAACCTCGGTGCTGGCGCCGCTGGCCTCCCGGGCAGACTTCGCCCACTAGGCGAGCTCCTTCTCCTCTGCAGCCGCGATGGCCCCGTTCTCCACACCGCCGCTGTTGCCGGCCTCCCTCGCAAGCTCCACCTCCGCCACCGTGGCAGCGATGTAGTTCAGTTCCTCCTTGGTGGTGTCTTGGATGAGCAGCGGCTCATCATGGTCGAGCTCCTCCAGCAGGGTGTCGAAGAACTCCTGCACTTCATGTGCCGGGGGCTCGACCCAGGTCGGGTTGAGGTCGTGCGCGTTGAAGACTTGCATCATGGTGAGGATTTAGGACTGGCGGGAGTTGTTGCTTAGCGGGACCACTCCCACTGGCAGCCCGAACAAGGTCCCCTTGACGGCCTTGCTGGACTTCCGGCCCTGCCGGTCCTCTCCACCCTGCTGTCGCTAAACACGTCGAGCTGGAAAAGCCTCTAGCAAAAGTAGGCGTGCCCCATCACCGTAAAGTTGTGCTTCAGGCCAGGGCGGAGCCTCATGATGTCGGCCGCATTCCTGAAGTCCCAAGCCGGCCTCCCCTTGTTGTGCAGCAGGGCGATTCTGCGATGAATGAAATCCGCCCCAATCATATTGAGGGTGAGCCTGGCCTTGGTGAGGCGATGAATCCTGGTGGTGGCGATTGAAAGCTTCTTGTCATCGACGTCGAGGTTGCCCCAATCCATGCCACGGAGCAGCAGGCTCTGACGAACGCCCCGGCAGAACTCCGACGGGTTCTCCTCCGTGATCCAGCACCATCAGCCCCACCACTCCTCCCACTTCTCCCTCTGGGCACCCTCCGGGTAGGCGCCTTTCTCCTGGATCCTCGGGATCCAGGCGATACTCCTAGAGAGGGCGCCCCCTAGCTGGAGACGGGGGTAGAAGTAGTGGCGAAAGAGCGTCATGCTGGGAAGCACCCCGGCGAAGCCCTCACAAAGTTGGGCAAAGTACACCAGGCACGCCACAGCATTCGGTGTGAGATCCAATAGATGGAAGCTAAAGGTGCGCATAACGTCATTGAAGAAATCAGAGAAAGAGGGGCAGAGCCCGCAGGAGAAGAAGTCAACAAAGAATGGGTACCGTTTTGGGCCAGCCTTGCCGCATTTGGTGGGGATAACGCGCGTGGCAGGGTGCCCCGTCGTCTCCGTCCCCCATAGAGGCCTGAAGAAGTCCTTGAGGTGAAAGACGTCGACTGCTGACGGGCAGAAGTAGGCGAACTGCACCCGCCGCGCCATCGCCTTGCTCTCCGGCACCTCCTTCTCCCTTGCATCATTGGTCGCTCCCTTGCCCTTGCCGGATTTAGGCGCCATGGAGGCTGGAAAGAGGCGAGGGGCCAAGAACAATGGAAGGTGTAGCGACGGCGAGAAAATGCAAGAGCTTGAGGCGGAAGAAGGACGGGACGGCGGTTCCAAGATTGGGGAGAGCGCAGTGGTTAAATGAGCAGCGCGCCTATGGTTATTTCTTTTTATGGGGAAGGCGTGGGTCACCTCTTTACCATTACTATGATGTGACGCATGCGTGCAGCAACCGCCCCACGCATGACCCCCACGTCGCGCGTTCAACGCGAGTCATGGGGAAGCGCAGCTGACAGGAAAAGTTACCACGGTAAAATTCGCCCCACCTTCCCGCGCACCATTTTTGGGCCTAGACCAACAACGCATTGCGCTTATGTGTGGCCCAGGCTCGGGGGCTCCTGTCGGTGTACTAAAGTAGGGGCTCTCCTTTGTACCCCTTACTTGTAGACGGGCAGTCGGAGTCACGCCCGCGGTCACATTTAGCAGGGCAGAAGAAGGAGTCAAAGCCGCAGGATGGTCAAAGCAACGCCAAAGACCAGAAACGCAAGGAGCAAGAGGGCGAGGTGGGTTCCCCCCCCCCCCCCGACAAGATCCTTGCCGGGGCGGCCTCCGCAGCTTTGGCAGGAGCCTTGCCGGGGCAACTTGCCCAACGCTAGCAGAGCACGCCACCCTTGAGCCCAAGGTTACCAAACACCAGCAACCACGTTGGAACCAGGGCTCGGGAGGCGCCTCTGTGGTGGCATGCAGATCTTTGTGAAGACAAGGATAAGAAGACAACGACCCACAGCAAGATCCCTGCCGAGGAAATCCACAAGACCTCCAGCAAGATCCTTGCCGGGGACGACCATGGTGCCACGGCAAGACCCTTGTCGGGGCCCCTGGCAAGGCCCTTGCCGAGTACATCCGCGAGGACACAGCTAGGGCCACGCCCACCAAGATTCCACCACAGTTCCCATGCAGCTGCCAGCCCACCAACTAGGCAGGAACCTGCAGGTCGACATGAGGCCTCTAGGCCAACTCAACAGGCGACTACGTGAAGGCATGCAGATCTTCGTGAAGGCCCTGCCACCGCGCCAACTCAGCAGCCTGCCAGCCTACATGGCACCGCACGCCCTGCTAGCCTGGACGCGTGTCGGCACAAGATGGAGCGGCGATGGACGGGACGGGCCTGGTTTCCGTCCCCGATAAATCAAGTGAACACCTAAGGGGTGCATTAAATGCATTATGTCCCGTAATGGCTAGCTATAAGCTCAGCCACTGTACAGCTTTCCGCCTCCTGTATGCCACTGTGGCGATCCCCTTGACTATAAAAGGAGGCCCAAGGCATATTGGAGAGGGATTTGGACCCATGGACAAGTTACACATCATATCTATCTCAAGAACTACAAGAACACTCAAATAGACACTAAAGCAGGACTAGGGTATTACGCATCCTCGCGGCCCGAACCTGGGTAAACGATCTGTGTGATTGCTGACTGTTGATCCCGCTCTTCTCACAACCCCGCGCCCTCCGAACCATAGTAGGAATTCAAGTGATCCCATAGGTGTCGTTTCCCACCTACATAGTCATATTCTTCATGATGCTCTCTTTGTGTTTCAATTCTTATCTTTTATGTGAGCATCATTAAAATCATCATGCCTAGCTAAAAGGCATTAAAGAAAAACGCTTGTTTGGAGACAACCCAATATTTACCCCTACTCTTTTTGTGTATTAACATGATTAAGCTACTGTAGTAATCATGTTTTATATCTCTTTTACAATAAAGTGCCAACTAGAAGCTTTGGGAAGACTTGGGTGAGAGTTAATGCGATCTTGCTGTAAAAAACAGAAACTTTGCGCTCGCGAGATTAGCTGTCATTTTTTATAGAAGAGTGGTTTTGAGTTGATTATTTTGGAAGAAGATTAATAGACAAATTCCTCACGTACACCAATTTATTTCAGAATTGTTGGAGTTACAGAAGTATTCGAGAGTTACAGATTACTACAGACTATTCTGTTTTTGACAGATTCCGTTTTCTATGTGTTGTTTGCTTATTTTGATGAATCTATGAGTAGTATCGGAGGGTATGAACCATAGAGAAGTTGGAATACAGTATATATTACACCAATATGAATTTAGAATGAGTTCACAACAGTACCAAAAGTGGTGATTTATTTTCTTATACTAATGGAGCTTACGAGTTTTCTATTGAGTTTTGTGTTGTGAAGTTTTCGAGTTTTGGGTAAAGATTCGATGGACTATGGAATAAGGAGTGGCAAGAGCCTAAACTTGGGGATGCCCAAGGCACCCCAAGGTAATATTCAAGGACAATCAAGAGCCTAAGCTTGGGGATTCCCCGGAAGGCATCCCCTCTTTCGTCTTCGTTCATTGGTAACTTTACTTGGAGCTATATTTTTATTCACCACATGATATGTGTTTTGCTTGCTGTTTGAATATTATCTCAAGATCTGAAATTCTTAAATGTTAGAGAGTCTTCACGTAGTTACATAATTATTCAACTACTCATTGATCTTCACTTATATCTTTTGGAGTAGTTTGTCGTTTGGTCTAGTGCTTCACTTATAACTTTTAGAGCACGACGGTGGTTTTATTTTGAAGAAATAGATGAAATCTCATGCCTCACTTATATTATTTTGAGAGTCTTTAGAATAGCATGGTAATTTTCTTTGGTTATGAATTTAGTCCTAATATGATAGGCATCCAAGAGGGGTATAATAAAAACTTTCATAAAAAGTGCATTGAATACTATGAGAAGTTTGATTCTTTATGATTGTTTTGAGATATGAAGATGGTGATATTAGAGTCATGCTAGTGGTGTAATTGTGAATTTGAGAAATACTTGTGTTGAGGTTTGTGAGTCCCGTAGCATGCATGTATGGTAACCGTTGTGTAACAAATTTGAAGCATGAGGTATCTCTTTGATTGTCCTCCTTATGTGTGGAGGTCGGGACCGCGCGATGGTTAACTCCTACCAACCCTTCCCCTAGGAGCATGCACATAGTGCTTGGTTTTGATGACTTGTAGATTTTTGCAATAATTATGTGAGTTCTTTATGACTAATGTTGAGTCCATGGATTATACGCAATCTTACACTTCCACCATTGCTAGCCTCTCTTGTGCCGCGCAACTTTTGCCGGTATCATACACCCACAATTTACCTTCCTCAAAACAGCCACCATACCTACCTATTATGGTATTTCCATAGCCATTCCGAGAAATATCTCCATGCAACTTTCCACGGTTCCGTTTATTATGACATGCTCCATCATTGTCATATTGCTTTGCATGATCATGTAGTTGGCATCGTATTTGTGGCAAAGCCACCTTTCATAATTATTTCATACATGTCACTCTTGATTCATTGCACATCTCGGTACACCGCCGGAGGCATTCACATAGAGTCATATTTTTGTTCTAAGCATCGAGTTGTAATTCTTGAGTTGTAAGTAAATAAAAGTGTGATGATCTTCATTATTAGAGCATTGTCCCAGTGAGAAAAGGATGATTGAGACTATGATTCCCCAACAAGTCGGGATGAGACTCCGGACGAAAGAATAAATAAAAATAAATAAATAAAGAGAAGGCCAAAAAAGAGAAGGCCCAAAAAATGAGAGAAAAAGAGAGAAGGGGCGATGCTACTATCCTTTTACCACACTTGTGCTTCAAAGTAGCACCATGATCTTCATGATAGAGAGTCTCCTATGTTGTCACTTTCATATACTCGTGGGAATTTTTCATTATAGAACTTGGCTTGTATATTCCAACGATGGGCTTCCTCAAATTCCCTAGGTCTTCATGAGCAAGCAAGTTGTATGCACACCCACTTAGTTTCTTTTTGAGATTTCATACACCTATAGCTCTAGTTCATCCGTTGCATGGCAATCCCTACTCACTCACATTGATATCTATTGATGGGCATATCCATAGCCCGTTGATATGCCTAGTTGATGTGAGACTATCTCCCTCTTTTTGTATTCTCCACAACCACCATTCTATTCCACCCATAGTGTTATATCCACGGCTCTCGCTCATGTATTGCGAGCAAGTTGAAAAAGTTTGAGAATACTAAAGTATGAAACAATTGCTTGGCTGAAACCGGGGTTGTGCATGATTTGAATATTTTGTGTGAAGAACATGGAGCATAGCCAAACTATATGGTTTTATAGGGATAAGCTTTCTTTGGCCATGTTATTTTGAGAAGGCATAATTGCCTTGTTTGTATGCTTGAAGTATTATCATTTTTATGTCAATATTAAACTTTTGTTTTGAATCTTATGGATCTGAATATTCTTGCCACAATAGAAAAGATTACATTGATAAATATGTTAGGTAGCATTCCACATCAAAAATTCTGTTTTATCATTTACCTACTCGAGCAGAATTAAGCTTGGGGATGCTGATATGTATCCAACGTATCTATAATTTTTGATGTATTCATGCCATGTTCATAATATTCCTACATGATTTTGGTATGATTTGGTTAGAACTAACCTGGACTGATGTTGTTCTCAGCAGAACTACCGTGGTGTTGTTTTTGTGCAGAAATAAAAGTTCTCGGAATGCGCTGAAAATCAATGGAGATTTTTTTGGAAAATATAAAAAATACTAGAACAAAAAGTTATTGGAGAGGAGTCCCGTGGGGCCCACGAGGGTGGAGGGCGTGCCCACCCCCCTAGGGCGCGCCCCTGTGCCTCGTGGACTCCCCGTGGATCCCCCTTACTTGTTCTCGATGCCAAACCCTCCTATAAATACCCAAACTTCTAGAAAGAAACCTAGATCGGGAGTTCCGCCACCGCAAGCCTGTGTAGCCACCAAAAACCAATCGGGACCCTGTTCCGGCACCCTGCCGGAGGGGGGATCCATCACCGGTGCCCATCTTCATCATCCCGGCGCTCTCCATGACGAGGAGGGAGTAGTTCACCTTCGGGGTTGAGGGTATGTACCAGTAGCTATGTGCTTCATCTCTCTCTCTCTCTCTCTCTCTCTCTCGTGTTCTTGATATGGCATGATCTGGATTACCGCGAGCTTCACTATTATTGTTGGATCATATGATGTTCCTCCCCCTCTATCTTCTTGTAATGGATTGAGTTTTCCCTTTGAAGTTATCTTATCGGATTGAGTCTTTAAGGATTTGAGAACACTTGATGTATGTCTTGCGTGGGATACCCGTGGTGACAATGGGGTATTCTATTGATCCACTTTATGTATGTTTTGGTGATCAACTTGCGGGTTTCGTGACTTTGTGAACTTATGCATAGGGGTTGGCACATGTTTTCATCTTGACTCTCCGGTAGAAACTTTGGTGCACTCTTTTAAGTTCGTTGTGTTGGTTGAATAGATGAATCTGAGATTGTGTGATGCATATCGTATAATCATACCCGCAGATACTTGAGGTGACATTGGAGTATCTAGGTGACATTAGGGTTTTGGTTGATGTGTGTCTTAAGATGTTATTTTACTACGAACTCTAGGGCTGTTTGTGACACTTATAGGAATGACCCAATGGATAGATCGAAAATAATAACTTTGCGGTGGTTTCGTACCCTACAATAATCTCTTCGTTTGTTCTCCGCTATTAGTGACTTTGGAGTGACTCTTTGTTGCATGTTGAGGGATAGTTATATGATCCAATTATGTTATTATTTGTTGAGAGAACTTGCATTAGTGAAAGTATGAACCCTAGGCCTTGTTTCGAAGCATTGCAATACCGTTTATGCTCACTTTTATCGTTTGTTACCTTGCTATTTTTATATTTTCATATTACAAAAACCTATACCTACCATCCATATTGCACTTGTATCACCATCTCTTCACCGAACTAGTGCACCTATACAATTTACCATTGTATTGGGTGTGTTGGGGACACAAGAGACTCTTTTTTATTTTGTTGCAGGGTTGTTTGAGAGAGACCATCTTCATCCTACGCCTCTCATGGATTGATAAACCTTAGGTCATCCACTTGAGAGAAATTTGCTACTGTCCTACAAACCTCTGCACTTGGAGGCCCAACAACGTCTATAAGAAGAAGGTTGCATAGTAGACATAACCTCCCGACACCCTCATCTTGTTAAGTGACCACAGGCGCGTCGCCGCCGGCGCGTCGCCGCCTGCGCGCCGCCGCTCTGGGCCACTGCCAGGTGGGCCTGGGCCACCAGGCCTCTAATATGGGCGCTAACCACTCCCCACTAACCCTCACTGACACCGGGCCCACCGCCTTAATTAACCTCAGGGTTAATTAAAACATATTTAACTAACTAGTGCATGACATGTGAGTCCCCCGTTAATTAAACTACTTTAATTGAAGTCTGTTAACTAGTAGTCACTTAAAATGGACCCCACTTGTCAGTTTGACCGGTCAACAATCAAAATATTGACTACTCACTGGGATGCTAACTTAGCCCACAAGCCCCACCTATCAGCCTATGTTGCATTTTGCCGGGTATACTTTCTGTGTACCCATAGCAATCTAGTATTAATATAATTTCGAATTAAATTAAATCCAGTAAATTAGAAAATGATTTAAAACTTTGAAAAATCACATAAAGTAAACCGTAACTTGGATTAAAAAAGTTATATATGAAAGTTGCTCAGAAAAATATAATGAATCTGCTTATGCTATCCACATACCTGCAACACCCCTCTAACATAGCAAACATCAACATTTTGCCCCTGGACCAATATACTGAAAAACACCTAGAGCTTGGAAAACATTTGAAATGTTTTCTCTCTTCTTTTAAAATACCTAGGGTTGCATTAGAGCATATCATCATCACATACTGCCATGACATGCATTGTGTTGCATTTGTCTGCTCCGTTATTTATCTGTTTCCCCTCTTCCCTATTCTTTCAGTAGACGTCGAGACTGCTGGTGACACCTAGTACGACTATGACGTTGATGACCCTTCCTTCTCCGCAGAGCTTCCAGGCAAGCAAAACCCCCTTGATCATTCCTATACCGCCTATTATTTCCCTCTACTTCTTACATTAGAGTAGTGTTATTGTTGATGCCTTATCTTTTGATCCTATACTGCTGCATAGCCTGTCCTTGCTACTACTATTGATACTTACTTGTTATACCATGCTATACTATCGGGTTGTGATCCCTTCGGGCGGTTGATGACCCACAAGTATAGGGGATCAGTTGTAGCCTCATAAGTAAGAGTGTCTAACCCAACGAGGAGCTAAAGATAGAACAAATATTCCCTCAAGTTCTATCGACCACCGATACAACTCTACGCACGCTTAACGTTCGCTTTACCTAGAACAAGCATGAAACTAGAAGTACTTTGTAGGTGTGATACAATAGGTTTGCAAGATAATAAAGAGCATGTAAATAAAAACTAGGGGCTGTTTAGATAAAGACACAACTAAATTAGTTTTAGTAGAGAGCTTTTTGTCACAACAAAGTTGTTTGTCCCTAGGCAATTGATAACTAGACCGGTAATCACTATTGCAATTTTATATGAGGGAGAGGCATAAGCTAACATACTTTCACTTCTTGGATCATATGCACTTATGATTGGAACTCTAGCAAGCATCTGCAACTACTAAAGATCCTTAAGGTAAAACCCAACCATAGCATTAAAGTATCCAGTCCTTTTTATTCCCATACGCCATGACCCACTTATCCGTGTTTGTGTTTCAGTCACTCACGCAACACAGACAATAAGCAAACCATGAACATATTGCAAACCCTACAACGGGGATCCCTCACGCTTGCACCACATGGAGAGCACCATAGGACAGCACCAATAATAAAACATGCAACTCAAACCAATCACGATCATCAACCAACCCATACGACAAAAGGATCTACTCAAACATCATAGGATAGCCATACATCATTGGGAAATAATATATAGTGTTGAGCACCATGTTTAAGTAGAGATTACAGTGGCGAGAAGAGGTGTTACACCGCTGCATAGAGAGGGAGAGAGTTGGTGGTGACGGCGGCGAAGTTGTTGGTGTAGATTGTCGTCACGCTGATGGCCCCCGCAAAGTTCTGGCGCCACTGGGAGAGAGGGGGAGAGAGCCCCCCTTCTTCTTCTTCCTTGACCTCCCCCCTACATGGGAGGAGGGTTTCCCCTCTGGTACTTGGCCTCCATGGTGGCGAAGGGGCGGGAGCCCGTCCGAGATTGGATCTCTCTCTCTCTGTTTCTTTCTGTTTTTGCGCTCCCAGATTCTGGCCTTGCACCGTTTCTTAAATTCTCGGAGATCCGTAACTCCTATTGGGCTAAAATTTTAACACAATTGCTATACAGATATTAGCTTTCTTGCAGCGAAATAAGGGCCCCAACCGCCTTATAGAGTGGTCACGAGGGTCAGGGGCGCGCCCTACCCCTTGGGGCGCGTCTGAGGGAGTCCTGAATAAGGGGGTATCTGGACAGCCGGACTGTACACATCGTCCGGACTATAGAAGCGTCAAGATATAAGACTCAAGAGTTCGGCTCATGTCTGGATGGGACTCTCCTTTGCGTGGAAGACAAGCTTGGCAACCCGGATATTATATTTCCTTCCTTGTAACCGACTCCATGTAAACCCTAGCTCTCCGGTGTCTATATAAACCGGAGAGGATGGTCCTTAGAAGGCCAATCACAATTACAATCATACCATCATAGGCTAGCTCTAGGGTTTAGCCTCTACGATCTCGTGGTAGATCTACTCTTGTACTACTCATATCTTCAATATTAATCAAGCAGGAAGTAGGGTTTTACCTCCATCGAGAGGGCCCGAACCTGGGTAAACATTGTGTCCCTTGCTTCCTGTTACCATCAGCCTAAGACGCACAGATCGGGACCCCCTACCCGAGATCCGCCGGTTTTGACACCGACATTGGTGCTTTCATTGAGAGTTCCTCTGTGTCGTCGCTTCGAGGCTTGATGGCGTCTTCAATCGTCAACAACATGGTCCAGGGTGAGACTTTTGTCCTCGCACAGATCTTTGTGTTCGGCGGCTTCGCACTGCGGGACAATTCGCTTGGCCACCTGGAGCAGATCGACAGCTACGCCCCTGGCCACCAGATCAGGTTCGGAAACTTGAACTACACGGCATATATTTGGGGAGACTTGATCTTTGACAAATTCGAGCCTGTGCCAGGAGCGCCGGACAGTCACGACGAGCACGGCCTACACCTGCTGTCGGACGATGCTCGGGACATCATCCCGGTAGCAGCCCCGGATCTAAATCCAGGGCAGGTTGCGTTGCCTGTGGACGGAGGGCTGGACCCCGCCCTGCAGGCCGCACACTCATCGGCGGTGGAGCCGAACACAGGTCTCACCTCTGTGGAGGCCTGTAACCCCGGGCCCCCGGACTCGTATCCGGTTGTTGGTCCCGGTCCGCTCACTCTTGAGCCAGCCGAGCCAGGTTGGGCTCCGGTAATGGAGTTTACCGCTGCGGACATCTTTCAGCACTCGCCCTTTGGCGACATGTTGAACTCATTAAAGTCTCTCTCTTTGTCAGGAGGCTTTGGGCTGAACTATGTCCGGCTAGAGTGGGAAGCAGGCGACGAAGGAATTTGCTGCCCACCCACCACCCACTTCATTGCCACAATCGATGATTTAACCAACGTCCTTGACTATGACTTCGAAGACATTGACGGTATGGATGACGATGCCGGAGACGTACAGCAGCCACCGCTCACAGGGCGGTGGACAGCCACCTCTTCATACGATATATACATGGTGGACCCTACAAAAGAAACCAATGGCAATGAGGCAACGGAGGATAACACCTCCAAGAAGAAAGCAAAGCATGGGCGTCGCCCGCGCCGCTCCAAGCCCCGCCAAGGCAATACCGGCACCGGAGACGAAGACAATCCGGATGGTGCCGACGATGAATACAACCCTGAACAGCCTGCCTTCGAGCAGGCCGAACAGGAAGATGGGCATGATAGCACAGATGAACAGGCGACAGACGGGTATCCAGAGGAGGACAACTACATGCCCCTCTCTGAAGACGAGATTAGCCTCGGCGACGACAAGTTCGGCGTACCCGAAGACCCCGCAGAGCAGGAGCGCTTTAAGTGCCGGCTTATTGCCACTGCGAGAAGCCTGAAGAAGAAGAAGCAGTAGCTCCAAGCTGATCAAGACCTGCTCACAGATAGATGGACAGAAGTCCTAGCAGCCAAGGAATATGGACTCGAGCGCCACACGGCTGACCGGCCGCCTCGAGGTTGGGATAAATCGGCATATCAGCCCGAATACCAACCTGCACCCTCGTGCCAGTTCACCACGGCCCGGGGCAATACTCAGGACCTGCACGATAAACTGGACAACGCCGCGGGACAGCCAAGATCGATCTACGGATCACGGGGGCGCACCGCAGCACATGACGATGACCGTCATACTGGATACACTAACAGCAAATCCGGCCGGGCCGAATATAACCAGTCGGACGCAGCTGGACTGCGACACGACATAGCCCGGCACAGAGGCGCCGCACACCCCCTCTGCTTCACCGATGAAGTGATGGATCATGAATTCCCAGAAGGGTTCAAACCCGTAAACATCGAGTCATACGATGGCACAAAAGACCCCGCGGTATGGATCAAAGATTTCCTTCTCCACATTCACATGGCCCGCGGAGATGATCTACATGCCATCAAATATCTTCCCCTTAAGCTCAAAGGACCCGCCCGGCACTGGCTAAACAGCCTGCCCGCAAATTCCATTGGCAGTTGGGAAAACCTGGAAGATGCATTTCTTGACAACTTCCAAGTCACATATGTGCGACCTCCGGATGCCGATGACTTGAGCCACATCACTCAACAGCCTGGAGAATCAGCCAGGAAATTCTGGACTCGGTTCCTAACTAAAAAGAACCAAATAGTCGACTGTCCGGACGTCGAAGCCCTGGCGGCCTTCAAGCATAATATCCATGACGAGTGGCTCGCCCGACACCTCGGCCAGGAGAAACCCAAGTCTATGGCAGCACTTATGACACTAATGACACGCTTTTGCGTGGGCGAGGACAGTTGGTTGGCTTGCAGCACCACTACGCCACATTCTGGCACGTCAGGCGTCCGTGACAACAATGGCAGGCTACAGCGCAACAGACACAAGCGATGGAACAGCGGCGACAACACCGAAGACACGGTGGTCAATGCCGGATTCAGCAGATCGAAATCCGGTCAACGGAAGAAGCCATTCAAACATAACAATCAGGGACCATCCAGTCTAGACCGTATACTGGAGCGCTCGTGCCAAATTCATGGCACCCCGGACAAGCCAGCCAACCACACCAACAGAGACTGCTGGGTATTTAAACAGGCCGGCAAAATAAAAACCAAAAACAAGGACAAGGGGCTGCACAGCGACGATGATGAGGAGCCCCGGCGTCTGAACATGGGGGGACAGAAGAAATCCCCCCCCCCCCAGGTGAAAACGGTCAACATGATCTACGCCACCCACATCCCCAAGCGGGAATGGAAGCGAGCACTACAGGACGTCTACGCGATGGAGCCAGTCGTCCCCAAATTCAACCCATGGTCAGCTTGTCCGATCACCTTTGATCGTAGGGATCATCCTACTAGAACCCGTCACGCCGGCTCAGCCGCATTGGTTCTAGACCCAATCATAGACGGATTTCACCTCACAAGAGTCCTTATGGACGGAGGCAGCAGCCTGAACCTGCTTCATCAGGACACAGTGTGCAAAATGGGCATCGATCCTTCAAGGATTAAGCCCACCAAAACCACCTTTAAAGGTGTCATTCCTGGAGTAGAGGCCCGCTGTACGGGCTCTATAACATTGGAAGTGGTCTTCAGATCTCCGGATAACTTCCAAAGCGAAGAGCTAATCTTCGATATCGTCCCTTTTCGCAGTGGTTACCACGCACTGCTCGGACGGACCGCATTCGCTAGATTCAATGTGGTACCACACTATGCATACCTCAAGCTCAAGATGCCAGGCCCGCGCAGGGTCATAACAGTCAACGGGAATATGGACCGCTCTCTCCGTACAGAAGAGCACACTGTAGCCCTTGCGGCCGAAGTACAATGCGGCCTCCTCCGGCAAACCACCAATCCAGTGATGACAACCTCAAGCTCCGTCAAACTAGGGCGGAACACCCCGCAACAGGGTCAGCAGGCACGCCAAGAGCATGACTAGCAGTCCGGCCTCCGCTCAAATCCCATCAAAGCAGCATTCGTGCCACGCGTACACAATTACGCACTCAAAATACCATGGGCACAGGCGGAGGCGTAGCAGTAGCTCAGTCAACAGTACGATATCGCTTCGTAACCTTTTCATTTTACCCTCAACGACATTGCTTTAGTGCAGCTTCTCCAGAAGAGCCGGATTGTCGGACTTACATAGGAGAGGAAACCCAGGAGGTAACAGGCTTTCGACACAGCAGGAAACACCCAGGTAGAATCTATTTACGATCGTTGTTCCTGATTCATCTATCTGTACATAGCCTGCCCCTGGATAGGATATGTTAAATAATCATATTTATCTCCGCTTAATGCATTCATTGTAAACATACACTTAAACATATTATTCATCAATGGGAGACCATATATAGTGTCAGCTTATTATTCTTATTTGAGCATTTTATTACAAATGTCTATTTGATTTTGCATCCGTGCACTTTGGTACGCTTAGTTTGCCAGGGGCTTCTTATGACGCCCCATAATACGGCAAGAGAAGTCCGAACACTTTCATTAGTGCGGGACCCCGAACTTATAGCATTATATGCATCAGCTCCGAATCATGTCTTGGGTCTACAGTTGGGATAGCCCGGCTCCCTTGTTTTGGTGCCTTGCGTTCCGTTAATTCGGCTAAGGTAGCGCAGGGAGAACTACTGCGATTGTGCCCTGGTTCTTCCGGACGAGCATCTCAGTAGAGAAAGCACAAAACTGACCGGCATGATGTGGCGAGAGTTGGTCGCTGTTCGAGAGGTCTTAAAATCCTTAACGATTTTTCCGCTTCAGGTGATAATTCGGCTTTGTCCGATACAGGCGTGTATAGCGCACCAATTCGGCCTTCCAGATTCTAGGGGCTTCGCCGAAATTTGAAATTGTAGACTTCTATGGCTAAGTAAAGGTTATAAAGACGTATAGTCCGATTGCCTCATTCGTTGTGCTGGACACCTCCTTAAGGGACCAAACATTTGGATAAAGAGTGTTCGGGTTTTCCACGAACAACCCAGTACTAGTTACACGGGGGCGGAAGCCGACGACTGGCCTACTTTCATAATTTGATAAACAGCCGCATAGAAGGTAATATTTTAAATAACAAAAGCACTACATAGCGCAAGTAACTTCGTCTTTAAATTACAAACATGACAGAGGTGAATTTATTCAAAAATTATGTCTTTGGTACATTCATCGGCCACGAGGCAAGCACCCTTCATAACGCCATCATAATACTTCTCGGGAACACGATGCGGCTTGCCCTCTGGCAGCCCGTCCTTCACCAGCTTCTCCGCATCCATCTTGCCCCAATGCACCTTTGCACGGGCAAGGGCCCGGCGGGCACCCCAATGCAAACGGATCGCTTGATGACTTCCAGGCACGGACAGGCATTCACCATCCGCTTGATCAGGCTGAAGTAGCTGGTGGGCAGGGTCTCACCAGGCCACATTCGGACTATGACATCCTTCATAGCCACTTCGGCCGCCTTGTGGAGTTCGACCAACTGCTTTAGTTGGTCACTGAGAGGCGTTGAATATTCGGCCCCAGCATATTGGGACCAGAACAGCTTCTTCGTTGAGCTCCTTTCCTGGGCACGGTAGAACTCCGCGGCATCCGATACGCTACATGGCAAATCTATGAATGCCCTTGGAGAGCTCCGGACTCGGGTAAGTAAAAGAAACACCTCCTCCACATGTTTGCTTTGCATAAAGAATTTCTTACCCGCCGTTATCTTTTTGGCCTCCTGGATCTCCTGTTGTGCCCTCTCAGCTTCGGCCTTGGCGCCTTTTATATTTGTAAGGGCCTTCGCAAGCTCGGCCTCTTTTGCTTTAAGCTCATGCTCCGCGGACTCGAGCTTCTTGCCAAGCTCCTGGAGCTCTTCTTGTACCTCGCCCACTCGGGCCTTTTGCTTTTTGCGCTCCTTGTGTTCCAAGGCCGCTTTGTGTTCGGCCTCGGACAGCGCCTTCTTGAGAGACGCCACTTCAGTGGTGGCCTCTGTTACCGTATCACGACGTTTCGTCATTAGCATAATCAAATTTTATTTACCATTCATTATATGAGAGAGGGGAATCATTCACCTTTGCTCTCCTCGAGCTGCCTCCTCGTGAGGCCGAGCTCTCCCTGTGCCCGCTCCAAGTCCTGCGTTAGGCTAGCGATTTCGGCCGTGCGAGCAGCAGCGGACAGCAGCACAACCTGTTTATTTACATTCAAACTTATTGTTAGACTCCTGCGGATTATAATTGACCCTCCGTTTGGTTTTTCCTTCCGAACACCAAACAGAGTATCAGAGGCTACTACCTATCGGGTGGTAATTTCACACATTTTTACTTACCTCAAAGCCTGTCAGGAGGCTGGTGCAGGCTTCGGTTAGTCCGCTCTTAGCGGACGAAACCTTCTGAATCACCGCACTCATAAGAGTACGGTGCTCTTCATCTAGGGAAGCACCGCAAAGCGCTTCCAGCAGACAATTCGGCGCCTCGGGCACAACGGAAGTCCTTGATACAGACGGCACTCCCTCCCTAACGTGGGGCTGCCCGCCTAAGTACAGAACCACTGAAGGCTCCGGAATAGTGTTCGGCTGAGAGCCCGGCTTACCGTGGCTCTCATCAACACGATCCGCGGGGATCTTGAACCCCGCGAGTCCAATGTCTGGGACGCCGCCTTGAGGTGCCTCCAGGGCCACCTCCCCCATCTCTGGGAGCCTTTGGGACAACACCTCCGTGTCCTCCGCAGGCCGAGGAGAAGTGGCCGTCGGGAGTGAGTTCATTGCTGACTTACTAAGGACCCATCCGAAGACGACACCTCGGGATGGGCCCTGGCCGGACTGCATACAAGTTTGGCATTATAACAAAACTATGAAGCAAAATTACGATTGAGTACGGATACTTATGATCGCACTCGGGGCTTCTTCCTGGGCAGCCACCCTTCCTCGCTATTGGCGGCGGTGGCGGAGTAGTCCGGAAGGGACACCTTTCCCTTCTTGGACGTCCCAGTCTCTCCCACCAGGGTGGCCTTCCTCTCCCCCCCCCCCAATGCGGGGAGGTGGAGTTTCTTCTTGTTCCTCCCCGCCTCCGCGGGAGGAATCTACCTCGTCGTCATCGGACGACAAGGGTATGACGGTCTTGCACCGAGGGCCTCTCCTGGCCCCTGGTCTGCCGTCTCAGGCCCCTCATCCATTTCGGATGGGGCGGCCTCCTCTTCTTCTCCTTCTTCCCCTTCGGGGGAGGAGTCTTCCTCGTCCTCTTCGGACGAGGCTTTTGGCGCAGCCTTACGCCGGGGACCCTTTCGGGTCCCTGTGGCCTTCTTATCGGCCTTCTTCTCTGGCCCCTTGTAGGGCGCCGGGACCAGCATCTTCCTCAGGAGATCAGTAGCCGGGCTTTCCGGCAGAGGAGCCGTACAGTCTATCTGCTCCGCTGTCTCCACATACTCCTGAACAAATATACATAATAACTTAGGAATTCTCCATGAATATATTGGGAAGAATCGAACCCGGTGGCTGCCTGAGAACTCACCTGGATAGGGTGCCGCGCGGCGTTGAGCCCACGGTCCTCGGATATGAGAGGAGGTACCTCAGAGGCCTTGAACAACACCTTCCACGTGTTTTTGTGCTTCATGCTATAGAGCCTCTGGAGCATCTGGTGTTCGGCTAGGACGAACTCCCATAGATTGAATGCCCGCCTTTGGCATGGTAGAATCCGGCGAATGAGCATGACTTGGATCACGTTGACAAGCTTGATGTTCTTGTCCTTCATGCCCTTGATGCAGTTTATGAGTCCGGTCAGCTCTGTAGATTCGTCCCATAGTAGGCCCTTCTGTTCCCAGGAGGTGAGCCGCATAGGGGTTCCAGATCGGAACTCGGGGGCCGCCGCCCAGTTGGCGTCGCGCGGCTCGGTGATGTAGAACCACCCCGATTGCCACCCCTTCACAGTTTCCGCAAAGGAGCCGTCAAGCCAGGTGACGTTAGGCATTTTGCCCACCATGGCTCCTCTGCACTCCGCTTGCTGGCCGCTCACGATCTTTGGCTTCACGCAGAAGGTTTGGAGCCACAAGCTGAAATGAGGCTTGATGCGGAGGAAAGCCTCGCACACGGCGATGAACACCGAGAAGTTGAGGACGAAGTTCGGGGCTAGATCATGGAAATCTAGCCCATAGTAGAACATGCGCCCGCGGACAAAGGGGTGGAGTGGAAACCCCAGTCCACGGACGAAGTGGGCAAGAAACATGACCCTCTCGTGGGGTCCTGGGGTTGGAAAGCCGGTGCGCTATGTCTGCGGCCAAGTATCCGGCCGCCTGAAGACTTGCGATGTTCTTCTCCTTCACGGTGGAAGCCACCCATTTGCCTCCTGCTCCGGACATGTTTAGCTGTGCGGAGAAGACTTGAACTAGGGCGCTGGAGCTCGAGGAGGCGAGAGTGGGCAGAGGAGGAAGAAGGCGTGGATAAGAATGGGGAACTCTTATCCCTTTATAGAGGCGATGAAAGCGGTGCGCCTCCCCACTAGCCTGTTGAGAATCACTTACTTCCCAAGCACCACGATTGATGGCAGGGGGGATTACCCATACCCGTATTGATGAGAATCCCGTGATAAGGGGACATGATCTCTGCTTTGACAAGACGTGACAAGGAAACCGCCTCGCAATGCGCGCTGTGGCTGGTTGTGAAAAAACGGTTCGAATAATGACCTGGTTGTAATGGCATGTCACATCGTCTAAAAGTTGTCAGCTGAAGTATCATTCTCTCTACGGTGGAATGTGAAGATCATTTTGCAGATCCGGACACGGCCTATGTGTTCGATAATAACCTTGGAGTATTCGGAAGGAGGAACCCGCCTTGCAATGCCGAAGACAAGACTGCGCGCCGGACTCATCGTCATTGAAGCCTGGTTCAGGGGCTACTGAGGGAGTCCTGGATAAGGGGGTATCCGGACAGCCGGACTGTACACATCGTCCGGACTATAGAAGCGTCAAGATATAAGACTCAAGACTTCAGCTCGTGTCCGAATGGGACTCTCCTTTGCGTGGAAGACAAGCTTGGCGATCCGGATATTATATTTCCTTCCTTGTAACCCACTCCATGTAAACCCTAGCTCTCCGGTGTCTATATAAACCAGAGAGGATGGTCCTTAGAAGGCCGATCACAATTACAATCATACCATCATAGGCTAGCTCTTAGGGTTTAGCCTCTATGATCTCGAGGTAGATCTACTCTTGTACTACTCATATCTTCAATATTAATCAAGCAGGAAGTAGGGTTTTACCTCCATCGAGAGGACCAGAACCTGGGTAAACATTGTGTCCCTTGCTTCCTATTACCATCAGCCTAAGACGCACAGATCAGGACCCCCTACCCGAGATCCGCCGGTTTTGACACCGACAGCATCCCCTGTCTCGTGGACTCCCCGGGCATCGTCTTGCGTTGATTCTTTTTCCCAAAAATCACATATATTCCAAAAAAAATCTCCATAAGTTTTTATCGTGTTTGGACTCTGTTTGATATGGATTTTCGGCGAAACAAAAACATGCAACAAACAGGAACTAGCACTGGGCACTGGATCAATATGTTAGTCCCAAAAATAGTATAAAAAGTTGCCAAAAGTATGTAAAAGTTGTAGAATATTGGCATGGAACAATAAAAAATTATAGATACGGCGGAGACGTTTCAGCATCCCCAAGCTTAATTCATGCTCGTCCTCGAGTAGGTAAGTGGTAAAAAAGATAATTTTTGATGTGGAATGCTACCTAGCATAATCTTGATCATGTAATCTAATCATGGCATGAATATTAAGACACGAGTGATTCAAAGCAATAGTCTATCATTTGACATTAGGAAATAATACTTCAAGCATACTAATAAAGCAATCATGTCTTTTCAAAATAACATGGCCAAATAAAGTTATCCCTAAAAAATCATATAGTATGGCTATGCTCCATCTTCACCACACAAAATATTCAAATCATGCACAACCTCGGTGACAAGCAAAGCAATTGTTTCATACTTTTGATGTTCTCAAGACTTTTCAACTTTCATGCAATACATGAGCGTGAGCCATGGATATAGCACTATAGGTGGAATAGAAGGTGGTTGTGAGGAGAAGACAAAAAGGGGAGAAAGTCTCGCATCAACTAGGTAAATTAATGGGCTATGGAGATGTCCATCACTCGATATCAATGCAAGTGAGTAGAGATAGCCATGCAACGGATGCACTAGAGCTATAAGTATATGAAATCTCAAACTGAAAACTAAGTGGGTGTGCATCCAACTTGCTTGCTCATGAAGATCTCGGGCATTTGAGGAAGCCCATCATCGAAATATACAAGCCAAATTCTATAATGAAGATTTCCCGCTAGTATATTAAAGTGACAACATAGGAGACTCCCTCTATGAAGAACAAGGTGCTACGTTGAAGCACAAGTGTGGTAAAAGGATAGTACCATTGCCCCTTCTCTCTTTTTCTCTCATTTTTTTGTTTTTTTTGCCTCTTTTTTTCATCCCCGAGTCTCATCCCAACTTGTGGGGGAATCATAGTCTCCATCATCCTTTCCTCACTGGGCAATGCTCTAATAATGATGATGATCACACTTTTATTTTCTTACAACTCAATATTACAACTCGATATTCGAACAAAATATGACTCTATATGAATGCCTCTGGCAGTGTACCCGGATATGCAATGATCTAGCATAGCAAAGATATCAAAAAATGGACAAGCCATGAAAATATCATGCTAGCTATCTTACGATCATGCAAAGCAATATGACAATGAATGCTCAAGTCATGTATATGATGATGATGGAAGTTGCATGGCGATATATCTCGGAATGGATATGGAAATGCCATAATAGGTAGGTATGATGGCTGTTTTCAGGAAGGTATATGGTGGGTTTATTGCACCAGTGAAAGTTGCACGGTATTAGAGAGGCTAGCAATGGTGGAAGGGTGAGAGTGTGTGTAATCCATGGACTCAACATTAGTCATAAAGAACTCACATACTTATTGAAAAAGTCTATTAAGTAATACGCGCATGCTCCTAGGGGGGTAGATTGGTAGGAAAAGACCATCGCTCGTCCGTGACCGCCACTCATAAGGAAGACAATCAGAAAATAAATCATGCTCCGACTTCATCACATAACTGTTCACCATACGTGCATGCTTCGGGAATCACAAACCTTAACACAAGTATTTCTACCAATCCACAATTACTCGATAGCATGACTCTATTATCACCATATTTATATTGCAAAACTATTACAAGGAATCAAACATATCATATTCAGTGATCTACAAGTTTTATGTAGGATTTTACGACTAACCATGTGTATGACCAATTCCTGTTGACTCTCTAAATAGTTATAAGTGAAGCAAGAGGGTTTAATTATTTATACAAAATATATGCCCACACTCTAACAAATATAAGTGAAGCAAAAGAGCATTCTACAAATGGCGGTTTCTATGTGTAAACAAACAGGCAATCCAAACTTCAAATGATATAAGTGAAGCACGTGAAGCATTCTATAAAGCCATACTCAAAAGATTAAGTGCAAAGAGCATTCTATAAATCAACCAAGGACTATCTCATACCAGCATGGTGTATTATTCAAAGAAAAATAAAAATCACACGACGCTCCAAGATTTACACATATCATGTGACGAATAAAAATATAGCTCCAAGTAAAATTACCGATGATCATTAGAAAAAGAGGGGATGCCCCCATATTTGTTGCTTGGGAGTCCTTGAATATTACCTTGGGGTGCCTCAGGAATCCCCAAGCTTAGGCTCCTGCCACTCCTTATTCCTTCATCCATCGTGATCTCACCCAAAACTTGAAAACTTCAATCACACAAAACTTAACAAAAACCCTTGTGAAATCCGTTAGTATAATAAAACAAATCACCACTTTAAGTAATGTTGCAAACTCATTCATATTATATTTTCTGCATTGTAGGTACTGTATTATAACTTCTATGGCTTATACCATAGATAAAATCGATAGTTTCATCAAAACTAGCAAAACAATGCATCAAAAATAGAATATGTCTTAAACAGGACAGTCTGTAGCAATCTGAACATCTACCATACTTCTGTAACTCCAAAAATTCTGAAAATTGGGAAAATATAAACAATTTGTATAGAAGTACTGTGCAAAAAGTTTCAGAACCATTTGACTTTCTAGTAAAAAATGTAAATTCACGCGCTACAACAAAAGTTTCTGCTTTTGCACCGCACAAACCAAACAAGCAATCCAATCATCCTAAAGGAAAATCTTGGCACATTATTTTTATAATACAATGGATTTGTGCAAGGGGATAATTATTTTTTTTGAAAAGTTTCTGTAATTAAGATTCAAAAAGTTTCCATGGGCATGAACAAAGTTCAAGGCTAGCTCCCACTTTCACAATGCTCATCCCTCTCACTTTCACTTTTCTTTTTGTGAAGTTTTAAGTTCCCCTCTATATGTTTTTGTTTTTAAACTTTATAAAAGCACTCAACAGAAATAAATTACTCTCTAAAACTTCTAGGTTGTCTCCCTGGCAGCACTTTCTTTAAAGCCATTAAGCTAGGCATATAGTGCTCAAGTAATGGATCCACCCGGATCCCAAGGTATATCAAAGCCAATTTTAATTAACAATGATTTGTATTTTAGTAGTGAGCACAAAGCAACATATATATATCATGCAATAATGAATTCTAACTCTCTTCCTATGCATTGGCATGTCATAAAGAACAATTCATGCACGCAAAGTAAAGGTCAATGCACAGTATAAATAGTTTCTTGCAATTTTATCGTATTGGAAACATAGAGAGGTGGAGATGTAGTTCCTCTCTCATAATAATTGCAAGTAGGAGCAGCAAGCACACGCATATTACATTCATCAAAATTATCATGTGCAATGGTAAAAGGCAACCCATAAATATAATCCTTAATAAGAACAAACTTCTCTAATATTGTGTAGTTTGGAGAATTCAAAAAGATAATAGGACTATCATGTGTGGGTGCAATAGTAACAATTTCATTCTTAACATAAGGAACTCTAGCAAGTTCATCTCCATAAGCATCATTCATATTGGCATCATGGCCACAAGCATAGCAAGCATCGAGTTCATCAAAAAGGGATATTTCAAACGAATTAAAGGGGTCATAAAAATTATCATAGCAATCACCCTTCGGTACGCATGAAGGGAAATTAAACAATATATGAGTTGAAGAGTTACTCTCATTAGAAGGTGGGCACGGGTAGCTAATCCGCTCTTCCTTCTTTTGTTCTTCGCTCTCCTCATCATCTTTTTCATCCAATGAGCTCACAATTTCAGTATTTTCTTCTTCCATAGGTTCCTGCAAAATATTAGTCTCTTCTTGGACAGCGGAGACTTTCTTAATAAACGCATCAATATTGGCATTGTATTCATAATTCTCATAGCAATATTTAAGTATAGCAAAAAAATTAGGCCTATAAACACCATCATCAAAAGCTCCATACTTCTCAAACAAAGATTCAATTTCATAAGCACCCTTAAAAGCAACGAATTCTTATATTCGTTCCACATCATAGTAATCATAAATACCATTAGCATAAGAAGCCAAGGTTTGATTATCATTAAATTTACATGAAAAGGGAAGGTGTGGAGCCTTCATCCTAGAGCAACAAGTATAATCATATCTCAAGCATAGTTCCTGAGCATACCAATGCAACATATGAATTTGATCTCATAATAGTTTCTCTTTTTGAGTCAAGCGATAATCCCTAAACTATTCACGTTGATCCAACGTGTCTCCCATTACATAATTGAATGGGTTTTTCTCAGGATCATTAAAGTAGTGCATAATATCTTTCACATAGTAAGCATCGAGGATTTTAGGAGGTTCCCCATCTCCATGAGTAGCAAGTAAACCTAATGTTTTTGGTATTTTGTGTTCCATGTCCATAGCTAAAGATAGAGAACAACTTAGAACAGCAAATAAAATCTACTTAGTGATAAATGAAACAAACACACATGAGTATATTCACCCCATGCTATTGCTCCCCGGCAACGGCGCCAGAAAAAGGTCTTGATAACCCACAAGTATAGGGGATCAGTTGTAGCCTCTTTCGATAAGTAAGAGTGTCGAACCCAATGAGGAGCTAAAGGTAGAACAAATATTCCCTCAAGTTCTATCGACCAACGATACAACTCTACGCATGCTTAACATTCACTTTACCTAGAACAAGTATGAAACTAGAAGTACTTTGTAGGTGTGATAGGATAGGTTTGCAAGATAATAAAGAGCATGTAAATAAAAACTAGGGGATGTTTAGATAAAGACACAACTAAATTAGTTTTAGTAGAGAGCTTTTTGTCATAACAAAGTTATTTGTCCCTAGGTAATCGATAACTAGACTGGTAATCACTATTGCAATTTTATATGAGGGATAGGCATAAGCTAACATACTTTCTCTTCTTGGATCATATGCACTTATGATTGGAACTCTAGCAAGCATCCACAACTAATAAAGATCATTAAGGTAAAACCCAACCATAGCATTAAAGTATCAATTCCTCTTTATTCCCATACGCCATGACCCACTTATCTGTGTTTATGTTTTAGTCACTCATGCAACACAGACAATAAGCAAACCATGAACATATTGCAAACCCTACAACGGGGATCCCTCACGCTTGTGCGACATGGAGAGCACCATAGGACAGCACCAATAATAAAACATGCAACTCAAACCAATCACGATCATCAATCAACCCATAGGAAAAACGGATCTACTCAAACATCATAGTATAGCCATACATCACTGTGAAATAATATATAGCGTTGAGTGAGGGAGTCCTGGATTAAGGGGTCCTCGGACGGCCGGACTATGTTACATGGGCTGGACTGTTGGGCTATGAAGATACAAGACTGAAGACTCTCTCCCGTGTCCAGATGGGACTCTCCTTGGAGTGGAAGGCAAGCTTGGCGACCAGATATGTAGATTCCTTTCTCTGTAACCGACTTTGTACAACCCTAGTCCCCTCCGGTGTCTATATAAACTGGAGGGATTAGTCCGTAGAGGCAGATTCATAATCCTCATAGGTTAGACTTCTAGGGTTTAGCCATTATGATCTCGTGGTAGATCAACTCTTGTAATACTCATATTCATCAAGATCAATATAGTAGGAAGTAGGGTATTACCTCGATAGAGAGGGCCCGAACCTGGGTAAACATCATGTCCCCCGCCTCCTATTACCATCGACCTTAGACGCACAGTTCGGGACCCCTACCCGAGATCCGCCGGTTTTGACACCGACATTGAGCACCATGTTTAAGTAGATATTATAGCAGGGAGAAGAGGTGTTACACCGCTGCATAGAGGGGGAGAGAGTTGGTGGTGACGGCGGAAAAGTTGTTGGTGTAGATTGTTGTCACGATGATGGCCCCGGAGGCGTTCCAGCACCACCGGGAGAG